>NW_021940917.1:10304022-10758828 GCF_001715985.3 Manacus vitellinus | reverse complement strand
TGATTCTATGATTCTATGATTCTATGATTCTATGATTCTATGATATTTTGTGTTCTTTTCTATATTAACAGGGAATTAGATCATATATTTTCTTTAAAAACTTCCTAATGAAAGAATTACATATTCCAAGATTTCAAGGGAAATAAATTATCTGGAATCACTCCCTGAGACACCACACATAGTGAGATTAATGACAGACCTATAACTACTTTGTATGCAACTGATATTTTTCTCCACTTTTACTCCAGTCTCTGTTCCGGCAAAACCGTTGCAGGAGAAATTCATGGAAATTTTGCTGGGAATGTAGCATCCACATGATACTTCCATCATGTGTTTAGACATGTAATTTACCTCTTCAAACCCAGATTAGGTAGAAATACAGAATTCATATTTATATTCTCTGTCAAGTTGATACTCCACACTCTAAAAATGAGGATGTAAAAAAGGAATAAAATAATAAATGCATAATAAAAAAATATAAACATCTAACATTGCATTGTTTAATAATATAAATTGAAATGCAGAAGTTTGGGAGAGAAAGGAAGATAAAATCTTCAGAGGTATACAATTTTTTTTCCCTGGAAGCTGGAGAAAAAATTACAATTTTTACCTGCCTGAAGATCTGACCCTTTTTTTCTGCTACAGTGTTACATGAACAGCTCTGAATACACATAGGACTTTCTAATCCTGATTTACTTTATAAATCTGTAGACTGATAACAGCTTGATGCATTTCAGCAATGTCAATAGCATCCTGAAGGTTGTAACAGTGTGCTCTGTTAGATACTGTTTTCTGTAAACTCAAATCTCTGATATTTCTGATCTTTGTTTCTAAACTGCAGAACCTTTAAGTCACAAGGCTGCAGTTATTTTTGCATTTTAAAAGCTTGTATGAGGCTAATGATACCAATGCCTTTGTCAAGGGTGGATACCAGCATTAGTGTATTGGGACCAATGACTCAGCCAGTGCTTTGCTTGAGATGAAGTGTGGCAATCCTGTTTTCATCACAGATCAGCAGGAGAATCATCATATTATACAAATATTAATACTTAAGCAAATCCTTAGGCAAGGCCAATGTGGACAAAAAAAACAGGAGATAAGAGCTGGTGTGACCCAGGGGCCATGTTCCGTAACACTGTTCACAAAACACTCAAGTGTGCAGCAGCTGCACTGGGGATGAAGGCGTGCAGGGGTCAGCATCACTTTGGCATACTAATGACTGGGATGATTTATCCATCATCACTAATGAAGCTGCAGAGCTGCTTGTGAGAGATCGAATAATACAGATGAGCCCTGCAGAGGACCAGGCATGAAGGGGCCACTGCGAGTTCAGATCTATTGATCTGAGACATCTAGGGCCAGGGTCTTAGAGGAATAAAAGCTATGTGAGCCTAAGGATTGCTAGAGACTGTGTTGACTGCCTCAGCTTCTTTAGGCTTTTGTGTAGCTTTTGTGTAACTGGCAAGGTAAATTTTGGCAAACGCTAATCAGGTCCCATTGAAACCCAGAATTTTGTGGCACTCCTTGGTGATGACAGTCATGAAGGGCAGGGGACAGAGTAGAAACTGAGTAGGTTGCTGGAGAAAGGCTAAACTACAGTCGTAAGCAGGATCAGGATTGGTATCCCTGTTCACTTGTCAAATCTGCTTTCTAGATTTAATCTCGCCTAACCGGGATTTACTCAAATGCATGTGTATGTAAACTTGCAATGCACTTACCTGGACACTAAGGTCAAAGAGTGTAAAGCAACAAGCATTTGGTGTTTAGGATTATATGTTCTTGAATTTAAACATTCTTATTAAGTCAACCCATAAGCTGAAGATACAGAGAGAACAAATAAAATTGCATACAAAAAAAGCTCTTTTTGATGTTTTTCAGAGAAATACTCGAGGTGAGTGAAAGAGACTTATACTGTCCTATTTTTCCTCTTATTCTTCTAAGAAAGCCGGGAATAGTTGTAGCTAGTAGGGTAAAAGAAGAGTGGATTTCTTAGACTGGGAGGTAAACCTTTGTATATGGGAGAAATCTTATAGCAGTTTATGTTCAGTCTTGTAAAAAAGTAGATTGAGTAGAACTGGTGCAAATCCTTACAGTAATTCTTCTTTTAAAATGTAGAATTTTATAAAATGTGGGGTTGGTTTTTTCATTATGTTTTGAGTTTTGTTCTTTTGTGGTTTTTTATGTTTCAGGTTTTGGGGTTATTTTTCCATTTAGTTAAGATCAGTAAATCTGATGTTTTCATTGCAGTATTAAGCTTATAGGGAATTATTTTTTAAAAAATAAAGTTCCTGCAGCTTGAATCCTGAAAACAAGGGAGTTTATAGCCATTAAAAACTGATTTATATTTGTATAGTTTATTAGCCTCTCTGTACAGGCAGGTGAAGCACCTTCGTAGTGATATAAAGTGTCCAAACTAAGACAATAATCCCTTTCTAAACATGTTAGTAAAGCAGATAAGTTTTCTAAAACAGACAAAGTCTGAAAAATTTCTTCAATTTGCACAAAAATTATATTTAAAGCAATAGTGATTCAAGGGAGATATTAAAATGTTGTAAACAGGCTGCAGAACCTGGGTGGTACTGCAGATACAGCTGAGCTGGCCAAATGGCAGGTCAGTGCAAGCTGATTTATCTTCCATTTGGTGTTGGTGCCTCAGCTGCCGTGAGTAGAAAGGACAGGTGTTGTGAATCTGCATTAAACCACAGCTCCTCCTTTTTGAAGTTAGACTAGTGCAGTTTTCTCAAAGGGATTTTCCAGATGCCCTTGCTTTTTCAGAAGCCAAAAATAGAATACTGTTTACCTGCTGGGTGAAAAGGCATGTTTTTATTTTTGCCTCAGTACACTTATTTTTTTTTTAAATAATAGTCAAATTCCCATTAACAAGCATATGTTATGAGTATATTGCCTGAGGAAGGGTGTTTTAAAGCATTTTTTTTTTAGTATAAGCTATGAGTAAAAAGCATCCCAAAACCAAAGTAAAGCAATGATTTTGGAAAAAATATCTCCATGAAAAAAGGCTACTCTTGTTTCTCCAGGTTTATAGTCTAATTTTCATTCATGAGATGAATGAGAGTTATTTGTGACCTGCTCTGGGGAACCACATTTGGAATAGAAAAATAGATGACTTCAATTCAAAGAACTGCTTTACATGATATGCAAAGGAAAAACATATTCTCCTTGCACCCCTGACTGTTTTCAGCAATAGCTAACATTCCTGGAATAAGCAAGAAAAACCACACATGTTTGTGGTGAAAAGGAAATATTAATGTTAATATTTCTTGCTTACTTCAGCTCAGTACAGTTTAAGCAATCTGTATTTAGATGTTGCACTACAGGTCATATCTCCTTCTGCTAAGGGCACAAGGGAGAGGGTGTTTGACATGGGAGATACTGTATTCTCAATAACTACATCAACAACAACAGAAAGGAAGGAAACAGAAGCTTGTTAAGATGAAGACATAGCTCAAGAATCACAAACTAAATCATGGCAGAGCTAGGATATTACCTAGATTTCTCGGTTCTGGCTCAGTAGTCACAACTACTGAATATGCTGCTTCTCAATGCATAACATGAAGTACTCTGTAAAGAAGAATGAACTAGATATTTTGGTGTTATTGACTTAAACTAAAACTAAGTAGCATTTAAATCTGCACAAACAAGACTTTTAAAAGGAATCCCTAGTATGAATCTTGAGTGAGCACAGAAAATCCACTGAAAATATTACTGTCACTAAAGCAGGTTGTGCCCTCTGAGAGGAATTTCACAATAAATGCCTTTCCTATGGTATCTGTAGATGAAAAAGGTGCAACAGGGGACTTTAGATGTGTCTTTCCTTTACTGAGGAGTTTT
This sequence comes from Manacus vitellinus, assembly GCF_001715985.3. Taxonomy (NCBI): domain Eukaryota; kingdom Metazoa; phylum Chordata; class Aves; order Passeriformes; family Pipridae; genus Manacus; species Manacus vitellinus. Next base: position 10,754,979 of record NW_021940917.1, on the reverse strand, counting down.
AAACTCTAATAAATAAACAAAGCAGTAATAAGCTTTCCATAACTATTGCTCAGTAAGATGATGCCTACTGTTGGGGGCTACAATGTTGACAGATTTAGAGATTAGAAACAATATTTTATTCAAAATACACTGAGTATTTTATTCAGATCAGGGGACTGCCTTTGCTCAGCAGGGAGAAGGCAAGTCCCTCAGTATCATACAAGATTTGTCTATATTTACATTTGCCTCTTCAGGGACTGCACAAAGTTTGGTGCTCTCATGACACCTGCAAATTCACAGTCATGTTGCCTTTAAGGATCTCAGACTCAGCCCTAGGACATCCTGCCTGCATTATCTGCTCACCTGTGTGGCATACAGGTGTATCCAGCATACAGATGTAGCATATATCTTTCCTGGGAAACCTTTACACCTGTGTGTTTGCCTTGCACTGGCCACAGGACAGCTGCTGGTCAGATGTACAGGATATTGCCATGCAATCGTGCTGTATGAGAATATGCTTTCAGCTGTACCCTGATAAACAGGATATGCCCAAGAATTCCTTTATGGGGTGACCAGTGAGTTCACCCTGGATGTACTTCCCAGGTGCCCCTATTGCTACATAGCAGGAGCCAATTTCAGCTCCTATATTATGGCACTTCAGCACAGCAGTGCCTATGGAGATGCAGAAAAGGAAAACGCTTGAATACTTTTGAAAGTCTGGATGCTTTATTTAAGATCCTGTGTGGAAGCTAAATCCCTCTGAAAATAATCAGACAGAGACTTATCACAATTTCTCAGTCGTTTGAGGTTCATCCATTAAGTTAAGAATACAGTTAAGCACATCAAAAGGTACACCCTACTGTGTCTGTTGCAGTCTTTTTGTAAAGGCAACATAGCTGTATCTCAGTTTCCCAGCAGAGTTGGATGGAGGTAAAGACAACCACAGAAAACAATATTAAAGTCATCCTTAGCTGTTTCTTTCTCTCATCCAGATTTCCAAGGTGGCTAGTGATTTTTACATCTGAGGCTTATGAGGTATCTGATTTGAAACCTAAAAGTGGCTTGGATCTCATAAGGAAAGAAAATTCACTCATGACTTTATATAGTGCAGTCAGAGGTTTCTCTGAGTGTCTTTGCTAGAGGACACTTAAACAGAGCACCTCTTCTGAGAAAGAGGTTTTGGTGCTAGTGGCTCTCATCTTGGTTGAAAAAGAAACACAAGATGAGATTTTCAATATATCCTGGCTAAATTACAGCTGTGTAGTCATTTAAATTAATTTAGTAGCTTCGCTTGTACACATATTCCTAATTTGCCATTTAATTTTAATTACTAAAGTAAAAATTTGTACCATCTGGAAACTCTCTCTTTATTTTTCCCCATGTTTTCTGAGGTAGCTTATTTAATTACTTGGCAAATGGTCTGCCTAGTGCCACTACATCTTGTCAATAATTTGTATGCAAAACATGCACTCTTTTGTGAGTGATGGTTCCTTTGAGGTGGCAGAAAGCAGAGGAAACAGTTCTAACTGAAAAAAAATGTGAGCATCTTGTAAATATGTTGCTGACCAACTTGTTCTAAACAGTGTGTCCGCAGAGATTTTATTAATGATCCAAAATACCAGAGCAGTGTGAAAAATTACCTAAATGCACCCGCTGTTCTGTAGCTTGCAATACAGCCAGGGACAGCTGTCAAATGGAAAGGCAGGGCAGTGAGCAGGAGCAAATGACTGCTGGAGAGGAAAGTGGCAGGAGTGGTGTATCAGAGCTGGGGAAGCACTGGGCTTCACAGAAGGAAAGGAAGGCAGGCTTGAAGTGCAGATCTTCAGGCTGAATTCACGTAAATGCTGTCTCCGTTTCCATTGTATCCATTTCTGGGGAAGGTCTTGTCTAAGTGCAGCTTACTTTCTTCACACTCAGCCAGAGTGTGAGGTAAAACACACTGTGTTTTTCCCTTAACATTACTGCCCCTTATGTTGCTCAAAGCAAAAGAAGAGGATTATTTTCCTCTTATTATTGTTACATATGAGATTAAAAAAAAAAATTAAAAATGAGGGAAGAGTAAGGCAGGGGTTTTATTAAATGCCTTCATTGTACCTGTTACTCAGTCTTTTCTAACTCATTGTTAGTTTGACTTTGTAAATCTATTACAAAAGTAGTTCAGCTTGACTGGACACCCTCCTTTTGCTCCTTGCAACACTTGCCACTGCCAGTCACTTGCAAGTGTCAGAAGAAGAGAGCACCAAATATTTAGGGTGTAACAGAAATTTAGCAGAATGCTTATAAGGTATTCTTTCTCTGTTTTGCAATAAAGTTTTAGTTCAGCTCTTCCTGTCAGGAAATTGAATTAAACCACAGCAGGGTACTTATGCTACCCGTGAGCAATGATTCAACAACTTGGTGTTAATTTCTGAAGAGGGACTTTAAATGCACTGTGCTTTAACCTCAGCCAGCAACTCAGTACCATGCAGCAGTTTATCACAGCAGCAGTAGCTTTCCATAGAATTGGTGTAATGAAAAAAAAGGAGCTAGTAAAAGTATGAATACAGACGTCTGTGTTAGCAAGGAGACTCAGGGGAATATTAGCCTAAGGAAGTAAAATATTCTTTTATCTTTAGCATTTTCACCTTAACTTGACACCAAATCGGAGCTGAAGAATGAATGTCTGAGCCCAGAAAAAAGCCTTTCCTGACTCAAAATATGTTAAAAATAAGTTTTCATCAGTGTAAGTTTAGAATTAAATTCCTTTCCAATAAACTAAAATTTGCTTTGTTTTTAATACTTTATAAATATCTTCTACATTCCTTAAAATTTTCCAATTTTTTTGTAGCAATTTCAGTCAATATCTTGAAAGAGTTTTGAAAGCAGGTAATAAGAAGTATGATGAAATTTTGTAGATTTCTATTTACATACACATTAGTTCATATAAAATAACTGTAATATCTTGACTTTTAGATTTTCCTTTCACAATAGGATTTTCTAGACTGTATACGGTGGTCCCACACAGCAGCTCTCCCATATAGTGAAATCTTGGCATTGTTTTTCCTCTTTCTGCCCTTATTAACATATATAAAATTTTTCATTCATGTATCTATGTTTATCACTTTACTAAAAGATCAGCTAGTTTTCATTTTATTACTTGGCATTAGGAGTTGAACTCCCATGTGTAATCTAAACTATGCTTTTTACATGTCATCAAGATGCATTTGTAGGACAGACTCTACTCATTGTAAAGCTTCCCTTTTACAAAATTCTTTGGATGAAAGTAATTTAAATTTTAAATATATTGTGTTTGCCACTACATTTATTAAATTATAATTTCACATTTCTAACAAGAGTTCTTATTTGTTTAAAATGAGTCCTATACTCCTAAGGACCAAATTCTGCAGAATTGTATTGGTTATTCACAGAATGTTTTTTAGTAACTTTTTATTCAGTCAGCAAATGTTAATTAACTGCTCTGGCTTTGTTTTATGTCTGTGAATCTGCTGACCTAAAGCTAAAAAAACCCAAGATGAAAACAAGTTGAAATTGACCTTTGCTAAGACAAAGAGATGAAGCATAAACAATGCTATGGCTTTTTTCCCACTTGCAGTGTAAAAAGGAACCTAACTTAATATTCTGTCACTGTGCTAATGACTATTTAGCCTTTATAAGTGACAGTCTACACTAAAACATGGAGCTGGCCCACGGCTTTAATACTAAACTCAATTTTTTTATTTTGTGCTAATTTCAGTTGGAATAGAAAATTTTGTACCATATCCTTACCTAGATTGATTACAGAAATACGTAAAAACCTTTGAAGTTTTTTACATTATATCACTGAAATGGGATATTTTGAGAGATTGGAGAGGTTTCTGTCAATAGTTTCAATAACAAGATTTTAAGATTGTTTTTAAAAATAGAATGTTAAGCCAAAAATCTACATACACTGTGTTCCCTCAAACCAAAAAAATTTCTGCTAAAGCATTGAATCCTTGCAGCATAACTCCAACACATATTAAAGAACAACTGTCACTTTGCAAATACTTCCACCTACTTATGTGAAAAAAATCACACATGAAGTGCCATGCTCTCCTGGTTCTCATTTTTGCTGGTGCTGTGAAAAAACAACTGCATTTCTTCAGCATGAACTAGTTTGTTACAGTCTGTCTCTGCTTTACAGTGACCACTTCTGTGCACCCTTTTATCCACAGGGGTGATTATTGCTTTTCTACTATTATCTAGCACTGGCTTAACATAACTTGGTCATTGTGACTCTGATGGTGCCATTTGAGCTGCTTGAGGATTTTGAGGAGACTGGTTGTCCCCTACTAATACTAGATGAGTGGGGACAGTGACAGTGATAAGTGCCATGGGTCTTCTACAAAATTGTGATCACTTAGACCAGCAGTGGCACAACAACACTTGAAGCATTTAAAACAAATGTGTATATTTATGTGGTGTTGGGCTTTTTTTATTCAAAGTGAGCTAAAATCAATGTTAGATTTAATTTTTAAAAGTATAGTGCTTGAGGATTTGATTCAGAAGAAGTTCAGTTGTTTTTCCAATAAGAACAACAATCTTCAAACGGGATTGTATATGCGTTTCCAAAAACTGAGTATTCATAATCTTCTGCTGAAGATGAACCTGCTTCAGTAGAACATTTCAGTAGTAATTACCCTCCCAAAGCAGGTTATCTATTGTTATAAAGAAACCAAACAAAGGTCTGTATGAAGCAGGTGACCAGCATAAATGTAAAACATCTACAGTTTCCTGTAAATTGGATGAAAAAGAGAGGAAGGAAAAACAACACTATTCCAGGGTGACCTCATGTTCTACTGTCAGTCTTTAAATGTTCTGGTGCCTTATTAATTTTCTGGCCTTATGCTGTCTTTGAATATGCAACTGAAATGGAGATAGGGTAATGTGATAGATGTGCTACCAAACATGCACTTCTGCATTTCTGTTCACTATAAATAAACAAACAAACCGGTTTTAATTAAGTTTCTTTCTCCTTAAAAATGTGTGCTGGTTTAAAGGTAAACCAGCAGGGGAAATGAACCCAACTCAAAAGAGAGATTATAAATCAGAATAACAATTTAATAAAATAATACAATAAGGATGATTATACAGACAAAGAGTTGGTTATAACCCACAAACCCCAAATGTATAACCCAGCACCCTGAGGCATGAACAGAGCGGTGCTTGTTGGGCCCCTTGAGTCCAAAATAAAAGGAGAGGGGAAAACCTGTTGGTGAGAGTGCTGTTGCAGTCTGGTCAAGAGTGGTGGTTGCAGTCCAGTCGAGAGTGGTGGTTGCAGTTTGTTTGAGAGCGATGATCTGCAGTCTCCCTCTGGATCCCACGAGTGGTTAAAAAAGTCCCAAGACTCCAAGATTATATATCCTCCAGTTCAGGCAGGAATGCCCAGTACTTCCCTCAGGGCGGGGAGTTCCACAAAAGAGTGTGAGGACAGGGAGGCATCCTCCTATCTCACAGGTCTCTTAACGCCTAGTTTATAGCCTGAGGAGTCAGGCTGCTCTGGGCAGAGGGTGTAAATGGTCTATTGATAACAGTTTCTGGGAAATGGCATGGAAGGCTATAGAATACACAGTTTTGGGTTACACCCATACAGTGATGAACTGGTCCCAGCTGTTCTAACTAGGACAAAATGTAATTCAGATGTGTTATAAGTAACATCCTATTGATTTGAAAATACTGAAATGAAAGTAAAGTATTTTTCCCCTTTCTTTTCCAAACAGCCAAGTCTCTTCTGTGGGAACAACATATAGAAATACAATGGAGTTGTGGTATAAGTAATTACTGGATTGTTTTTTCTTGGTTGGTTTCTTTTGATTTTTTGTTTGTTTGGTTTGGTTTTTTTTTAATTCTAAAGGCACCAAATGAATGTTATTTCTTTATTTTATTTTTTATTTTTTTATCTTTGACCTAATCTTCCATGGGAAAAAAAAAAAAAAAAAAAGCCTGTTTTGGGGTATTACAAAGTGGTTAAGAAACCCTCTAGTTGCACAGATTGCTAAATGTTGTTGTTTTAGGGGAAAATGATGCAGATTTACTTATGATAACATCATTTAAGCAACTGAATGATTTGTGTGTACTTAGTAATATTCCTAAAGTTCTTCCCAAAGTCATATTTGTGCTATGGTCAGATCAAGATAATGCTACACAGAAGGAATTTCAAGTCTGAATCCAAAATGACAGACAGCTTTGTGAAAGACATTCCCTGAGATGCAGAGCTGGTTAACCAGGAAATAAAAATGTCACACTGCTCCTAGGGCTTTCAGTATTATTTCTATGCATGGTCTTTTTTTTTCCCTCTTTTTTTGTGGAGCAAAAGGTGAAGGATCCATAGTATTTGTTGTTGCCTTCACCTCTCTGAGCAATGTGACCCCAAAGGTATGTTACAGGCGTTGTCTTACAACTAGAATAAAAGAAGAGAAAAATGCTTATTGCTCTCTGACCTTGCAAACATGTTTTATGTACACAGGTAACCTACTAACATGCAACAGTATTAACTTGTTTAGGTAGACTAAGGACCTAATCTCAAACGTCTAAATTTCTGAGTCTTGCTGTTAAATATTATCACTTCTCATTTTTCAAATGGTCCTTAGGTATTTTGCTTGTAACAGTATCCTCCACATCTGGCCTTGGGAATCTCTGGTATGTTATGGCAAGTTTGCTGAGCAGCTCCTGTAAAATGCAGAGATTTTGCGACTCCGTATTTGGTGCCATGTGGGAAATTCAGTCTCATGCCACCACAGTATGAAGTGGGGATTAAGAGAAACTCCATTTGATCATGATATGGACAGGAGTACCTTTTAATGGATTTGAAATTCTGAACCCCTACTAAGAAAATCTGCCACCCTTGACAATTTATTAAATACAAGTTTAAGAAAACGATAGATTTGTCATCTCCAAAGACTGATGGAAAAACATAGATTGGCAGTAGGTTAGGGGGGCATGAAACTTGTGGTACCACTAGAAAACTTTCTTTTTTTTTTTTTTGAAAATCGTTACACAAAGATAATATTTACAGAATTGCTACAAGGTTTTTACAGAAGTGTTGATCAAATACAGAGGTAACATTTCAGATTAGAAACTAGAATTTTATGTGCTTTGCTGAGGCTAAACAAACATTGGCCAGAATTCCTTTTTCAGCATTTGATACTGGAAATTATTTGACCATTTAATTAAAACACTATAAAGAAAGGCAGTGTCTGGGGTGGAATTACCACATGGAGATTGCTCCATGATACCAAATAATTTTAAGTTCAAAATATTCCAGGTTGTAAAACAGAGAAACTTTTCTTCATTTTTTTCCATTTTCTTGGTTGAGATTTTTGTTGGAATTGCAGAAATATTTTTTGAGTAGTGCCTTAATTACTAAGCACTGCTGGCCTGATAAAAGATGACCTGTTTTAGTACCTTATTTCACACCATTTCCAGGATTTATGATTCTTGTTCTTGTTTGTGGTTGTTTGTGTGTGTGCATCACTTCACTAAGAGAAGAACACAGCACAGCCATTCAGCAGAATACAGTCTTCAGACTTTTCTCTGTTTTCATATTAAATTGGCATAATAAAATGTAAGTTTCTGGAAATTCATGTAATTTCCTGTTAACAAGCTTTTTTTTGCTTCTGCTTTCTTATAAGGAAGCTTTGCACAAGTTCACACATCACAAAGAGCACTAAAATAGCACTATATAACTGAAAGTAGAAATTGAAAGTTTCCATTCTAAATGTCATTCATTTTGGTGAATTAATTGCTATAAGCTCACCATGCATTTCAAGTATGTGGTCCAATCAGTACAACTTTTCAGGAAAATTGAGCAGCTGAAGGAATTACATAAAAAGTTTAATATGGTAAGACTGCCTAGTGTTATGCAGAAAAAGTAAAATTTAAAAGTGTATCTACCACTACTCCTGATTTTGATTGTGCAGTTTCACTGACTTGTTGATGACATTTAGGTATTTAATCACTGAATGAGAGTTACTTATGAAATGTCTAGACTTCCAAACAATTGCACCTAGTCTCTCTGGGACATCTAATTTATTGTGGGCAAAAAATTGCAAGCTATTAGAGACTGAGGTAAGGCAGCTGACAGTCTGAAGAGAGCATGATAACATAGTAATTTAAAAATCAATAATGTTAAAAGACTACTAAAAAGTTGGTGGTTCTGACTAGTATTACAGGTGAAAAAACCATCTTAATAGCTAAATATCATTATGAAATCCATCAAAATTTGAAGGTGTTCTTATTTTAAAGATGAGATTTTACAAGTCAGAATAAATGTCCTCCAAAGTTCTTGACCCCCTTCTTGGCAATGATATTATTTTTGTTTTGTCAGCATCACCAATGAATACAGCTGCTATACCGTATGAAGTAATTGTATTATATGACAGATAAAACAAGGGGTATGCATCATATTATAAATAATTTAATTTTACGAAGGAATTTTACATCTTAATCTGTTCAACCATCACTTTCACTTAGACCCTGAAATAAAATTATGTTATTGTATTCTTTGTTATAATCTAATATTTCACCCATAAGGAAATGTCAGGTCATATTTACAGCAATCGAGGGGCCTCTAAGCCAGATTGGAAGGTCATTCTCTTTGAGCATTTTAAATGAACCTGTCCAGCAAAATTTTGGTTAAGGACAACCAAGGACTCATTATACAGTTAATTTACCCAAATGCCAGCAAAAGCAATGCCAAGGTTGTTACTGTCTGCCCTTTGAAATTTGAAGTGGTATCAAGCATACAAGAATTTAATCTTTATTATGAAGCATGCGAAGACATTACATTAAATTTTTTTTGTAGAGGATCATTATGATACAGTGCAAACGTCACTAAACAAAACAATATTGTGTTAAAATGAGACAAGCTGTATTTCAGTATTACGCAATATATTAGTGTACTTTTGTTTTCATAAACTATTTTAGGAGGCTTGACTAACCTTCATAGCTTTCCTAAACTGCTGCATAGGCATGATTAAGTTTTATCACGAGAATTTTTTGCAGTAAACTGTGACTCTCTTTCACACATATGATTGTGTATGTGTGCATTCATTATACATGTCATCAGGGAATATGACAGCAATCTTGAAAGTGATTTCTGCCTCACTTAGCTAGTGTTGACACTAGAAATCACAAGAAATAGAGATGCAGCTGTTAGTGGGTACCTAAATAACTAATCTGTGCTCGTACACAGGCAGAAAGAAGAGAGGAATTAAATGTCATTGCAAATTTGTGAAGGGACAGAAATTCGTGAACATATTATAGTTATATATAGTAGCTTTTGTGCTCTGGCTATGTGTTTTGCAGTGGTATTTCCCTATTTTGTAGCATTGCAATACGGTTTCAAGGAGCTCATCTTTTAGCTGAGATCTCCCAAGATGGTGCAGAAATAGCAAGATGCTGATTCCAGTGGTAAGCCAAATGTTTTGAGCAATATACTGGTAGACTCAGTCAAAGCATTTCAGTTCTTTCCTGATATTAATTCTCTTTCCCCATCCTCTATCCTATCTTCTTTCCTGATTTATATGATTTGCATGGCATACATATTATATATAACAGGTGAGACAATTCTGCCTGAAAACAGAGCTCCTATAAATTAAAGCATTGGAGTTACATCCTCTGATATGGGCAGTGGAGGGAAGATCTGTAAGGAAGAAGGAGGATTTTTCCTCTGCATCATCACAGCTTATTTTGACCCATGAATAAAGCTAACATAATTGAACTGAGCTAACTTGAGCAATTGGAGTTGTCAGCAAAAAAATAATCTCTGTCCTCCTTTTCTTCTTTCAGTCAAAGTGTCATATGACTGGTTTTGTTATGGTATCATGAAAGTTCACATGATGACACAAACAAAGGTCATATTTAGAGCTAAAAAGTCCTTTTAGCTTTTGTGTCATTCAGAAAGGGAACAAGGCTTATTCTGATAAACTGAGGCTCCTGATGACCAGAATGTAGAGAATATATAGGGGAAAAAGAATTTTCCACAGAAAACATTCTCTGTTTACCACTTTACAGAAATTTCTGCATTCTGCTCTGGAAATCTCAAAAGTCCTCGTGCAGTAAAACACAGTGTATTTGATTTCCTCAACAGCACAACCCTGTGAAACTGCTGGAAGAAACTGAATGATCTGTCATGGTTGGTAATGTTTAGTGAGCTTTTGCCACAGCAGTTTGATTTCTTGATTCTCTTGAAGGCTGCTTTCCTTCTCCATTTCTCTAGAGAGTTGTAACAAGACACCTGTCAGTGTTGAAAACACCACAGGTTGCAAAAACGTTCCCTTTGCCAAGCTAAGACCAAAACTTTGGCAAGGCTGTTTTCTTTGGTGTTATTTTCCGTGTAGGGCAAGTTGGTCACTGATCTGGCATCAATGCTGTCATGCTTTCTTCAGGAACATCCATAACTCTGTCAGAACCAGTACAATTACTGAAGTGACTTCACGTGGGAAACAAGGAGTTGCAGTACTCCGTGGTCCAAAGACTCTCATTTGGGGTCACACATGGGTACTATCTGGAATAGAAAAGGGAGGTTTCCTTCTTTAGTGCAGTCTCTAATGTATCAAAGTATCAAAGTCTGTCAGGCAGTTATGTAAGGCCTAAAGTAGGGCCGGGGAACTTCAGCTTGATGAGGTACAGGAAGATGACCTCCATGCTTCAACCCTTTGAATCAGAGATGGCTTTGGCCAAAGGAGAGAGTTTTCAGGCCAAGCAACACTAACTGGCTTGCCCAATCCTCCTGCACAAGGCATAAGGCTTACAAATAAGAAGATAGCTTTTATGAAGTCCAAGAGTGGAAAAGTACAGTCAGCTACACTGGAGACTTCTATAATTTTCCCACTGCTAATATAGGGTATCTTCCCAAACTCATGCAGTAATAAATGATATCATGTGATATAAATCTGCAGGTGAAATAATAATCAGTTCCCCAGGTTCATGTTGTGTTTCCTGCAGGTTTAATTGCTATTTTTGGCAACAAAATCGGAACTACTTTTTACCAGTCATGAAAGTGCCACTGTTTAAAGGAAGTTTATCAGAAAGGAAAGGGATGTGATAATTCATAGTTACCTCACCTGCACATCTCTGGGTAAAAAGCAACCTCCTGCAAAGTCAGGTTATCCTTCCTCTAGTGAGCTCTAAGGGCCCCGTAGGCTGGACAAATATTCAAGAATCCTTCATACTTGAAGGAACAGATAGCCTGAGGCAAGGCTATCACAGAGGCAGAGAAATGGCTCTGATTGTTTATTTGCTCCCAAATATCCTGTGGTTTGTTTGTTTTCCTCACAAAATATTGGGTTTAAGAGCAAAATGGAGAGAGCAGTTACTTGTGCATTTAATGATTATATGAAGAATAAAATATGACTGGTGGCTAATTAGATCCCTAATTTCTACATTGCTTCTGTAATGATTCTACGATTAAAACAAAAGTCCTAATGGATTTAATACATTTTATGCTTAACCAGTCACTAGTCCAAAGAGCAGCTGAAGAACTCTGCAGGTGTACAGAAGCCTTTCATAACAAGCAGTAAAAGTGGTTAATTTGTGGCAATTTCAGGAAGGTGGCAGGTAACATATGTGACCCATTGTTTAATAGAATAAATTTTCTCTTGGATCCACTACCTTTACAGTTTGTCCACCAGCTGCACTGCACTGTGCCTTCAAGTTTTTTGCCTTTAAATGGTACAATCATATTATGCATTCTTTGCCCTTAGCTTTTCTCCCTTAAATCAGTCCCGGGCATTTGATACTTGTACACTAAAAATAAAATGAGCTGAGTCCCTAGTTAACGTCTGATTATTAAAGATGATCTTTCATGTGTAGAATTACCAGGACATTTTGGCCTGATTTACTATACTAACATTTCCATTTTGGCCCTGGGTAGGGAGCTCTGCTAGTAATGCTGCACCCTATGGTGAAATAGTACCTAATCAGTATTTATGAATAGGGTTTTGGAAGTCACTAAAGAGCAGAGCTTTCACAGTGGACCAGGGAAGAGGTTTTACCTTCTTAAAACACAAATATTGCTGAGCTTTGGGGATCTGTGTGACATTGAAGAGCTTTCATTTTTAAATTGCAGCTAAAAATGTGTAGTGCAATTCTGTCATTAATTGAACTGCAATGTACCTCTCTCAGCCTTTAATGTTATTTGTTAAACTTAGTAATTACTATGCAAATGAATTGCTGCACTTAAAAAGAGGTCAAACAGTGAATACAGCAAGGAAAATAGCCCCCTTCTTTTTTTTTTTATTTTTTCTTTTTTTTTTTTTTTTGTTTGGTTTGATTTGGTTTGGGTTTTTTTTGGTTTTGTTTTTTGTTTTGGTGGGGTTTTTTGTTTTGTTTTGTTTTGGAGGGTTTTTTTGTTTGGTTGGTTTTTGTTTTTGTTTTGTTTTTTTTTTTTTACCTTTTTGAACTCAAATTGTTGTTTGGGGAAGATTGCATTTTGGGAAGAGAAAATAATTTTTTGATGTTGAAAGAAGACCTGCAGGGCTATTCCTACACAATAACAGGGAGCTGATTGTATAAGGTATATGGTTTTCCTAAATCCGAGAACTGTTATTTCGGATGTCCAGGCTGTAACACTAGCTCCTTTTAGAAAACTGGCCTCAGGGAAAAGTCAAAGTTATGCAAGGGAGCTTCGTGCTTAAATTCTTGTGTTACTGGTGACTCATTTAGCCCCATAAACTGAACTCATCCAGAAATTACTAGGATTGTGTTGGATCCTGTTACTTTCTGTTCTCTCGATGTGGAGAGCGGGTTGTTATTCCCTTTTATTTACACAGCTATTGTATATATACTTAGAAGTTACACACCTTCTTTTTAGTTCATTTGGTTATCTAAGCAAGTCCATTTTTAAATATTACTCAAGTTCCTGTTTTCTAGAGTTATCTACTTTCTAGACTTATTTTCTTCCTCAGGAGGTTCTCCAGTGATTCTGTGCCCAAAATTTGATGTACTAGCTCAAGTCTTCTAAATATATACCCCAATAGCTAAGGACATTGTAAATGTCTGTTATTTGCATTAGAGGCTATATTGCAGCTTATGTGAACCAAGCTGACTATTCGGGGGTTTTTTTATTATATCAATTAATTTTTAATTGCTATTATATTTGTGAGATAGCATAACTTTTTAGATTCTTTTCTGCAAACATTTGTCTAGAGGCTTTTTCTTCCATCTCTATTTGTACAACAGGTTAATCTTGTTTAAGTGTGGAAGCCCCTGTTTATCCTATTTTAAAACGCATCCTGTGTTTCTTTCTTTTTTTTTTAGTTGGTATTTAAGAGGTTATTCTGTTGACCGTTCTTAGGAAGTCTTTGTGAATTTTACCAAGGAATACTTGCACTGAAGGACAAAATCAGAATGCATGCAGCTGATCAGCAAAGGTCTGCAAGAAATCAAGCCGTGGTGCTAATGACCTCTGTGTCTCCCTTCTGCATGAGCTGCAGTTCATCCTTGAATTTCCTTTGGGATTCTTATTATGTAGAGCACTAGACTTACACATATGAGCATAGGCCATGAAAACAATTTCCTTGAGCTAAAATCACAAACCTGGAGAATGTATACCATAACAAAAAATAGAAAAATGCGTGTAATCCATATTCTGATAGGAAGCAAGACACATTTTAATAGAACAATAAAAAAATCAACATTGGCAAGCTAGGGAATTAGCCCCACACATTTGTCACAAGTAATTCTCAAGGGAACTATAAGACTTCATGTGACTAAGTAGTTTCTACAGTAAGCTTGACTTTTAAATGTATGTATGGCTTATCTTTTAGAGTGTACTTTTTAATTATGGGGAAATAATTTTTTTCTACTACTGAAAATAATTGAAAAGATCAATGGGATATATTTTAGTAAATGGTCTACTTAAGAGAATCAGGAACATCAGATCCAAGTCACATGCTGACCTGCAAGAAAACTTGTGGGGACATTTGACCATGTTTAACTTCAAATGTTTTACTCATTACACTGTAGCTTTATCTTTTCCTGGTAATGTATCCCTCTACTAGCAACAAATGCAAGTTAGTGGACACTGCAAATTTCGGTGTTAAAAAGACATTAATAGGAATTTAGGAATGACTCTATGCAGTCTGAATTATAAATTATTCAATTCAAATTACCTCATTCTGCAAGACTTTTGCAAATCAGACTAGCACTCTCTGTTCCAAATAATCTGGGAAATTGGTGTTATTTGTTTAGAGTAAAGCACAGCCAAAAGAGCATAACTTGCCCTGAATCTGTCAGCACAACTTTCAGTTGGTAATGGAAATGGTATGAATGGGTCAAGGTACAATGTGGTACATGTGCAAACAAAATGTCTGGGCAAGTGAGCATAGAAGTTGATATACTTAAGTTATTTCTTCTTCTGCATGTATGAATATGTATGAACACATTTCAAACCCCATCTTTTTGCAACAAATCTTTTAAACTAGTTAGGAATGTAGTTGTCTGTCGTCAAAAGTTCTGCTAGATTCCTCCGCAAGTTAGTGAAGTTCTATAAGAATAAAAAGCAGTGATACCTAGATCTTCCAAAAACGTTATAGATACAGGAGATTAGAAGAGGTTTTCAAACATGACCACTAAAGATGATTCTCATATAAGGAATTCTGCTTCTTTTTCTGGCTAGGAAATAGCAAGATATTGAAAAACTGGACAGAGTGAGCAAAGCAAAAGGCCAAAATGTTGAAGGAAAACAACACAGAAGATTTTGGTTTTAGATCCAGGAACTGTTAACAAGGATGAAGGATGGTCTTAAAACAGTTGTTTTTTCTTTTGTTTCAGTTTGAAATATGATCTATCAAGTTTCAGCTCTCCAAGGCAAAGCTGCCAGCTCAGGCTGAGATACTTCTGTAAAGTCACAAGTGCTCACACACAATCACAATATGTTAATATTTCTCACCTGGATAACATGGCCTGTAACTGCAGCTGATAGAGTAAATGAGTAAAGATCACTTATGTTAAAAACAAGACACTTTTTTTCTTCTTTTTATTTTCTTTTCCTTGCTCTAAGAAAGTAATCAGTGTATTATATTTTAATGCTGTAGTACAGAGACTTACTTTCAGGATTATTCATCATCTTAATATGCATTAGACTGGGGAAATTAATAGCAAGACAGCAGTATGATTGAATTAAAAAAACCCCAGACTAATTCAGTATTCTTTGCCAAAATATCAGTGATCTCTTCACAGAACAGCTAGTACAACAGTTTGTCTTCTGTACTTGTTTTCTGAGTGACTTGGTACATCTCTTGCAATAAAAGACTGGAGAATCATCTTTTACAAAATGCCATGTATGTGTTGGGCAGCAGTCTAGTATGGACCACTTCTTGGAATGAGACCAAGTGGACTTTTTTTTTATGGTTTTGTGCTGACGCCCATGAAATTTATGACCCCTACGTGATCTTAGTTCAGTTCTTGGTGAGAAATTGCTATCAGGCAACCAAGGAACATATCCATTACACCATACAGTCCACTATATTGTTTAATCCACACAGCTCATTACTACATTAAGCAGTCATACAAATGATGTGTTTAATTCAAATATTTTTTTCTGTAGAATCAAAAAACACAGTAAAGTTAACAGTTAGAGGAAATTCAGTGTGTAGTAAATGGGTGTACCATAGTTTATATGATAGAGTTGCTGCTCTTGTATCATTTTGATGATTTTTTTTTTAGGCCAGGTGATTTCCAGTCAATGATATATTGTATGTACTTAAGGAAAAGAACTCTGTCGTAAAGAAATTTAGTGTTGAACTCTTTGGTAAAAAATTTTTGAAAATGACAGCAAGAATAATAACTTAATCTTTTTTTCTTGTCCTCATGAATTAAAAAAACACTGACATAATCCAGAAAAATCATAGAAAGCTCATAAGAATAATATTCTTTTCCAGAGAAGGTCACAGGATGCAAAGCGAATAGCACAAAATTGGGATTTTCCTCATTTCTTCTGCTATGCTGGTTTTGAAGATTTTATGTGTCATTTGCTCAAAGGTTTCGATTTGTTTTGTTTTGTTTTGTTTTTTCTTTGTATGTAGAACAGATATGGAGAAAAGTGTTCTTTCTGCTTCAGCGTTCTCTCTTGTATATGTACAAATACATACACATACACATAAACAGAGCAAATCCTTCATCTTGTTCCCCTACTTTATTTTAAAATGTTGTCAGTGGTTTGTCAATATAGTTTTATTAACCAGATGTCATTCAAGCTTTGTCACTTAGAGTACTTGTGCAAACTTCTTCCAAAATTGTAAGTAGCAGCTTGGCAAATAAGAAGGGTAGTCTATTACAAAGTTGTTGCCAGAGTTGTTTAGAGTGTGAAACCTTTTTGTCTCCTCAAAGCCTCTGACATGGAGTGTTAAACTGCTTATACCACCTCTATGATGCCTAGTCAGAAATTATGTGCATCCTTCAGCAAGGTGTTATGAGGGGAAATGTAGGAAAAATTAATTTTTATTAAAACAAGTGACACTTGATTTGATTTACTATGGAAGGGCAAAATTAGAGTGGAATTATACCATTTCTGGACCCTTTTTTAAAGTGACAAATGTCTTACCTTCAAAAGTACATAGAAATGTGCAGTCTCACTATATTTAGGAAAAATATTGAGCTCTACATAATGTCCCGTTTTTTGAAGGTACGTTTTGAAGAGTAGTTGTTAAAATACTTTTATATAGTTCAAGGACTGAAATATAGCCTTTATGCCCACTGAAATAAATAAAAGCCTGTTTCATATGCTGGAACAGGCTCTAAAGTAGATAGAAAATTATAAACCACTAGAACCTTTATCCAAAACTGATTTCTCCTAAAACACTCCACCAGAACATATCTTTTACTTGTCTTCTGACTGCACAGAAATGGTCAGCTTTGTTTTCTTTCCTTCCTTTTGAACTCAGGGAACTCTCTTGCCTTCTAGCATGTAAGCGGATAGCTTGTCCTGTCTGAGCTTTCCACAGGCTTTTTATTCACTAAGTGGGATTTTGTTTTGTCTCTTGCAATCTTTAGCAATAAAGTGGAGACCATAGCAGAAGAGCCACCGTGCAGTGCAGGGGTCTGAGCATTGCTCTGGGGGACCTGTAGTACGTGATGTCTGCAAAACATACCATGTAACTCTGAGAGAGAAAGTTTACATGGAGAAAATAAGGGAATCAAAAGAAGTAAAAAAAGACACAGAAAAAAATCATGTAAATTAAAGCTGCCAAGAGCCCTTTGCTGTATGTTCATTCAGAGTAAAATCTGATGCTGGAAACAAAGAGAATGAGTGTGAGATAAAAAGCAAAACAGAAGAAGCATGTGATAAGACATAGAAGATTGACACAGCTGGTACCAATCAGATCCCAGGAACATTCAAATGATCTTCAATGACTGATATATAGAAAAACTAAAAAAAAAATCCAGGAACTCATTTGCTCAGATAGATCTCTGTTTGGTGCTGGGTTTGTGCCTTTTTTTTCTATATGTGATGTAAATGACTAGAAATGCAAACTTGTGTGATTATAATATCTGCCCTCAAAATGTATTGGCAGAAGCTTTCCTGATGGTCATGAAAAAGTGTGTCAGCACTGATCTTTGCAGAGGTTACATTGTGCTATAGGAAATTACAGTGATGCAAAAAGCCACTTACATCTGTTTTATATGTGCATGTAGAAATAGCTGCGCACTGAATTCTGCTCTAACTGTGCATTTTCACTCAGTCTTGTGATATGTTCGTGTTTTAGAACATCTGAGACTAGGGAATAAAATTGTTTTGCAGAATATTTGCTTTGAATACTAAAATATTTCCCCTCTACCTCCCCCCTCACCCTTCTCCCCTTTTCTCAAATATGTCAAGTATTCCCATGTTTTTTTCCTGCTCCCATGAACTGTTTTCCTTCAGGGAGCTTCTAGTTTACTGAAGATGAAGAATTTGCTGCTTTTCACAATAAAATCAGTGTCAGATTTCTTTTGGCTTTAGTGAAAACCCACAATTGCTTTCTTCTGAGTGGATGCTTCATTGGTTCTTTAGAATATCTACTTTCAAAATACACAAGCAATTGGCCATTAGTTCAACGGCAAAAGAACAAACTTCATAACTTAGCATTTAATTATCATTCTCTACTCTGCTCTAGTGAGACTCCATCTGGAGTACTGCATTCAGCTCTGGGACCCCCAGCATGAACGGACAGGTCCTTGGGAGGATCACAGAGATGATCAGAGGGCTGTGAAGACAGGCTGAGCCAGTTGGGGCTGTTCAGCCTGGAGAAGAGAAGGCTCCAGGGAGACCTCACTATAGCCTTCCAGTACCTGAAGGGCCTTACAAGAAAACTGGAAAGAAACTTTTGACAAGGGCATGTAGTGATAACACATGTAGTGGTAACAGCTTTACACTGAAAGAGGCTAGGGGTAGATTTAGATATTATGAGGGAATTCTTCCTTGTGATGGTAGTGAGGAACTGAACTGGTTGCCCACAGAAGCTGTGGGTGCCCCATCCCTGGAAATGTTCAAGACCAGTTCTAGTGTCCCTACCCACAGCTGGGGGGTGGGAATGAGATGAGCTTTAAAGTCTCTTCCATCCCAAACCATCCCATGTTTCCTTTTAGGATTTTTAATGGGAAAGGATGTACGTTTGCTAAACTTCTTTCACAAAATATCTTGAAAAGGTCATACAAACTAGTGCCAAAACAAGTGCGAGCTTTGTGGTTCAGTGACAGCATAACACAAAACTCTCATAGATTGTGAAATACATTAAAGAAAAAAAAAGTTAACATGAACATAGGGAAAGTCAGCAGGAAAATTAAAAAGGTGTACAGGAATTTGTTTTCACCTGTCCACACATTAAATTTCACTATGCGCTTCCTGGTGACTTCTGTAGAGTCCAGCTTTTATCATAGTGAGAGAAAAGATTATCAAAAAATCAGAGTTGGAATGGCTGAGGCTTTGTTCCTGGTGTCTGATATATAGCTGAAAACAGGGATTATAGCTGTTTTGTGGAAGCTATTCACAGGAGGTGGTTTGAAACAGCCCAGGGGAGTACATCAAATGCTCCTTGTTTGCATTTTAGTCTCTGGGCTCCTAGCATGAAAGAAAGAGTGAAGACTACATGAAAAGAGATTGTTCATCACATTTCATCTATATGGCAAGTAGGAATGACAGAATTGAGACTCTGGAGAGCTAAGGCCAATTTCTAGACACAAAGTTCCAAGCTAAATTTAAGTACTTGATCTGCTCTGAAAAATACTAAAGCTTTCCAAAATTTTCCTACTTTTATCCTAGATCAAGCACCTATAGTCTAGTCTTACTGACACTGTTGGCTGGTTTGTATTGATAATATTTCTTCCACATATTTAAGATTCTCACTTTCTCACTTCCCAGACTTTTCTGTCACTTCTGTACATGCTTATAATTCTTTTGCTCCTTGGTGGCATTGGTAGCAATCTCACAGCTTCTTCTACAGAAGGCATCTTCCTGCACCATACCCATACTGCTTCTGAACCTTTCAGACAACGTCCCAGTGACTCATCCACTTCTTACTGGAGATCTTGCAAAATATTAGATTTTTTTCCCTCTTGTAATAATGGCCAACAGTTCATTTTTCAGAGCAGGTTTTTTCCCAAATTATCTAGACGATTGAAAAGATGATTAGAAACTTAAGAAGGTCACTAAAATAAGCAGGATGAAAATCTGGTGGAGTTTAAACTAAAGCTTGGTACTTTTGTGAAATATATTAACTGATACAGACTATTCTAATAGTTGGAAGTTGGACATATTGATACTGGATGTTCCTTATAGTGAGTCATATATCTCCCCAAAAGTCTCACCACAGAGGCAAAATCTTGTCCTAAGCCTGAACTGACGTGAGAGTATGATGTAACATTTTTAGAGTGTGTTAGTGTGCTGTCTTTTATCCAGAGATTGAGAGCCTCCCTCTGCAAGTATTTGAAGTGCATTTTCCTCTTCTGTTCTGAGCATCCCAAGAGTAAGAAATTGCTGTGGCACACTTGATAAGACTGTATTCTGCCATCCTTTTCATTTTATAGTGCCCTTTATGCAACTCTGGTCACTTCAATGACAAACTTGCCTCTTAAAATTTCAAACATGGTTTTCTATTTCCAACATAGTATTGTTTCTATTGTTTCTATGTTTCTATTTCAAACATGATATTTCTATTTCCTAGGTCATACGTGCTGATTTAAGTTTCCTGCTGTCTCTTTTCTGACATCAACTGTGCTTAATCCTCTTTTTCTTCCCATGGTCTATACATAGCACTTGAAGGAAGTCTTTTGAGTGGGCTTAGATATTACTGTAAAGAGCTTCCTATATACAGTGAAATCCTTATCTCCTAGAACTTGCATTGCTTATTGTCTACTAGCAAGTTCACAGTTTATTTACCCCAGAAGATATTTTGCTGTCTTCTTCCAAAAGACCAAGCATTCTGCAAAAATAATAACCATGTTTCTTAGTAATAGCTAAATCCTAATAATTTCAATTTTTATCTTAGAGGGACTGTTTCTGACAATCTTGGTGACAATCAGGTATTTACTCCTTTGAAAATTTAATATTTTTTCATGCTTTTGCAAATTCCATGTTGGCAGAATTTTGTCCTTAGAGGAGATTGTTGACATAAATATTTAAAGTTAAGTAATATTCTTGGGATCTGGACTTCAGAGAATGCATTGGAGACTCATTATCGATCTGTTTATAAGTGTCATTGACATGAATCATAAGCACATCATTTACTAGTTGGTTCCATCCTGGTTAATTGCACCAGTGAATGAGGTAGTATGAGTGTGTGGGGGGGAGATATTGGTCCCTATTCAGTAATAATGTTTACTCCCTTGTTTTATTTTGTAAGCAATTGGCTTACATAAAAAATGTGGAAATGATAAGTGTTTGTCTCTGGCAATTCAAAGATATTGCTGAAGAGGTTTATATTGAATAGTTTTGGTGTGCAAGTGTCCACAGAAAGTCCTACTAAATGTAAAAAGAAAAAAAGAATTATTTTTAACGTCATTTTCGGCTATAAAAAAACATAGGAGATGAAAATTTTCATCGGTTGTAATGCATGTGTAAGACTCAACGGTGTTTAACTCCTGAAATTGATAACTTGCCTACTAAATGATTTCAAGACCCAGAACAAATTCCATAAAACACAGTGTTAGTAGCTATTACCAACTATATGTTGTGTTTTGTAATTGTGCTTTAATAATACTGTTAATATTCACCAAGGTGAGTCACATGGAATGTGCTTGATGATATATGTATTAGATATTACAATACCCAGAATAAACTGACAAAAATAAGTAATTATTATAAAGCTTGCTAATTAACCCTCTCACTAAATCTTCATTTGCATTGTCTTTGAGTTATAACATTGAAAATAGATTTCTTCTTACCAAATTTGAAGGGCTTTGATGCTATCTGAAGAAAGACCAATGAGAGAGTAAGAAGCAGGCAGGAATTGATTCACAGACTTTCATAGGAGGTTCTGTATCTGCCCCTTTTAATGCATATGTGTACCTAAGGGAAATAACAGTATTTGTGTCTGTTTCAGTACTTTAGTACTAATGTCTAATTGTTTGGGGTATTGTTGCTTCCCCCTTGAAAGCCCATGCCAATATCAGCGTAAAAATTAGTCATTTTCATTGTATCTAGGATTTCCACCAGAGACACAGATGGAGACACTGCTGCTGAGTCCTTGAAGCCATCAACTCTGGAAGGAGTAAAATCTCTGTATCCTTGTACAGGTTAAGATCTATCTGGTGTCCACATTTTGACTTTACAATGGGGAAGGAAGACTTCTTCAGTTGTTGCAGTGACAGAAGCTGAATTGGGAAAAAAAACAGTAGGGAGACAGCAACAGACAAGGCTACTGAAACCTGTAATGAGAAATTGAATTCCCTCCTCATCCCAAAATTAAATCAAACTAATTTTGTGTGGCTCGTTTTTTTAAATACCTGACAGGAGTCCTAAAATCTCATTTGCAGAAGTGTTGACTACTTGCAGTTAAAGCTACCTTTTAAATGTGTTGAGTGGTACATGCTATTGAATTATCTAGAAAACCCAAAGTTACAGATATTTTAACGTGGGAAATAATAGTTTATGAGTACCTTTGACTTTTCTTACTAGGATTCAGCACCAAATTTTAGAGATTCTTCTTCTTGTCTCACAGGAATGAAATATGAATATGAGATGCTTACATAACGTAACAGAAATCTCATTATTTTATGTATACAGTATTAGGTGATAGGATAGGGTTTTAGTACTGAACCCTAAGTAAAGTATGGACAAAACAACAAGGAGAAAATAAGTACTGATCCAATATTTATGTAAATGCGTACCGACATGTCAATGAATTAAAAGGTTCATTGAAAAAGGAAAAAAAAATATGTAATCTTCAACATGAAAACTATGTTGAAACTGAAATGCGTATGTCCACTGGTGCGAATCAAGGTTGCACAGTCAATTTTAATCCTAGATTTTAGTATTCTGGGGTGTTTGTCACTGTAAACTTATAATTATTCCATTGATGTTGAACATAGATTTTGCTGTCGGATGGTTGGGTTGTTCTCTCTGCAAAGGTAATAAAGTATCCTGCTAAAGGGTTATCCATAACAATACTTGCTATTTGTTCACTTTTCTTCCATTAAACATCTTCATGGAAAGTAATGGAGACTTTCTTATATATTGACAGTGCTGGTAATAAGAAACTGGTTGACTCCAGCTGGCTAAATTAATCTCATATCAAAAGAGATTTTACCCCACATAAATCAGAAAGTATTATGTTCGCAGAAGTATTCAGCCCTTGACTGAGAGAGGTTTTGTTTCTCTATGTCTTCTTTTCTCTCTTAGGGACCAGCAATTATTGTTTCCACTCGATTTTTATAGGATAGTCACGTTGTCTGCAGGAGAGTGTGCTGGAACAGACCATGCCGAACAATAACTTTCTGTGCCAATAAAGGAACAAGAAGATACCGTAAGGTTTAACCCAAGGCTGATAAGACATACATTGTTTCCTAAGGTTTTTAAGTTTCAAATAGTGATTAAAGTATAGGAATTCCACATTCATTTTGATATTGTTAATGTCTATCTTAGTGCTTAGCATAATTTGATTTACTTCAGTAATAATAAAACTATACTTGCTGCAACCTTAATTCTGGCTCTGTGTGTTTTTCTTGCATGTGTGGTAGAATGGTGACTGCATAGCTGCATGAATTACATAAGATACTGTTGAGGAATATTGCCTGTATTTTTTACTTCTAACTCTTTTTTTAACCACAATACAGATACAGGAAAAAAAAAAAAAAAAAGAAAACCCAAAACACCTTGCTGTAAAAATTGTTGTAAAATATAAAGGAAGATTATATTTAACTTTTCTTGCTAGAGCCTTCAGAGGAGACGCTCTTTAATCTAGACCTTAACTCACCCAGTTGTGCATGAATATTCTAAAACTTTATACATTAGTAATATGTAAGATAACACTGCCATCTAAAAGCTTTGCAGTACCATGGGCATAGCAGCATGAGATGAGCTATTCTTATCCTTACCTTTGTCTTTCAGGTAGGTAGCTGAACAGTTCAACACAGATTTTCTTTCCTTCTGTTGTTGAAAAATAGTTGGCAATAGAACTACATGTTCAACACACCAACTTATTTTCACTGCCTTCGCATCCATGGATCTGCATGAAACATGATCTTTTGCCCACTGTACTCAAGGACATCATGTTGTGTATGTACAGAAAAACAAACACAAATACATATAACATTTTTTGCAAAATAGGTAGTGTATCAGAGGTATAGTTTGCTTTTGACACACATATATGTCATAAAATATTAAAAGAAATCCTGCTGAGTACTGTTACTACACATGCATTTAGTGGTGTGGGAAAGTTGGTTACATAATTTTCAAATCAAAGGCAAATAGAGTAACTTCCAAAACAACTCTTAGCAGTTGCAATTGGAGACTCTGAACTTATTACTCTAATTACTGTACTTTTCTATTCACAGAATCACAGGATATTCTGAGTTGGAAGGGACCTACAAGGACCTTCAAGTCCAGCTCTTCATTAAATGGTTCCTCCTGGTGTTGAACCCACAGCCTTGGCATTGTTTGCACTAGGCACTAACCAACTGCAATAGTTCTAAGGGAAGATGTTCATGTTTCCTCTTGTTCTTGATACAGGCACATCAGAAGTATAGTTATTGCCTTCCCCAGCAAGCAGCAGAAAAAAGAGTCAAGAAATGGACAGGTTGGAAACTCACTGTATTAACAAATCCACTATGAGTAGGGTAATAAGTAGCTACAACTGCGCAAGGGATCTACTACCTTTCTTTCAAAGCCCTTTACTATGTAGATGGATGTATTTTTAATGATAATAGTATTTTTATGCAATTATGAATTAAAAGAATAAGCTCCAGAGGGTCTGAAAATATGCTGGCATGCTGTAAGGGTAGCAAGGGGAAGGAAGGCAAGAAAAAAGTTTGCACTGTGAAAAGATTTTTGTTCACATCCCTCATTAAGAATAAATCTTAAATGACTGGTTGTGCTGGTTTTGAGTAAGGTAGTTAATTTTCTGCATGGTATCTGGTATGTAGCTATGTTTTGGATTTGTGCTGGAAACAGAGTTGACAACACAGTAATGTTTTTGTTACTGCTGAGCAGCGTTCACACAGAGTTCACACAGTGTTTGCTGTTCCTCACACCGTCCCACTAGCAAGAAGGCTGGGAGTGCACAAGGAATTGGGAGGGAACACAACCAGGACAGCTGACTCCAACTGACCTAAGGAGTATCCCATACCATATGGCATCATGCTCAGCATATAAACCAGGGGAAAATCTGGCCTTGAGCTGCTGCTCAGGAACTGATGGGGCATAGGTTGTTTGGTCATGAAAAATAGTTTTTCATTTGCATGACTTTTCTTTCTTGGATTTTATTTCCCTCTCTCTCTCTTTTTATTTTTTCCCCCTCATTTTCATTACAATTTTATTATTATTTTATTTATTTTTTTTTTATTTTATTAAACTGTTCTTATTTCAACCCACAAGTTTTCCCACTTTCACCCTTCCAATTCTCTTATCCCTATGCTGATAGGTTAGGAGTAAGTAAGCACCTGGGACTCTTAGTTATCAATGGCAATCATTTAGCATTCAGGTGGTGTTCCTGGTTGGGTTTTTTTTTCATTCTCAGGAAAAGTCAGAATAATAACTCATTAATAAGTCAGAATGTAATAACTCATTATTCATTAGTCTTATGGAAGTTTGAAAGCATTGTATCCCAAAAGTATCCCCAAGGTGAAGGAATGTAAAAGGATGGTGTGTATGGAGAAAGTTGAAATCACAATTTGGTTTTTATAAATGATACTTCAGTCAAAATAGCAGAATGACTGGATTTTTGAGACTGATTTTTTTAATAAAGGGCAGAAGTAGTACTGAAGAAAGAAGTTTCAAAAAGTTACATGGCTCAGCCTAAATATATGTCTTTGAGTTCAATGAAGCCACGTACCCTGCTTTTTAAGTAATTATTTGTTCTACATTATTCTCACTTTGCCACAACCTCCTTTTCCATCCCAGTCCAGATACTCCCCCAGAGTACAAAGCCATAATGGATTTCTATATCATACAGAGTTTGAAGGACTTACTTATTTTTCCTGCAAAAGTTAAATAAAGTACAAAACTTTCATCCCATCAATCCTTTAGCAAACTGTCCAAGGTGACGTTTCATTAGCTCATTTTGTCAGTGGATAAATTGTACAGCATGCTCTGAAGAGATGCAGAAAACATCCAGTCTTTTTTCATTAGATCCATCCAAAGCTGAAGCACTGAAGATTACATACAAAAAGCACATGAGACAGAAAAAGCGCTGTTCTGTCTATAAACTGCATTAATCATTCATTCCCTTCTGAGTGCTTTGAGTCACTACCCTTTCCCTGGTTAGGCCCAAAACTGGCAATTTAATTTTGAGCTGCA
Source organism: Manacus vitellinus (assembly GCF_001715985.3). NCBI lineage: Eukaryota > Metazoa > Chordata > Aves > Passeriformes > Pipridae > Manacus > Manacus vitellinus. Next base: position 10,729,049 of record NW_021940917.1, on the reverse strand, counting down.
TGACAGATACATTTCAAGGAAAATCACAGACATAATGACTCCTGCCAAGCTTAATAAAGTCCTCATTCATCAATTAAGGAGCTTCCAAGAAGGCAAGATGGATAGAGCAGAATGGGACCAATCACATGATCACACAAACAGGGTTGGGGTTGCCAGGATTTTTCCCCTCTCTCTCTCATGCATACCCTAGCACATATTCCCCAAAAGGAAAACACATTCACATGCACACCCCCTCACACATGTTCCTCTTGTTCATTCTGGAAATAAAAATAATTAGGGGGCTTTGATTCACTAGTATGAACTAATTACCTAAGGGACTGGGACTGCTTTGCTGCTCCACTGATGGCAAGTGTCAAAGGGCTGACCAAAGATAATAAATAACTGCAGTGTCAAAATGATTTTTTCTTTGTGAAATTTTTCCAGTCTGTGCTGAAAATGAGTGTTGAAATAAAAATGATTTATGTAAAGAAATTGCAGTGCAGCAAAATCAAATGAATTGCTGGAAAATGTTATACATGAACAAGCTCTGACAGCACAAAGAAGACACAATGTGATAAGTTAAGGACCAATTTAAATTAGTGATAAGCCAATTAAAGGGGTACTATCAGGTTAAAATCGTGGGTCTGATATAGTGTTAAGTCAGTGAATGTTTTTAGATATTGAAGAGTCATTTTACAGTTCAAGGCTTGTCTAGATACAAAGGCATCACTGCTGAGTGGTTCCTTATCAAATATCACTGATAAACTTTATTTTCAGATGTAACCTAAGATAAGGAAACCTAGGATATCATAGGATAAGAAATCCATACCCTAGAATAGCCATAAAATCCATACCTGTGCACCTTTATGCATAAATGACTCATTAAAGATATTTTTGGAAAAGATTTCACCCCAAATTCTTCTATTGGATGGTGAGAGTTCAAATATTTCTGGAAGCTGTACAATATTTAAAGTGACAAAGAATTATTGATTTGACTTGACACTTTTGATGATATCAGGAAGAAATTATTCATAAGCTTTATTTCACTGGTTCCTTCCCCTCTTTTGACTTTGCTTCCTTTCTGCCTTTCCAGCATTATAACCTGTCCATCTCTATTGCTTCCCACCACTAAGAATATTGTTTCTTTTATTCTCTAAAAGGAAGGAGAGATTATTCACAAGTCTGACGTATTTTTCTTTCCAGTGGCTCATTTCTGGCACAACATTCTTGTTTAGGCTGTCTAAAAAAAGAAGTGGTTAGATCCTACTGGCCTTCAATGAAAAATCATGAAGTACTGCAGCCCATGCTAGATTCAGAACAGATTTCTTCTTGGACACTTGATGTCCTGACTTTTTGGTGTACTTGATTACCCCGCCAATGAAGGCTTTTTCTGACATTTGGAGTAAACAAAGCCATAACTCTTCATATTCTCATCTTCTGTCTGTAATTAGAGTGCCACTGGAGGAACAACAGATCATAAAGATCATAAACTGGAATAGTCTTATAACTTGAAGCTTCAAATGAAGAGTGAGGGAAGAGTTTAAGAAACACAGTAATAGATGATTTTCTCGTATCCTAAATATGTGCTAACATCCTCCTCATTAAATTTTTGTATTTGAAAGTACTGAAGTCTTTCTTTGCAGAGAAATTTTCACTTTGGTGCAAACTTGATCTTTATTTTATGTACTATTTTACATAAGATCTGAAATACCCAGTACTAACAAGTGTTTTCCACTAGCCCGACATTACTCTCTCAGTCTCATTTGATGATGAAACACACACACACTTTTTTGACATCCCAGACTGCTGGTTTTTAACTCATGCTTTCATAAATATGCATGAAAACTAATTTCAAAAAATTATTTGTGAAGGCATGAATGTATTTTCTATATACTCATCAATTAGCCAACTTGTTCTCAAAGTTCCACTTGAAAGTGAAAATATTGATTGCGCTGCAAAGGTCTTCCACTGACAGAACCTTTTGCAAGTGAAGGCAGTTGGCAGTTGACAGAAGAGTTAAATGGATTTTTAGATTGAAAGATTTAATCTTTTCTCAGAATTTTAACCCTTTTTATAGTTATGCACGTGCTGAATTTTTTACTGAAAAATGGCAGATTTTTTCATTTATCCTTTATCGATGATATTTTAAGACCCTTGTTGAAACACTAAGAATACCTTGGCTTTCATGCTGCAGCCGGCGGGAAGCCTTCTGCCTTCCTCGTTTTTTTATAAATGTCCAGCTGTGCTGTTGTGAAGTGTGGAGTGGCAATGCAGAGGTTGGGCTGGCCCAGCACGGTGCTGGGTCTGGAGGGCTCGGGCCATGCAGCGGCAGCACTTTGTGCGGCTCCCAAGCAGGGAATGCCTGAGCTGTCAGAGGTGGATGGTCATGCTGGGATGGCCCGGATGGGGCCGGGGCGACCTTGGTCTGCTGTGAAAGGCGACTGTGACTGAGGTGAAAAATGGCCGCTGCTGAGGCGAGGTGTTCCCCTGGAAGAGGCTCCAAGAGGTCATTGCCACGGTCCGCAGGGGAAAAGGAAATGGGGACCCGGCACTGCAATTAGGTTTCAGGACACAGCTGAGGTCGGTGAAGTAATGCCAACTTTATTAGAACAAACAGGGACTTATAAAGGGTTGGAACAGGGGCTGAACTCAGGATAGGGGAGGAGCAAAGGATTGACAGCTCAGGGACTCTCAGGATAGGGCAACAGGGTAAAGGCGGGTGGAGTCTGGGTGTCTCTAGGGGGATGAACCAATAGAAGCTACCTCTGCACTGCACCAAACAGTAACCAATCACAGGCAGAGGAGCGGGAAAGCAGGGGAGGTAAGCAGGTTTTGGCGGGAAAACTGTGAGGGAAGAAGACAATATGGAGGACACAAATTTTCAAATAACAAACTGGGGTACAAAGAACTTCACAACCATATAACAACAAACTGGGGTGTAACGGGGGTGAAACAGGGAAAAACAGTCAGTCCAGTGATTGTCATGTCCGGTATATGAATGTCCTTTCGATGCACAGGTGTCCATTCAGGCATGAAGGTGTCTTTTCAGGGATCATAGATTTTCCACCATGCTTGATATTTCTGCCAGTCACTCTCTTCCATCCCAACATGTCATGGTGCTCCAGTGAGCAAAAACCAGGTACTGAAAGAGAGTTCTGGTGTGCACCTACCCTTATCTCCTGTCTTCTGTTTCCTAGGGTGCTTTGCTTCAGGGACCCACCTTTCTGGTAGGTCTTCCCCGGTCCAGCTCACATGGGGGCCAGTCCCTCACACTCTGAATTACATGGTGGTATGAAAAAATTCACTAAAAATCCTTTGCTTTTAACTAAAGCTACAACACGTTCATATCTGTTTTCTAAGTTCTCCTTTATTTCTGCTTTTAGAGCCAACTAAGTTTAGGACATCTAAGCCAGTGGTCTTGACCGATAATTTGTCGACTAACACCGGTGCCTTAAGACATAAGATGAAACTCAAAAAACACAGAGTAACTGAGAAAATATGTCCTACATGAAAAAAATGACAGCTTTTTTTTCCTCTATAGGAAAGTCAGATTTGACATTTGCAACAATGCACGAGTTGCAAACAGATATTATTAAAAATTAATCTCTCTATTAAAATGCCTTTGTGACTAATAGAAAGAAACCCTTGCATATAGTGCTATAAATCTTACTTACTAAACCCTTCTACTGATGGGTTAGACTAAAAAAACATGCCAAAATTTATATGCAAAAAGACTAATGTGATTTTTAAAAAAAAAATCCATCTTTGTCATTAAACTAAATAAGAAATCTCTAAGGGATTACAAATGAAGAAGTAGGAGAAAGTAATCTACTACTCTTCTAAGTATCCTGATATTAGGTAGTTGCAGGTGGTCAGCTTCTGCTGATTCAGAAAACAAAGAAATTAAAACAAAATTTGTCTGTCTGCAGCTCCTTACTATCAAGATGCTTAACAGTAAAGTAGTTCATTTGCATCTTCATTTAAATTTCTAAGGGGATTCCTTTTTATTTTTAATTTCCCCCCTTCTTTTCTGTTATTACAGCAGGAGCTGACTCGGTCCTGTTGCTTTAAATAAACAAGTATATGCCTATAATTCAGAAAGATTTAAGTAATCTTTGAACACAAAGTCTTTACTTTGATCTCGTCCATAATGACTACAAGCAGAAATGTTTCTGATAGTATTCTAGCTACTAAAATGTTTACGTTTTAAAGGAAATGAGAATTTAGAAGATGACAGCTTTTTTTTTTCAGATTTCAGTGAGACAGATGTCTACACACCTCATTACAATGGGGTTCTGTGAGGTGAAGTCTGTTTCTGAAATTCATGAAACAAATTATTAATGATTTCAATTTTCAGTTTTCAATTGTCCTTCCACTTGAAATTCTGTTGTTTAGCATTCTGTTTTTATTAGCAGTAGGTAATGAAGCTTAGGTAGATCACTGCTTTGTACAGTCCTTGAAAACATTTATATCAACCATTTTCTCTGGTCTAAAAATGTCATTTGTTAGGAGTGATCTCTAACTCACAGGCTCTGAGGAGCACATTTAAATATTTAGCTCAAAGTTTGGTCGTGTTTTTTTCTGGTGAAAAAGGTTTCTTTGTTAACTCTGCTTTTGAAACAAGTTTTTGATCCATTACAATCTCAAAGAACAAGAAGATATTTCTGTATAAAACCACAATCATTAAGGAAGTTTTTCATGTTTGAAGGACAGTTCAGAAAGAAATAACTTCATTGTTATTTCTGGCTACTGTGTGAAAAGTAGCCAGATGGTAAAACAAAATACATATGCCTAAAGAAGTGTATGGGAATTAAGAGGTCTGTCCCCCTGAAAATCAGTGAAATGAGTTGCTAACTATACTAACTCTTCAAAATGGCTAGTATTGCATGCAGAGTGCTAAAACTCTGTGGTTATCTCTCTACGTTTTTAAGTAGCAATTTTTAATTTTTTTTTTTCAAGAGACAGTTTGTGAAATGCTGGAGTAATAAATTACTCGTTAGGACTTTATCTATCTCAAAAAGAAAACAACAACCCATTAAATGGTTGGAATATTAGTAATGAGGAGATTATTGAAAGACATGCCTTGGAGAAAGAAGAGTTTGTATAAAAAGTCAGTGTGATACACTGAAATATTATGCGGAAAAGGTGTAATGTAATTGGGACCTAAATGAGAAGCTAAGCATCACTGAATCCATCAATGACAGGGCTAGGGTCAATTCACCCAAAACCCTAAAGTAATTGGAAATTCACCCTGAAGTAATTGGTTACTGATATGTCTGGATTCAATCAAAAGTCAGTAATGACCCAGAAATACTAGTGCCTCTTACCTATTTTTGTAAAATAGTGTCATCAGCTTTAAAGTACATATGAAACACAAGTTTTAATATGTGAAGGGACTCCTAAAGAAGATGAATGTTCTTTTGTCAAATGGCAGTGAACCTTCTGTTTCCTTCTGGATCACTGCTTCAGGCAGTAGACATGGCTGACCTTGAACTTAGAGCAGCCACTGAATCATGTCCATCTAAGGTTTTAGCTACATAACCTGATCTTCTGCAACAAGGTGACCTGCTTAGGGGATGAGAGGAAGGCTGTAGATATTCTTTACCTAGATTTTAATAAAGTCTTTGGTGCTGTTGCCCACAACATTCTCCTGGAGAAACTGGCAGCCCATGACTTAGAAAGATACACTTTTCACTGGGTAAAAAACTGGCTGAATGTCTGGGCTCAGAAAGTAGTGGAGGCTTGTGCTGCATCCAGCTGGTGACCAGACACTAGTGGGGTTCCCTGTGGCTCAGTACTGGGGCCAGTCCTGTTTGATATCTGTATCAATGACCTGGATGAAGGGATTGGATGTAGCTGCAGTCAGTTTGCAGATGACACCAAGCTGGGTGGGAGTGTGGATATGTTGGAGGGTAGCAAAAATCTGCAGAGGGACCTGGACGGGCTGGATCAATGGGCCAAAGCCAATAGTATGAGATAAAACAAGGTCAAATGCCAGGTTCTAGCCTTGTGCCACAACAACCCCAAGCAGCACTTCAGGCTGGGGGAAGAGTACCTGGAAAGATACCTGGTGGTGCTGGTTGACAGCAGCTGAACGTGAGCCAAAAGTGTGCCCAGGTGGCCAAGGAGGCCAATGGCATCTTGGCTTTATCAAGAATAGTGTGACCAGTGGGACCAGGGCAGTGATTGTCCCCCTGTACTCAGCACTGGTGGGGTGTACCTTGAGTCCTGTGTCCAGTTCTAGGCCCCTCAATTCAGGAAGGACATTGAGGTGTTGGAGCATGTCCAGAGAAGGGTAGGAAAGCTGGGCAAGGTTTTGGAGCACAAACCTCATGAGGAGCAGCCAGAGGAGCTGGGTTTTTTTAATCTGGAGAAAAGAAGGCTCAGGGAAGGCCTTGTTGCTTGCTAGAACTATCTGAAAGGAGGCTGTATCTAGGGGGGGGTTGATTTCTTCATGCAGGCAACTGCTGGCAGAAGGAAAGGACATAGCCTCAATCTGTACCAAGGGAGGTTAAAGTTGGACATCAGGAAGAATTTCTTCATGGAAAGGGTTGTCAAGCATTGGAATGGGCTACCCACGGGGATGGTGGAGTCACCATCCCTGGAGGTGGTCAAGAAATGACAGGACATTGCAATGAGTGCTATGATCTAGTTGGCAGGGTGGTCGAATGTTGGACTTGATAATCTCAGAGGTCTTTTCCAGTCTAAATGACTATGTGATTTTCTGATTCTGTGACTAACAAATTCCAGTTGGCAGTTTAGCAAAGGCTTTGCTAAGATCAGGTCTAATTGACTGTTTAAGTGGTACTAAAAAGGATACTAATATGTATGCTAACTCTTCTTTGGTCAATTATGAGACATACTGTTATATTTCTAAAAGGACCCACATGACACTTTTATCTAATTTTCCACTTTCAATGCTTGCAAAGAAACCTAAAACTATAGACACTGAAAAATCAGATCACTATATCTGACCAAGGAAATTAACTTTTTTTTTTTTTTTTTTTTTTTTTTTGTCCCTCTGTTTCAGCATGTTATGAAAGAACAGAGAAAGACCCCATCCCAAAGCCTGGTAACTAATACAAAGCTTCATGTATTCTCTGTCTAAAACTCTGGATTATTGGCAGGTCTCCTACTCATTTCACAGGAACTCTGAGAATGTGATTTAAATGGGCTAAACCTAGGACTTTTCAGAGAGACTGAAAAAAAAATGTCAAAAGACATCATAGAAATACGTGGCTTGCTGCAATGATGAAAGATTTTACATGTGAACAAAGACTCAAACCCATGCTTGAGAATGTAGTCAGAAACTACAGGTTTCCAAATACTTATTTCAGCAAAGAAAACTACCTTTCAGAGTCACTGAACTTTGTGGGCTCAGCTTCTGGGTTCTGTTTACAACATTGGACACCATTGCATGACAACCACCTTAAAGAGAATTGACTTCTTATAGTAAGGACACAAGTGCCAGGGATATAATCATTTTTCAGGGAACTCAGCAGATAAACAGTCAAGATGTGGGACACCTTGTTGTGAAACAAGATCAAATGTAGGAGCTGGATTATACGTGAGGTGAAGGATGTTGATGGTGTAACATGGGAAGTAGCATAGAGAAATGTTTCTAAATAGAATAAAGATCAAAACAAAAAGATGTGTGCTCACAGTAGATGAATAGATTAGATCTAGAGATTGTCTTACAAGTCGGTTTCTCTCTTGTCATTAAATAGTTATTCATATTTTCAAGCCATGTATCTTCTGCCTTTCCCTTTTTTCCCCATCTATTTATCAAAAGGAATCACTATAAAAAAAAGAGATATTTTCTGTGAAGCAGAACTCATGGACAGATTCTGTTTCAGTGAGGATGGATTTAGTTTTTAAAACAAATAAAGACATCAGGAACATTGTGTTGTTTATATAATTTTTAGTGAACACCTAATAATAAATCACTGTTTCTGCCACCTGACACTTTCAAAACTGCATAATATTTCTCAACTGCAGCAGATGAGTTCAGTGGGTTAATAGAGCATGGCAACTGAGATATTATTGAAATATTGAGGTCTGGACCCCAGCCTCTGAACAAGTAAAATAGGCTACTAAATGTCCTGCCTTGAAGTGAATATCATGCACAAGTTAAACAAACAGAACTAAACCAACTGTGATGAGTATCCTTCTAAAGGTTGTCATCAGAGTTTAGGCCCAAACTTAAGTGGAGAATAAGTGTTACAGGTCTGTTCAGTTCAAATTTGAGAAGAGTGGCTGGAATGAGTGGGAATGAGAAGAGCTGGCTGGATATAAAGCTAGGAATTAGGAAAAAGGTAGGAAGAAGGTCATGAAGTGTTGGTCATGTAGGTTGTAAGAAATTGTTTTTTGGACCCTTTCGCTAAAATACATCACAGTTAATCTGAATCTCTCTATCTGCTCCTCAAAAACATATATAAAATTATCCAGAAAACAGCAGCTTTCTGCACAACTATTTTGGCACTGCTTGCTAAAGATCCTCTTCTCTCCAAAAACTACAAGTAAAGAAAGAAAAGGGAAAGAAAAGCTCAAAGTAATTGTGAAGGAAAACTACTTCCTTCCGCAAAACTGTGTAATTTGATCTTCTACAAAAAATGTTAGTTTTCACATTTTGCCATGATTATGACTTTTCTAGATGGGTGAGGAGAGTTTTTCTGCCCATATGTGGAAACTCTACTGTTGTACAGTAATGTTGACTGTACTAGACACTTTCTTGTGCTTCCTTGAATCACACTGGTCATATGCTTGAACAGGACAAATTTTCATACTGCTTTAAAATTAAAAATATGTATGTCAGCTGTCAGGGGTCGATTAGGGTTACAGCATATCTGTACAGCAAAGTATGATCTTTACAGTATAGTCATGAGAAGCATCATAGGAAAAAGGTGGTGATATGGTTACTCTACAAAATGCACGACTAGATTGCTGATTACCATTTCAGTTAATGTTTTTGGTTCTTGTTATTTCTGTTGCTGCTGCAGTTGTCTGGTTGCATCACCCAGCAAAAAGGACAAAGACATCATCTCCCAGATTTATCGTGGTCTTGGCTGTTATACAAAGGTTCGGTTTAAGATGTTTGAGACTATGAGTGTAACTAAATTGTGGATTGGATTAAATTAGTATCCTGTTGACTATGAGACACAATGACAAACTCAGCCTATTAAGTGTGCCTGTATTCGTTCAGATGAATGTGTTCATATTTTAAAATGAAATCTGTGACTATAAAGTGCCATATAAAAATTATAGTAGATGCTGCTGATGTTTTTATCTCCTCTGCCTGCTATTTCTTGTGTCTGTTTCTCCTACTGTGTTGTACTGTATCTTGACAGCCATTTCATTTTAAATTTATATTTCCTTTTTAAGTTTATCTGTATTGAATTTAAAAATAAAGTTACAGTTTATGTGAGAAAATGGAAAATACAGAAATTTTGTCATGAAAGGGAAAGGAAGGGAAAAGGCACAAAAAATATTGATTGTCCCTTTAGAAGGCTTTTTGCTTTTTGCTTTTTGAAAACTCATTTATGAATTTTTTTCTGTGTACCACTTTAGCTTTTTCTTTAATGACAATGAAAATTTCATTGCTATTTCCCTACTTTAATAAGCTCTTCTATTCATAGCAGTAAGATTTCTTTTGATAATCAATTACAGTAGTAATTGATTACTTATATTTATATTATTTATATTATTTATATTTAGTTTTAAGGGCTGCTTATGTAAATATAGATGTCAATAGTTTTGCTAATACAAATTAGAAATTAATTTTGTAATGGCAGTGTTCTGCCATATGTGTGTGTTTCTAGGGACTCTTATATAAATGTGTGTTTTGAATACCTATTTGATACTGTCCTAGTTAGGACCTAGTTCATCATGGTATGGGTGTAACCCAAAACTGTGTATTCTATAGCCTTCCATGCCATTTCCCAGAAATTGTTAGCAGTAGAGGCCTGTAGATGTTCCTGTCCTCATACCCTTTTATGGAATTCCCCGCTCTGAGGGAAGGACTGAGCATCCTCATACCCTTTTGTGGAATTCCCTGCTCTGAGGGAAGGACTGAGCATTCCTGCCTGAACTGGAGAATATATAAACTTGGAGTTTTGTGACCTTTTTACCACTCTTGGGATCCAGAGGAGGACTGCAGCTCACTGCTCTCAACCAGACTGAGACCACCACCCTCGACTGGACTGCAATCACCATTTTGACTGGACTGCAACAGCTCTCCCACCAGCAGGTTTTTCTGCTCTCCCTTTACTTTGGACTCAGGGGGGCCCGGGGAACACCATTTTGTTCATATCCCAGGGTACTGGGTTGTACATTTGGGTTTTTGTAGATTGAAGCTGGTTGTTCGTCTGTATAATCATACTTGTGTTGTTTTATTAAATTGTTATTCTGACTTGTGGTCTCTCTTTTGAGTTGAGTTCATTTCCCCTGCTGGTTAACTCTTAAACCATCACAGATACATAACATGTATTGTCTGAATACATAAGCCTTGTTTTTTTATTTTTTCTATAAAGTGAACTAGTCTTGGAAGCTTCTTTATTAGCCTCTGTGGAACACATATTATTTATGTCCCAACCCAAAATGCAGCAAACTTACCGACATGAAAAAAAGCTAGTGATAACAAGTGGTGGTATTCTATATTGTTTTGTTTTGCAGAGATGCAAACTGAATTGCTCTACTGCAGTATGTGGTCAATTTTGTGATGATACTCACTTTTGAAATATCTAGACAATGTGTTACATTTTTTCCTCTCTTTGTCTCCAAGTGTCTCAACCTCTAGTACTAGGAAATGTAATAACTGGACCAACTGGCAACATTCTCTGAAGTCAATCTGCATATGTCAGCAAATCAGTTACCTTCCACATGGCGTTGTCCTGCTCCATACATGTATGCACTGATGAATTTTACAGCATGGTGTCAGAGATCCAAGACTTCCTGTACACCTGAATGATCACAAGTATATTTTCCTACCTGAAATCCCCAAGTCAGGAATGTAGAGTGCGGGCACAACACCATAGGGTGCTTCATCCTGTTCATAATCAGAGCACAGCCGATAAGATGGGACTTCACGTGCAACCTGTACAGAGGAAGATATTTCTGGTCATAGGATGGGGCAGTCCCTGCATTGTGTGGCTAAATCTTGGGATCCTCTAGCATTGAAGATCCCACCACTGCTCCTAGACATAATGTTACAGTGCTGGAAATTGTTTCACCTAATGTCCAACCTGATTTGTTCAATCTGCAATTTGTGATGGGTGTCTCTTGTTAGATGATCTACCAATAGCCAGTAGAAAGTCTTGCATTTGTAGCTGCTTTTCAAATAGCCACAGGACGGTATCATATTATCCTTTAGCATATACTTCACCAGTCAACACCTACCAATTGCTGTAGGAATTATTCAAGAAATAAGGTAATAACAGCACCAAGGAGAGAAACTGTTAGGCAAATATAAATACGAGCATATGTACAAGATACAAACTGATGAGCAAACAAAACTTTGCAGGAAATGTAGGCCTGCTATACTGTGTTTTGTATTACAAGTTTCTCCATGCTAAAGCAAGGACACAACAACTATGTATGTTATCACATAATTTTAAACTGCTTTTCAGAATTGTATTCTGAAAAATCTTCCTTAAGAAAGATTAACACTGAGACACCAACCTGGCACATAATCAACCTAAGCTGAGGGAGTGGAGTGATTTTTACTCTGGGAGTGACTCCTCAGCTGCATCGTGGGAGTCTCCACTGCCATCAAAGCACTGGGTCCAGTCTTGCGACTCAGTCTGATGTCAATAAAAAATGAAAATCCCATAAATGAGTTCTACACTTCAAACTGCTGTGTTGAAAAAATTTGATCCCCAGGTCTAAACACTAGCACTGAGTACAAAACAGCTCATTGCAGGAGCAGAAGAGAGTGTTTACTGCCTTGGGATAGACTTTATGTACATATTCACCATCTGCCTGCACAGTATTTTCTCAAATTTTACTAAGTACTAAGATGATTGCCACTAAAACTTATGAGCATTATGAGACAAGTTATTGAGTCTCACATTCAATCAAACATTTTTTTAGCAGTATATTTTTAGTCAGATAATTACTTGGGAGGGCTGTGATGAGTGTCTTCTCTCCGCCCCTATAGCTACTCCCTTAAACAGATTCTCTCTCTTTGTTTAACTCAACCCTTTGCATTTTCTATATAATCTTTTTATAAAATATGCAAATATATCCTTTATAGTCCTCAGAGAATATATAGACTTAATGATAGTGTTTTTGTTTTATTTTATTTTTTTTTCTAAAATGTGTGAAATTTAATAGTGCTTTAAACTGCTCTCATATTTTGACACTTGTTGTTGCATTTTCAAGCCCATTTTAATAGTTTTGGATTTGGGTTTTTTTCTCAGAAACATAATAATTCTTTCTATTATAAATGAGTAAGTTGCTACAAAGTGTCTTTTTCCAAGTTTCTTCCACTGAAAGTCACTTTGCAGTCAGGGAAATGAGTTGGTAGCTACATTTTTGTTAAAACATCTGAGTTTTCCCACAACTGGTTAATATAAAATTCTAAGCATATCTGAGGGATTAGTCTAGAGAAGGTGAGCACTGAAAAATAATATTCTCACATTGTATATCTACAACCTATTTGATTTTCCATACCTCTGATTCACTTGTTATCTGACCTCTGAATGTTTTAAAAGGATTTTACATTTTCAATCATGAAATGGTTTTATTTGGCCTTCTTTTCAAGAAGGTGAAGATAAGTGTTTTCAATTCTACTTAAATAAATACATTAAATAACCTGTGTTCAAGTACTATAGTTTTGTATCAGGCTAATAGGTGAACCCCAAATTTCCTCGAGGGTGATTTGTCAGTAGTTTATTAGTCAGTAGTTGTTCAAAAGTTTATGATAAATGTTATTTCTTCCTGTCCCCCTTTCTTTTTTTTTTAATTATACATTTGATTATTTAATCACTAAAGGGAAGTTATATATTGTAGCTTAATTACAAGAGAGAGATCAGTTTTCATCTATGTATCTAAGACATCCGGTTGGTACTAGACCAGTCCGGTCAGTTGGAGCAGGGCTTTTATTCAAGTCTGATTCATGTGCATGGTGTTTGTGGTTAGGTTACACTCAGTGACATGGCAGTTTTTTGGCAACATAAAGCACCACTGCAACTGCTTTGAATCATTTGTCCTTCTGAACTTAAGCCTGGATTCATTTGTGGTGGGATTGGAATTCTGCACAAACTTGATGCTTCTTTCTCTATGGGTGTCATTAAACAGTACATATTAATTGAAGAGGAAGAACATAATAGCAGTGTACAGACACAACAATTTCAATTACTTTGCTATCACTTGTAATCATACAACTCAAAAGTGACAGTCTTGTAAGCTATTTTCTTCCATCAAGCTACTTAAAATGTGGTCTCAGAAATGCTGTTCTTGTCTCAGCTAGTCCTGTGTTGCTGGAATTTCTCTCCCTATCTACAACCTAGATGTTGTAGTCTGAATAAAAAGGGGGAGCAAAACATGCACCCTGGTCTTTCGGGGGTTCCTGTTACTGGGACCAAGACTGCAAGCTGAATGAATACAAAAGTTTCTTATGGTTTGTTGGACCTAAGCCAAGCCTAGTGATAGATGATGATGCAAGAACTCAGTATAATAACCTAAAACATGGAGTGAATGAACCTTGTGGTCACAGAAGGAAGACAGGCAAAAGTCACTTTCTCAAAGTCAACTTTTGCAGGTCAGGTGAAAAAGCTTACACAAACTTGATTCTTTCAGGGGAACCAGACTGTTATGTTTACACACATACAAATAAGATGTCAATATTAAAAAATATAAGATAAGAAAGTTTCTTGGTAACTCTGCCTTAATCCTAATAAGTGGGTGCTTTATTCTAATTCAAAGTATTAGGACACAGATGCAGAACATCATGAAGTTGTCTGTATATGTTTAATGAGTGCTATTAGTAGGATAATAATTTCTTATTAAGTTACGGGAAACATTAACTTAAAGTACACACAACAATACATAAGAACAAGGAAGATATATCAAAAAGTATATCTCACTCTTTTAAAAAATTGATCCTATTCTAAATTTCATAGAGTGAGACCTTCAAAATTCATTGCATTATATCTGTAAATATATCACAGGAACAAATAAAAAAACAATGAAATCTCGCTATTAAGGGGCTGATCACATAATATACTTAGTATATCTACAGTGACAAATATTGTCAGCTTTATTTCAAATTCTAATTGCAGCACATTGTACTCAAACTAGCTATATGTTATGTGATATGTTTATTGCTACTTAGTGTGGGCCTTCGGTTGCCTTAGATTGAACAGGCTTCCATCAGTACGATATCGAATGTAGATACCATCCTGATCCTCGAGGTCTGCCATGGCCCTTTGGAGCGTCATGCTGAAAAAGACTGTGAATAGGGTAGGAGCGAGAACACAGCCTTGTTTCACGCCATTCTTTATCAGAAAGGGCTTGGAAAGTGTGTTACCATATCTGACTTGGCCGTGCTGATCCTCGTGGAGTGAGATGATAATTTTAAGGAACTTGGGGGGACAACTTAAATGTTCCAAAATCTGCTACAGACCTTTTCTGCTCGCAGTATCGAAAGCCTTGGTGAGGTCGACAAAGGTTACATAGAGACCTTTGTTCTGTTCCCTACACTTCTCTTGCAGTTGTCTGAGAACAAATACCATGTCTGTGGTACTCCTGTTGGCTCAAGCTTCATGAAAGAGTTTGGCGAAATAAACACCTGAAGAAAAGTACAAAGATCAGTGTTTACAGAGCCATGGTGCTGTCTACTCTTTTATATGGATCTGAATCATGGGTCATCTACCGCCACCACCTGCGTCTCCTCGAATGCTTCCATCAACGCTGTCTCCATTCAATCCTAAACATCCACTGGTCAGATTATGTGACCAATACATCTGTTCTAGAACAAGCAGCAGTCACAAGTATTGAGGCCATGTTGCTGAGAACACAGCTGTGCTGGGCAGGGCACGTCTCCAGGATGAAGGACCAACCACCGACTCCCTAAGATCCTGCTTTATGGTGAACTTACCACCGGCTGCCACAAGAGAGGAGCCCTGAAGAGAAGATACAAGGACTCCTTAAAACAACATCTCAGCCTTGGCCATATTGATCAACATAACTGGTCTACTCTGGCCTCCAATCAGGAGGCCTGGAGACACACCATCTATAACGCTGCTTCTTCCTTTGAGAACGCACACAGGATCACTCTTGAGGAGAAAAGGCAACGCAGAAAGAATCGTGTCTTGCAGAATATTCCACCTAAGGAGTCTTTCTGCTGTGCCTTCTGCAACCGAACATGCCGGTCTCGTATTGGCCTTTTCAACCACCAACGTGCTTGTGACAAACGTGGGTAGAGCCCTTCCCAAATCTTCGTTCATGAAGCCCAACCATGATGATGAGTTTATTGTTATTACATTTTTTCTTAGTCAGACTGTAGAATTTTTAATTTCTTTTCTTTTGCAATATTGATATCAACAGGTAAAATTATATGAAGACCTTAATGAAAATAATCTGGAACATTAGTGGCTGGTGAATTATCCCAGGCTTTCAACCTTCAGTGGCTTTAGTTTCTTGAGGCTAGTACAATTTATACATTCATCACATACATGTTACTAGTATATCTTTTCATACAGAAGTCCTTGATCTGTTATTTATTCTGAACTTTTATAGAGCAAAAGACATAACTTACTATTTTCTGTGTCTGGTACTTGTTGTGAGTTCTGGAATTTTGCAGTAAATATTTTTATGGCTTTAATTTTATAAAATTTCCATGAATGGCAATTGTAAAGGGAATAAGTGTAGAATGGTCTGCACTGAAATGCTCTAATGCTCTCTGTGCTAGTTACACATTGAAAAGGGTTCATACTTTCTTCTCTTATTCGCAGAAGAAGCAGAACAACTTCTGACTTCCTAAGTAGCTATTTTTCTCCCTGTGAACACAGTACTCTGTGCAATTATGACGGGCAATGACAGTGTAAGCCACAGGGCCAATGAATTGGCTATCAATGTCTAGGGAAGGTAAAAAATGGAATAGGACACTCATTAAAATCACTAGTTTCCTGTACAACATTCAGGACAAAATTAATGTCTTACATTTTCACTAATCTCTCCTAATTTCCTCTTAAGAAAATACGTCTACTATCTGCTAAACCTGCATCTTGATGCTAATGAAGGATGAAAGTCTCACTGTCTTCCTCTGGGAGATCTGCATATTTGATTGAAAAGAGTAGTTCTGTAACTTGAAAAAACATATATTCCATGAATCCTGCTCTTTCCAAAGCAAAGATGGGTCTAGACCTATAATGTTGCCATTATTTCTCCATTCATGTAAGTAAGGTGTTCTTCTTGTATAATTCTACAATCTAAATATACATAAGATATTGAATATTTAGACCATCAGTTTTTCAAGTGAACAGTAATCTGAAAATGTCTGCCCTAGCTTTAATCAAATCAATGAACTAGAATTAAGAGGCCTGTTTACCAGTTGTTAATCCCAAAATCTATGGAGGTGCTATGAAAGAGGGCTACCCACATGCATCTCTTGCTTTTCTGTTGTATACTAGTAGGAAAATGTCTCATTATATCTCAGGAAATATTTGGATTTTTATTGTTACAGGTAACTTGTTGTTTCCATGTGCTGAACTCCCATACATCTACAGATTTGATTCATTCTGTCATAATTTATCTACTGCCTATGCTACAAAAAAATATTGCCTTTCTACAAATGTTTAAACCAACTTCTGTAAAGATGAACTTTCCTTCTGCAAATAGATGTGCACAAGTGCACATGAGAATTACAAAAGCTTCTGTCCCTTGCAAACAAAGGGTTTTCTACAAGATATAGAATAGCCCACAAGTTTTGGACACCAGTGATTTTGCATTCTGCATTTCTTTCTCATTTCACCTAGCTCCAAAATGGCAAAAGACTTCATACCCATCTTTGCAGAATGTTGTGAAAGATGACTATGAAACCTTCGGTGGTCACCTGTAATGCAGTAGAGAAACATCTTAGAAGCACGTGGTTCATAATAAAGTTGTTATGACAAGTTGAATGGCTCTGTGCTTTAGTGCAACTCCTAACAGCCATATAAAGCTCTGAGTAGGTGAGAAAGAGACATCACTAAACTAACTTTTATACTTCTAGGATCATTTTTTGAAGGCATTGAGTACCTTGGCCTTCTCTGAGTCATTCCGAGTCTACTCTGAGTCACCAGTTCCCCTGACCCATTCAGCAGCAGACTCAAAATTTCTCTGGCTTTCCTTTTGTCATTTATATATT
This sequence comes from Manacus vitellinus, assembly GCF_001715985.3. NCBI lineage: Eukaryota > Metazoa > Chordata > Aves > Passeriformes > Pipridae > Manacus > Manacus vitellinus. The sequence goes on along the minus strand of NW_021940917.1, from coordinate 10,711,723 downwards.
TGTAGAAACCTTTCTTGTTGCTATTCACAGACTGTACCAGATTCAACACCAGGTTGGCCTTGGCACTCATAACCTCAACATTGCAAGATCAGAAAGCAATTCTATACTTCTGAGTCATTTGCCCCTGCTCCTATTTCCTGTGCTTTGCCTCTTTATGTCAGGCAGGTCAGTAGTTCTTACTCATCCTTACAGGTCTTCCCCTGTGTTTACCTTACTTCCTTCAGGATGGACCCTTCTTATGCTCAGAGAAGTGATCCTTGATTATCAGCTGAGACTGCTGTACCTCTCTTCTCTTCAGGGTGTCCCACAGGATTCTTCAAAGTAGATCACTGAAGAGGTTGGAGTCTTCACTCGTGGCATCTAGGCCTGTGTTCCTGCTTTTGGCCCTGCTAGCAGCCCTAAGGTTCCTGATCTTCACTGTCTCATGGTCACTGCAGCCAAGGTTGTCTCTGAATTTGGTTTTCCCCACCAGTTCTTTTTCCTCTGCGAAGTATCAGGTCCAGCAGAACACTTTTCCTTTGCTGATTTCTCAGGTATCTTTGCCAGTAAGTTACTACTGATGCACTAGGGATTGCTTGATCCCTACTCTACTTCTTTCCAGCAGATTTCAGGGTGGTTAAATTCCCTTGAGGACCACGTGAGGTTCCTCCCAGTCTGAAGCAAACCTCATCTCCTTTTCTCTGATCGGATGATCCAAGGACATATCTACCACATCGATATCCTTTTTGGTCTGCCTGATAGTCTTGATCCATAAGCTCTTGAATGACTCCTGACACATCCCGAGGCAGAGCTCCGTGCATTTCTGATGATGAGTTACAGAAAGGGTCATTACCCCTACCTCACTTTCCTACCTAAAACACACATGTCCCTCCATTACAGCACTCCAGGCACTACCTACCTCTGGTAGGTAATGCCAATAAGTTTTAACTTTCCTTGAAAATACCATGCATACCTTACACATTGGTATACTTGGATGTTTCTATTATACTTGAATTGTGACCTTAAACTAAGATTCAGAACTTGAATTGGGAAAAAATATCTTTAAGGGTAAGGCCCAGGCTGGTGTTCATGATATTGAAACCTCTAAAAAACTTTACCATGCAATGCCAAAGTCATAATTTCATGCATTCTTTTATTTTAACTCAAATTTTGTGAATAAAAATTTTGAGGTTTTTATAAACAATGAAAACTGGGAAAAAAAGAAAAATGGTTCTCTTTGGATCCTTGGGCCAGGTCTGGCATGTCCTGTTCTTAAAGGTTGTTTATTCTATATGAAAATTTCAGCAAACTAAACCAGAAAATGTAGTCTCTCCTAATATGCGTGTAAGATATGGGATTCAAACAATTGCTTAGATTTTGTATGGATCATTTAACAGAAGCTGTGGGTAAATATGTTTACTGTCTGCAGCTTTCTGAAAGCTGCTCAATGAGTAAATTTGGTAGGCTCTGCTAGCAAATATGTAAGTTAGAATGATTTTGAGAAATTACTTCTCCAGAACAATGGGTAATTTCACTACCTCATTTAGAGAACAGTCAGCAGCTTGTGTCCATTATGTAAAACAATCAGAAACTTGGCTTCTTTACCAAATAGGGTATAAAATAACTTACTTAGAAAATGATATTAGCAGATTTCATTTGTTCAGTGTGCAAAATCAGCTACCACGTGTTGTTTAAAGATGTTTTTAAAATATTCTGGTAGAAATAATATGAATCTCAGAAAATTTCCTGAAGGAAAGATGGGACCATATCTGTTACATCACCATAAAATACTCTTTTTTTTAAATAAAGTAATGTTTATGATTTATTCCTTTCTTCTCTTCCACATAATAGCCTTTGGGATGCAGTGACTATCAATTTCCCCAGTGATTTTATTTCCTGTGGTCTATCTGTGTACATTATGTCAGACATTATATAGGTATTTGCATATCAGTATTACTGCTTTTCTGCTGCTGAAAGCAGAGATGTAGAAATGCGGCATAAATTTTCCTTCTTGCATCCTTTAGTCAAATTCTTATCTAAGAATGTATTGTTATTCAGCAGCAAGGCAGAGTGGCATTTTAAACAGTCCTAAGTGATAAGACTGGGGCAGATGTGGGACAGGGCAGGGACAAAAATGTAAACTTCTCTAGGTGCAAATAAACAGAGATTCCATTTGCTTGCACAGATCGTGTGAATATGTGCTGGCAGGGCTGGTCTTACAACTACAGATGTCCAACAGCAGTGTTGATCCCATTCCCATGCTGGTTCAGAAGCGATGATGGAGAACCTTCAGTAGCAAAGACCTGTCTATGGGTAGCAGCAATCTGGGGCTTCTTGGAGCAGTTCTGCACATGGAGTACACAAAGATGCTTATCAGAAGTGCTTTCTGATGTGGCCCTCCGATGAAGCAAAGGCCATAAGGGATCCACTGATCCACTAGGAACCTCATCCACAGACTGAGCAGAGACAGGCACAGTCACAGGGAGGATGGATGGAAGGTGATTGCTCAAAAACCATTTATGGTGGAGGTACATAAATAGGTAAGCAGATCTTTAACCTGCAGAGGAGAGAGGTGGTTCAAGGAAATGTGGGATAGAATAAGTGTGAGTCTTTTCTGAACCAGGCCATGAAGAGGTGCACTCAAATAATCTGAAATGTAAGCTCTGTTGGTCCTCCTGTTCATGGATCAAACTTAGAATTCAGCATTTTTTTTTAAAGCTTTGCCACCCAGAGTTTTATTTGGAAGGTGTTATGCATGATTAATTGAATTCTTGTTTTCTTGAGGTTAAAATTGCTCTCATAGTAACAATTTTTTTGATTTTGCAAAAGGAGAAAAAAAAATCTTTTTCCTTTGGATGAAAAATATTCCAAAAGTATATTTTAATCACATATTATTTTCTGTAGATTGTGTTTTGCCAAGTATGAAGGAACGTGTAGTAATCCTCATAAATCCACATAACTTGAACCTTGAAGGTCAGGTTTGTTTGTTTTGCTTGTGCTTAGAGTCTTCTGGTTTTGAAATAATTGCTATTATTCTACTGCAGTGATGTAAAAGAGCTAAAAATACTTCGGATACTAAAATTTCCACTCTTCTCAAAAAGGATAATCTCAGACATCTATGGAGAATCCTAAACTAAGCTTGAATCTTCTTGTACACTTTTCTTTCACCCCTGAATTTCCAATGATTGCAGGAGAGCTGTTTGATTTATGCTAATTATGGGTGCATTTGTAATTTTTTCACATGTCCATAAAAGGAGGAAACTCTCTACTGAAGTGCTTTAGGTGATTACAGATAGTGATTTGTGATTTTGCTATCAACATTCTTTTTCAATAAACAGCATTTCCTTTTTGAGCTACAGCAGCATTGCCCAGACACCTCACTGGCTTCTTGCTGTACAGCTCTGCAGAATGAAGATTAACAGTGTGATGAAAAGGTTCCCTGAATAGCATTACCTACAGCTTTTTGTGCTTATGCATTTAGTGAAGACCTGTCCCCACACGAGAGCAGAGTCTGTATGCAGTTGCCATTACTTCAGTTCTTAGACATACTTCATTTCTGTTCACTTGGTCTCTGGTGGGAGTTCTTACAATGTTATTTCTTGTAGCAAGAACAATTCTCTTCATCAACATCTAATATTTCACTCTGGCTCCCTCTGAGACTTCTTCCCTTTTAACCATAGGAATTGTCTGCATTACTGCATATTTCATTTTCCTACAAGTCTCCATTCTTTTAATTTTCATTTCCAAGCTCTATTTATCTGTCTCACAACAGCTGCAAAGATCTTATTAGCTATCATTATTTCAGATTTATTTTTTAATTTCTCACCTCAACTTTCCAGATTTTTTATATGACTATTTAGCCCTGTGCTTTTATTAAGGGAATGGTGTTTTCAAGTGCTAAGTGGGGCTATCTGGACTCTTTCCACTTCTGTCAGAAAGTTTCTTTGCAATCTTTTGTGTCCCAGTGTTCTACCATTAAGGTGAGGAAACAATTTTCTCATTTCCAGGCATTAGGTGAAGTATACTTCACTAATGACTGTTATGACACTACTGGATGATTGTGAAGTGCTATTATTAGTTACTTAACATTCAAAACACATTAGGCTTTTAACATCCATTTAATGAAAAAGAGCTTAATATTAAGATTGCTTGACCTATTACAAGACACTCTTTTCAATGTTTTCATTTTGCAGTACTTCAGGCATTTGGATTGAAATATTCAGTTTGGTACCCCAGACTAAACCTAAATCCTCCCCCAAACCCAAAGCCTGCAGAAAAAGCAGTTCATAAGTTCTTAACACAGAGTTAGAAAGACTATTGTGTGTTATCCAATATTACTAGCACTACTGTTACTGCTCCTCCTACTACAAGATACAAAAACTTCTGTGGAGACATGGCTTTCCATGTTTTTTCTTTATTTCTCAGGTTTCAAGAACTTGATTTTATAGCCTTAATATGTTATTTTAACACATTTATTTTGATATGCAAACAAAAATCATGGCCCAAAATTAGCAAAATGCTGTCTCTGCTTTACCAAATACATTAAGATAAAAAAAATCTGTGCATCCCTGACAGTAAATTGCTTCCAAACTGTGTAATGGAGAACAATATAGAACAAATAAAAAAGGGTATGCAGTGGGTAACAACACTGTGTGCACACATTATTTTAACAGATATTTCCTATTAATAGGGTTACTTAGCAGTTCTTTCAATGTATTATTTTATACTTCCAACAAATATAAAGTCTTTTTGTTCAGTGATTAATATGTGATAACCACATTAGTTACAGAAAAACCTTATCAGAAAGAAATTCTTTTATGAAATAGAAGGATTCTAAAGTGGTATCTGTCACACTTAAAAATAGTGTAGCAGATCAACTTCTTTGCAATATATACTACTACTCCAACTAGGTATGAAAGTGTTTATGAGAAAGAATTATTATTTAGGGACATTGAGTTGCAATGATGTAAAGTGATTTGCTGAGGTTTTTTATCCTCTGGGCAAATATGAGAAACAGATGTTTTTAAACATTTATCCATTCTGCTGTTTCATGGATCCTGGTAGTAGATCCATTCAAATTTTTGCTTTTGTTAACACCTGAGGAAGATGAAAGCAATGTAAGCAATAAAGAACCTTTGTTAGTTTTATTCAAACATGGTAAAAATAAAAGAGAATTTTCTTGTTGTTTATTTTCTAAAGAAGCTGGTGACAGCATTGACTGATAGTATTTATATGTTCAGCTTCAACTCTTCTGTCCTCCAACTTAAAATGAATGAAATTCAACCAGCTGGTGAAAATGAAGATGATAATAAACGATAAGAGATGCTCTGCAGAAAATGATTTAAAATAACTACTTACTAACAGATGTGATTAATGATGATTAAGCATCCAAAATGAAACGTGTGTCTACAGAAAGTGAAAAGCTAAAACTAATTACACCACCCTGGAGGGCCAGCATGAGGATGAGAAAATGAAGCTACACTGTCCCTCACCTTGCCGAAGCTGGCCACTGTCATTGTTTTAAGAATAGGCTTGAACCATGTTTGACTGCATGAGCTTCTGATCTAGCTGCTAAATGGTATTGTAATGAGTAATAATAGTACAGTTTTAACCGTCGGTGTGAATGTTGCTTGGGAAAAACTTAGGATCAGGAGGAGAGATGGTAAATGAAGCCAGCAAAAGAAATCATCGATGTCGGAAATAAACATATAGTACAAAATTCACCTTAACTTCTGTGTTTCCATGTAGTATATAACTCATTCTGGCACAGGAATATATGAATAATACATGCAATTAATAATGAAGAACTTCAATGATAGAAAAAGGACATGACTGCTTTTTCAATTCACAGAAAGAAATTCTTGTCTCCGTGTTTCTCAAGTCCTCGGTGGAGAGAAACAAGTCTCATTCTTCAGAGTGACAAAGCTTCTTTTCTCTCTTCATTGTACTTTCAGAACCTTGTTTTTGTACATGTCTCTCCAAGATCTCAGGTACTGATTAAGCAAGAAAGGACTGAAACACCAGTTGACAATTCACCAACCAGTTGTGAAACCATAAATAGGAATTTTGTTCTTTGGACTGACAAACAGATTCTTTGACCTGAAAAAAGTGACTCCACAGTTAAATCTGAAAACCCTGAAATTCCATGTCTGTCCAAAGTACCATTTATAGTTTTAAAAAATCAGAAGATCACAGGTCTGGTATATAAAGCATTAATAACTTTCAAAGCTGGACTAACATGATATAGAAATCAGATTTTTTTTTAAATTGGGCCAGGTATAGAAGACCCCCTGCATTTCCTTTCAGGTCCTAATTCAAGGAAAGTTGTCACTGATATGAATGCTGAGAACTGAGGAGAAAAAAAAAAAAAAAGGAAAGAGTAACTCTCCATTTATATACTTTGCTTTCTGATACACAGTTTTTACACCATGGAAGAATGCCAGAGTCAACATGATTTTTTTCTGTCTGTCCCTACTGTCCTCAGATTTCACATATTTTTTTATCATAACACATAGCATATTCTGAGGCCATGTAAGACCTGCTTGACAAATATTCTTTGTAAGCTTTAACAGTACTCTCACCCCAGTATTATTTCCTGGCTGTTCAGATTGCTTACCGAATAGAAAATACAACATGAATGGTAAGGATTTCATTCTGAGTAAATCTTGATGATTTACGTAAGTAAAGATGGCAATAATAATGACACAGCAAAGTGACTGATTATGGTCTGCCTTTGCACAGTGACATCAATTCTATGTTATTAAGATACTTTCTACCTGAACAAGGCATAATTCTTGAGGTGTGAGAGTTGAATGTTGAGAGAAAAGAGTCCAATACTAACAAGTTCAAACTACCAACACACTGTCAAATGCCATCACCAGTTGCAGTCTTTGGAATGTAGAATTAAAATCTTTTAATTTTCAAATAAGTGTCTCTATTATATTCAGTTGTCGAAAGTTTCTCAGACGCTGCTAATTATATTGTAGGTATGATGGACTGGTTGGGGTAATATGTAATCCATGCAATGGATAAATTCCCTTTGTGGAATGAAGATTTGTAACAGTAAGAAAGAGTATTAAAAAAAAAAATTACATATACTGTACTATATGAGTCAAAGAAGTCATGCACAAGGTTGTAAACAAATGCTAAAAATTGTCTTGGGAATGAACACGTGCTTGTGTATAAATATGTTTCTACCATTTCATCTTGTCTCTGCTCTTTGCAACGGTGAATGGCAGAAGAACCAAAATTCCTGCAGTGGGTCTGCTCTTAAATATGTCTTGCATATTAAACTGATGATCGCACAGGAAGTGCTGTTGGTAAGACAGAAAAAACTAATGACCATGTACCAGAAGTAGATTTGAATGTTGGCAACCTAAGCTGGATCTTGTCAAGTATCTCTCAGCGTATGATGCTCAGCATCTTCACATAAAAGATTTAAGTGCAAATATCAGGTCTCCTTTTATTAGTCAAACTGCAAACAAAACAAAAAAAACCACCAAAACATCACTTTTTTTTAGAGATTTTGAATGATCACTTTTCTGAGTGACTTTTTTGAGTGATGTAACCCCTAGAATAACTGTGACATTTGTGGTTTCAAAGGAAAACCTCGAATTCATTATAGTATCACAGAATTGCAGAATATGCTGAGTTGAAAGGGACACATAAGGATCACTATGTCTGACTCCTGATCCTGCACAGGACCATTCACAAGAGTCACACCATGTGCCTGAAAGCATCATCCAAATGTTTCTTGAATGCTGTCAGGCTTGGTGCTGTGACCACTTCCCTGGGGAGCCTGTTCCAGTGCCCAACCACCCACTGGGTGAAGAACCTCTTTCTAATATCCAGCCTAAACCTCCCCTGATACATCAGGCCATCCCCTCAGGCTCTGTCACTGGTATAATTTGTATTTAAACCTTATCAAACATTATTAAGAAATGAAAAGTATATTGCCCTTCTTTTTAGGGTGCAGAAACGTTAGATAATTTAATTTAAAACATTAGGTTGCAGGATATATAAGCTAGTCTTGTGAAATAGGAACTATAGTAATTTGTTGTTGGGAGGATAATCACTCCAGTCATGAATCCAAGACAATCTAATAGTTCTTCTTATGAAAGTGTGAAATCTGGAGAATGATGAGGTGATGAGAAAATCACAGCATGGATTTGTCAAGATAAATCCCATCTAAAAGGACTGCTTTTCTTCTTTTACAGAATAGTTGATTTAGCTAATAAGAGAAAATTATTTTGTAAGGTGTATATATATATATTCACTCAAGTGAAAATCTTGTCTAACAGGGAAATGCGTGATCTGAATGAAATTGCTGTAAAATGATGGACAACTGGTGAAAAACTATAGAGGAAACCATCAATGAATTGCTATCATTCTGAAATGAAGAAATGGTGACCTTTAATGTGTTAAGTTTGCGTATTTTCTTTATTTCCTTAAAAGGTATAGTAGGCATCAGAAGTGGTGAAAATTGCAAAGACTTTGAGTGCCATTTGAAGGAAAATGTAATATTAAGTGAAGAATGTCCAAAAATCCATGGATGACATTTGCTGGAGAAAGTACAAAGTGTTTCTGTATGACAGAAAAGTGTCACCTCCATTAAGAGGTGGAGGAAAATAGACAGCAACAGTTAGACTTAGAGTGCTCTGTAAGTTTCACATGAGTTAAAAGGGTGATGAAAAAAGTGGTCTGTAAGTAACAAAAGAAAAGGAAGAAAAAAGGTGTTTGATTGCATGTTGTCTAGAAGAAAAAAGCTTTATAAAAGTACAATAACTGTCTAACAGACTTCAATTTTGCAAGAGGAATGAACATTTCTAGGAACTGGAAAGAGTCCCCTCTCAGCATAGTGCTATATAATTGTAATCCAAATTACAGAAACAGCTTTTTGGCAGACAGTGTTTTACTTTTTATTGAAGTGTCTTTTGAAACAATAACGTAATTCAAAATATCACTGAAGCAACGTGAAGAGAAAAATACATTCAAATAAAGAGAAAACAAGAAAGGCAAGTTAGCAAATTTCCAAAACAATTGAGTTTTATCTAGCTGTAGCCTGCAGAAGACAGTGGATGGTAACTCATTGTCTTGAGACATTTTCCTCCTTTAAGACTAATATAATTCAAATTTGGCTGTGGGTACCTCCTCCAAAGATACACCTTTAGAGACATTTGCCCTCGCCCTATGCCTATGCATCCATGTCACTTCAGATGTTGAAATATGTGTACTGCTATTCATACAGCTGCAGTTTTAACATTACTAGGTCAGAAGGTTCCCTTGGGTGCTTCTCAGTCTCAGAGATATTAATTCAAAATCTGTTCATTTATTAGCAACAACTACAGAATGCACCCGGGTAGAAAGCTCAGATCAGCTCTTAATGATATAACCATTCACCAGGAAAATTAGCAATGTGGGTGCTGTTCCTCTGTAAACTCTGCTTACATGAAAGCAGCTATCACTCAGTTGGTAGTTCTTTATTGGGTAGTATTTCTAAGGCCAAGTGTTGATTTCTGTTTTTTATCGAGAAGTGAAAAAGTTATTCTCTTAGCATTTAGTTGTTGCTACATTTTCTTCTTGATTTTTTTTGGTCCCTCTTTGATCTATTTCTTATTCAAAGTCTGAAGTATACAGAAGGTTGGAGAAGTTAATTTTAACTTTAATTCTTGTAGGAATTTAATGCAGGACGCTGCCTGCAACTTCCTCTGGTCACAGGATATTGCGGCAGATAAGTGTTCAGTGGTAATTAAATTTTCTGTAATACAGTTTGGGAGATTATTTCAATCACATTTTTAGACTTCTGGTAGAATTTCTTTTTTTTCTGAAATGTATGAGATTACCTAAAATCCCTGGGAAATATGTATCAAACATTGTTCAGTAAAATATATGTATACATGAAAAAGAATTTGTAGGGGAAATGTCTGCAAAAAAGAAATAAACTGGAATGTAGTAGTACTCACATATTCTGTATCTGGCAAAAAAAAGGATTTTTCTAAATGGTGACTTTCTGTATTGATTCTTTTTTAGCTCTTTTATTGAAGCTCAATAATCACATTCTTCCTAAGTTTGTTTTTGTGAGAAGATAGCTGGGTGATCCACTGACAGATTTGCCAATAAATAAATAAATGTACCTTAACCTTTGCTTATTACTAAAATGTGCAGCAATCTCATGACTTTCTAATCAAATTCTAGGCTGACATTCCTGCCCCAGACACTGCAAAGTTTAGTCCAAATATTATTATTAGTTTTTATACAATTTATACATTATTAGTTTTTGGATCAGGAAATAGGAATCTGGTTATAAAGTAGTGCTGTCACACTCCGCTAATTGCAAGGAATTTAGATTTTGTATCAATCCACAATACCGAAGAGGGGAAAAGTTCAAATCTACCCAGAGCAAGATTGAGACACAAACGAGGTCAGATGCTGGTAACCAAAATGGTAGTTCACTTTTATTTTGTATTAAAGAGAAGCGAAAAGGGAGGAAAATAGGAAAGTAGCAAAAAGCAAGGGGCGATTACAAAAAGCAGAGGATAGTCACCAGACCACCATGGATCCAGCAGATCCCGCAGATCCTGTCTTCTTCAGTCAGTCAGTGGGGAGAACTTTTTGTATGTAGGCTAGATGGTGCACGTTACAGTAGCGTTTGAGCGGTCTTGCCCAGCCTTGGGGACTACGACAAGGGCATGTCTGCCACACAGCCAGTGTGGCAACAACATATTTACTTCATGTAGGCACAGGTGTTCTCAAGATGTTCCTTAAGACATGCCCATAAAGGCTGTAGGCTAAGGCCTTGGTGTCCATGTGACATTCACCTGGTATGCCTTGAGTGGGTGCACAGAGTCTGTAGGCTGTGGTTAACTGAGTATCTTGTTGATGCAATTGTCTTCTGACCACAAACTTTTATAGTAGCGAAGCAATTTGCTCTTTACAGTTTAAGAAATGACAAAACATATTGCTTTATAGCAGTTCAGGCAGGCAATGTCAAAACATATTGTTTTTTACCACTTCTCTACAACTGTTTGCATGAGTTTGGGCATCCAGCTTCACTTAAAAATTTTTCTTTAAAAAGTTCCAAATTCAAAGCCATACTCCTTTAGGAAAAAACAGCTTGCTTTGTCATCTTGTGCTATACCAGGGTAAATGCATTGCATCCAAAAGTCTTTAGCTGAAGAAAAGAGTCTCTTCTCTGGTTGTTTGTCTTCTGAGACTGCAAATGTGTTGATAGGTTAATAGCATTGCTTATAAAGGTGTACTGTTTTGTAATATGTTTTGCATGCTATTGTGACTTTTAAAAGTGAAGATTAATAGAGCTGAATTCTGAATTGCATAAGGATAAGACAATTTGGGGTAATTCCTTTTTCTTCTTCCACTTTGAGGGTTTTATTATCCTTTGTTGTACTTAAAAAAGGCTACAGAGGATTAATGATCTTCATACTTGATTTAATGTACTAAACGTAAATAAAAAAAAAATTATGGTTTTTTTTCATCTTATTGCCCTGATTAAAAGTTTAAAAAAAAACTTAACAGTAGAACTGTTATATCTTTGCTGACATTCCATTAAGTTATTTCACTGTGTTTGGGGACAAAGAAGTATAGGGTGCAGGGAAGAAGGGCAAAATCAACAAACACTTATTATTATCTATATGCTGCCTCAGCTATTTCTGTGCCCTTTGATCAGACTTTATAAATGCCATGGAGAAAAGTCTGCCAGATCCAATTCCTGGTGTTCTCTGGCTCCTTTGCAGGTTTTTATTTGATGCTCAATATGTGCCTACTTAGCACAAAGGGCTCATGAATATTGTATAAAGGGGAAAAAATTCAGTTTCTTAGAGAAATAGTGTCTAAGAAAAGTATGATCTCTATCAGCAGATGTAGGGTTACTATTCTGCAGGCAAGCATTACTTGTTGCTGGTGACATAGTAGGTGACAAGTATTAGTGTGTGGTTTGGAAAGAGCATCATGAGCAAGAATCTTGATTTGCTAATTGAGGAGACCTGCCTTTTTGAATTGTTTCTGGACCTGACAACAAAAGATAAGCCACAGTTTGGTTTCTTTGGAGGTTGTACTTCTTTCCCATAAAGCCATCTGACTCAAACTGTTTCTGAAGTACCTTCCTTGCCTTTTGGGCTAAACTGGCTACAAGTAGTTGATTTCTGTGTTAGGTGGGAGATCTAATTCCTAATGCTTTTAGTTTACACATACTAAAATAAACATAAAATGCTCATATAATATATTGGTTCATGCAGTTTAGTTACACAAAGAAGATTTAAATTATGGGTGGATAACCTTGCCACTTTCTCTCTTCCTCTTCTCCATGCACCAAGCTTGAATCACCAGATCTCAAAAGACTGCAAGTCATAGAAAATCATGTCTCTCAACCTCCAGAGTGTGTTTTGAATATATTTTAATTTCTTCAAAGCTTTGGAAAACACATTCAGATTTCATAGGCAATTTTTCCTGTGTGTGAACTGATTCTAAGTAATTGGATACTGCAGTGTATCTTTTCAGGCTCGTACTTTTCCAGTCCAAAAGTATAAACCCTTCATTAAGATTTAAAAATACAAATAAAAAAAAGCGAGGAAAAAAATCATAATAAAACCTTCTTTTTCCTTGAGAGTAACTTCTAATCTTTTCCTTTTTTTTCTCTTGTCTTTTCTTCTTTTTTTTTTTTTTTTGCTTTTGTGTTTTTGGTCTTTGGGGTTTTTTTGTTGTTGATGTTGTTTTAAAAAAAATTTAAATCACATGAAAATATGCTTCAAGAATAGGACTCTAATGCTATGAGTTTTCATCCTGAAATACATCTACGACATATTATTAACTGTATTATCAGTATCACTAAATAAACAGATGTCGAGGCCTATAACAGCTGTGAAGTTTCTATATTTCTGTTTCAAAAAGGGTTTTAATAAACGATGGTTAACGGCAAAAAAAGTTTGTCTTTCTACACAAAAACTTTTCCACACAACATTGCATAGAGCTTGGTTTGACATCACTAAAGACATGTGAAAATCAACAAATTAGCTAAGACCCAATACAAGAACCTATTCTGAGATGTCAATGCATTTCAAATGTAGTATTTAGAAGTCTTAAAAACAAAGTTTCCAACTTCACCCATCTCCATTCAGCAGAAAAGTAGAAAAGAGAGAAAGTGTGAAAAGGGAGGGTCAAAGTTTAATTTTGCAAATTCTTTTGAATTTGTTTCATAAAAACAAGCCAGTGACAGCTCACGTTGGATGCCTTTTCTGTTGAACAGCTCCACATTTCAGAGTAGAGAACTAATATACAAATTAGAAAAATGGTGCTGTTCGGTTTGTTGGTATTCCTCACTATGTCTAAAAGGAGTTTGAATAGGAGAGCCAGAGTAAACGAGCAGTAACTACAGTAAGAAATTACTTAAAACTGAATTAGAACTAAAGAAGTTTGTCAATTTAGAATGACAACATAAAACTTAATTGAATCTTCCACTGTAGGATTCCCTGTTGCTCTAAATATGGAACCTGTTTTGCCTAAGTGGTAGTCTAACCATGCAATTTTTAAGTTCAATACTTGTCTTGCATTTGATGCAACTGGACATAGAGTAAAGAATTAGAATAGTGTCTCTTAAGCACAAGAGCTGACTAGAAAAGGATGAGGGAGAACCAGAAAAGTGGTGCTACATTGGTCCATGTTTTTGTGAGACACTTGAGTGGGCCAGATAGTTCATCAGCCACATCTCTGTAGTAGTTAAGGATAGCATAAAGTTCACCAGAGAATTTGAATTGCTTACTGTTACTTTCATTTTATGACTTTTAGCTCTGGTCCTACATTTAAGCCTTCCAATTGGCATGCATGGTGTCTCTGCATAAAGCAATTTAACTCACTTGGGGTGCATGATGACCAGTTGCCTTTCTGCTGAAGATTTTTCTGTTGATGTGGGGCTACTGATTCCAATCTCTTGAGTCAGTAACTCCTGTGTTGTGCAAGTAATCTCTGCTGACATACCATCTATTTTAAAATAATGTCTCCTCATTTTTCATTGTTCCGTTTTGACTCCTGACAGAAACAAATATTCCTCTGAGAGATGGGAAGATGGCAGAAGAGAGAATATTTAAGAAACTGTGAAAACTTTGTTTAAACAGGTTAAATTAATCCCATATCATCCAATGTAAGTGGTATGCAATTGCTTGTTGTTATCAGCCATTAAAACTTGAAAACCATTGCACAAAGACAAAAAAAAGCACATAAATAATAGACATATGCTTTTCAAAGTCTTGGATATTTGCAAACTTTTTCTGAGCTGTATTCTCTCTTCCCTAGATGAGGTGCATCACAGCTGTTACATTTCAGCTGGGGCAGCAGACAGAAACCCAGATCTTGTGCTTTGATTATGTGCTGGCAAATTCATAACTTCAGTATTTGATGGTCTCATAAATACTGTTGAGTTTGTCTTTGCAATGTCTTTATCAGTTATAGAAACTTGACCTTCGAAGTGCAAATAGGAAACTGGTGCACATCCTGGCTTTTCTGAAATTTATGGGCTGTGTTCTATGTTTAATCCATGATTCCTTTACACCTTTCAGCATTCCTGAAATCAAGCAGCAAGTACCTTTCCTGAGTCTCCTTAAGAGCAAAGGAAATTGCAAAAACCTGCTATGACCCTGCATATGGAGAGAAAAAAATACATGTATATGGGATTTTTGATAAGTTCAGGTCAAGCTTTCTGATTGTATGGCAGCCATTCAGACAGGCCCTTGAAACCTTCCAGAGCTCTTGACTATCCCTGCTAGGACAGACAATGCAAGTAATAGCAAGGCAATCAGATGAAATAGGCTCTGAAACTCATCGAGCAGATGTGGTCAACATGATTCATATTACTTACTGTTGTAAATGCTATGATAGAATTGCAGTGCTTTGCAGATGTGAGACATCCAATCTTTATAATTTACAATTTTTCTCCCTTGTTTGTACTGAATACAGGTCAATTCCTTCACAAGTCAGTAGACAAAGTTTACTTTGTGATCTTAGTATCTGCATTTAAATATGAAGAAGCATAGCTTGTATGGATTTGTATGGATTTTAGCCATCTTGTTACAACATGTAATGATAGTTTTTAAAGTCTGATGCTTGTTTGTTTCCACATTCTCCTTACAGTCATATTTTTATATGCTAATGGCACACTCAAATTTAAAAGAAAAAAAATATTAAGAGCACACTTTTGGCTGTGCATTGTGTTTTGGCTGAATGGATAAGTAACTGACACTTTTACTGAAGCCAGGGGCTCTTTCTAATGCATAACCTACTGACTCTATAGGTCAGCAATAACTGAAGGTTTTTCTTTTGTGGCTGGACCCACAGATATATGTGATGGAGTTTCTTTTTTAAAGTAATCCTACTATAAATATTACACTGATTCAATGTCATGCATAGCCTTTACAGTAATTTGTACTAAAAATACCCTTATTATAAATTGTGTCTCCATTTGGCCTAGCACAATAAATGTTAGGTTAGCTGTTTCTCGAAATTTCTGTTTAATTTCCACCACTACATTTTTGCATTTTAAATTACTTGTGTCTTTTGAAATGGTTTCATTTTTCTGTATCTTTGTACTACTGTTTATCTTAATCTTGAACCAGATGGCTATAAGGACAAAAAGACCTACACAGCAGCTTTTTTAGCTAGTAATTAATAGAATCAGTTGTTCATTTTCTGCTGCAGCTATACATCAAAGAAAAAAAGAATATTGCTACTGCTTCTTAGAATATTGTCAGGGCTTTGAACTGCAGCCTTCTGCTCTAACTGAGAGGAAATGCAAAACTGAGATTTATGTTACAGGTATTTTTCTTTATTCAGGTAGGGCATATCTGAGCCATTTTTAAGATCTTCTTATGAAACATAGTTTATTTGTTCCTCTGTGAGATGTAAAAGTAATTGCTGATGTATTCTTAGCTATCAGTATTGGCCATGAGGGACATTATGATCCTTCCAAGGACCCTTCTTCATCTAATGTAACACCTTTGAGATGTTTTAGCAATTAAAATGAGTGACTAGAGTCTTTCATGGTTCAATTTATACACTATTCAAACATTACTTAGGTAATGCTTTCATTTGGATAAATTTGCTGAGCATAATAGAAGTTCCCAAGTTTTCCTTTGAAAATTTGAGTTCTTCCACAATAATAATCTCTTAATGCACTTTCTATGCATCGATTTGCATAGAGTGGAAGAGTCATGCACCTCTACATGTATCTAGTTACATCAGTAATGGGTGAAACTTTAAGCGTCCAGTGGAAAGACCAAGTCAAAAAAAGAAATTCTGGATAGCAGGGCTTAAATTGTTCAGGTCTTACAGGTGTTCAAAGATGAGGTTAAATCTCAGGACAATAATCTTCACTGTACTACGAGCTTTGAGTTAGGAGGATAATATTTTTTTTTTTTGCTGTATTTCAGCTCCTTCTGTTCACCACAGTAGATCAAAGTTTTTTACTAACAGTGACAACAGGATTTAGTAAGAAAGATAACCCCTATTAGCAGCCCCACACCTGTAATGCACTATTGATTCAACCAGCTTCTGCAATGCAAAGACACTGTGTGTGTGCTTAGAGTATAATACATATTGTTTATGTATTAAGTATCCATTCTATGAGAATGTATTTCCCTTTGAGGAAGGAATTTGGTAATTCCATCTGCTTAAAAATAAATTACTTGAATTTTCAAAAAGAAAAAATGTGTAATTATATCAATAGGCCTGTTCTCATACGTGTATCCCTCCTCTGCAGTCCCTTTAGAAAAGGACGGAAAGGATAAATAGGTAGCAATCTCTTTGTTACTTTGGTTCTCCATGAAAGACAATTCTTTTATTCCAGTATATGTGTATTTTGCAGGAAAAATCACTGTATCAAGGCAATACCTAGAACTGAAGATGGTTCTTTGAAATTGTGCCGCTATAAAGGTCACTCAGATTTTGCAAGTGATTTCCAGCAATGTGAAACCAGGAGGCTAGGTGTCAGGTGTAATACAGATTAGAAATTAAGTGAACCTGTTCCTATTTATCTGAAGAGAACAGGCAAACTGAAATTATGTATTAACTATTCATTCTGCATGTGTTTTAAAGATATCAGTGAAAAAAAGAATCCTTAGACTTGCTGAGACTAAACATAATGCATTTCCCAGACACCTTCAAAGGAAGTCTGGATGGGTCACAGTAATAAGGATGAAGTGCATCTGTTCTGTACAGGAGACTAAAAGTGGGTATGCAGTGGAAATATGCTGCTGGTTTCTTCTGTGACTATGCTCTGTTAACAGATTTTTGTTGCTTATGGAACTTAATGATCACAACCTGCTGAGTACATCTGCTGCACTTCTAGCAATAGGTTGGCTTAAAGACAGTGGATTGTTGTTTTGTGCTTTTATCTTGAGAGTTGGTATTTTTTCTCTCTGGGGTATTTGCCTGTGGTAGCAAGGGTGGATACACAGAGTCAAAGGTTCATGCGTGCACATGTATGCTGACAAGCACAGTTGGATAGGATAATTGCCTTTTAAGTATGATAAGGAACATAAAGACAAAACAATTACGAAGTTAAAATGTGTAAACGGGAGTTCTAGCAGTTAGGGAAAGGTAAAGGCAAGAAATCCTTAGAAAAGCTAAATCTTTTTACACAGAAGTTAACTCAAATCAGGTTTATCCTGGGAAATAAGCGCTGCCCAAAAATTTGCGTAGAAGAACACCAGTTAAAATTAGCCTGAGCTAGGAAATTATTTTAAACAAATTTAGGTAGCTTAAACAGGTGACAATTTGGGAGTTTCATGCTGAGACAAAGAACCTTAGGTATAAGCATTTTCCTTGTTTGTGAGCTCATTCAGACATAAACACTCTGGTGTCATGACAGAAAACTGGTATTTAAGTACATATTTAAACCCCTTACAAATTTGAGTTATTTTTACCATGGGTTGTTTTTTCCAAAGCCTTCAATTTACAGCTCAAGTCCCACTAAACACTGCAGGTGAGGTCCTCAGCTGGTGTAAATCACTGTAACTCCCTTCATTATATTGAGGCAAAGCGTCCAAATTACCGACCTACAAGGATAAGTATCCCAGATGTCATTTGCTCAAGTTATTTTTGTCAACTAAACTGTTTTTCAGACTAACTTTATTTTTAATTAGTGCATTTATGTGGCTATATTTGTCACTAGTGACCAGCTGATTTACACTAGTGGAAGATCTGACTTGCTGAAAAAGTACTTTGCTGCGCTGAACACATGGCAGTAACAGCCTGTAACTATCCCTTTGCAGTCCAGATCACATTTTATTTATGTTGAATTTCCTGTAGTGGTTGCTGTTACAAAAGACCTAAAAGGAACATGGAACATGTGCTTTAATTTTTTTTATTATTATTACTATTTTATTTTATTTTCCCTGAAGTTCCTGCACTGAAGGACAGTGGGTTTATTTTCAACTTGTGAACATTTTGTTCAACTAGGACATTTAAAATTTCTTCATATAGATTAGTTTCTCTGCAATTATTATTTTTTTAATTAATTTTATCTACAGTTATATAAGTATCTGCCAACATTGCATGAAACATGCACAAGGTATGAGGAAGAGGAGGACAAAGAAACACAACAATCAGAAATTCACAGGTGTTAATGTTAAAAAGAGATCTCAGCTGAATTTTTTTCCCCCTTGACGACCTTTTTCTCACTGCCAAACCTTTGTGTTTCATTCTCAATATATTTTACCCAGAATCACAAACTTTGGTAAACAGAATAAAGGTTAGATTTATTCTTGGTTTCATTATAAAAGTGATATCATTTCTATCAAATACAAGTGATGAACAGTGAATATAGAAATCTCAATACATCAAAAAAATAACTCCTCTACATAAATAATTGAATCCTCCTAAGACAAATGATAAGTAGAGCATGTGGAAAATACTTATAAAACAAAGTTTCTTTTTTAGTGCTTTTTTATGAAGAGAGATAAAAACCCCCCAAATACAGCATGTTATTTTACATCACTTTATGAAAATTATTGGAAGGAGAGGGAAGTTAAAATTTGATCATTCTTAATGAAAGCCTATTTTAATCCAAAACTTGGTTTTTAAAGACTGAAAAAAATTTATTAAAACTGAGGCCCTATTTTTTCACAAAATTTCATATAAAAATGATAGAAAATATTCCTGTACTTCTAATGAAAAGTTGTAAAGAACAGCAATGCAGAATGTGATGGCTAAATGAATTACTTTCACTTTCTGTGTATGAAGGCTTCTCTTGCCAGAATCTACCAGTCATAGTGACAGGGAATTATTTTTGCATAATTTTCCAACTGTTGTAATCTGTGATTCTGCAAAGAATCTAAACTCATGCTGAACCACACCAAAATTTTGTTGCAAAGGCATTTGAACATAGACTTTTGGACTTTGTTGAATTTCAGACACAGACAACAGAACCAAAACCAAATCTTTTTTTACATGCTGCAGTTTAGGTGTGAATTTTGTGGTAAGGTTCTGGTTTCTGAAATACTGGAAATTCACTGTCAGCCTTTTAAGGAAAGAAAGTCTCCAAAATAATCCTAAAAGTATTATGTTGAAAAGATAAAGGGAGCAATTATTTCAATTTCCTGCATGTTTAGTTCACTTTCTTTTCAAGTTAAAATTATTCAGCTTCATCTTTACATTGTGTGAACAATTTCTAATTGTAATATGAAATTTGTCAGCCTGAGGTTGATGTTTTAGACTCTAGAAGAAACATTGTGATCATTCTATATTTGCCTGGGTTGTTTTTTGCTCTAGGACTTGCAAGCAGTTGATTTTTTATTAATTTAGTTGTTGATGTTGTTTTCTTGTTTCATTCTGTAAATCCATTATGATAAAAATAAGTAATCTTATTAAGGAGACACACCATTATGACCATAAATCTAACCTTTTTCAGTTTAAAACTTTTATCTCTCATCCTCCTTCTATACTTCCTGTAATAAAGAGTCCCCCCTCATCTTTCTTGTAGGCCCCCTTTCAGTAGTGGAAGGTTGCTACGAGGTCTCCCTGGGGCCTTCCTTCTCTTCTCTAAACTGTTCTCATATGGGAAGTGCTCCAGGGCACTGATCAACTTCATGCCCTTCCTCTGGACTTGCTCGAGCAGGTCTATGTCTTTCTTATGCTGGGGACCCCAGAGCTGGATGCAGCACTCCAGGTGGGGTCTCACCACTGCAGAGCAGAGGGGCAGAATCACCTCCCTCCACCTGCTGGCCACGCTGCTTTTGATGCAGCTCAGGATATGGTTGGCATTCTGGGCTGCGAGTGCACATTGCTGACTCACATTAATTTTTTTCATCCACCAATATCCCCAAGCCCTTTTCCACAGGGCTGCTCTCAATCCACTCATCACCCAGGCTGTATCCATGTCTGGGATTGCCCTGACCTGTGTGCAAGACCTTGCACTTGGCCTTATTGAACTTCATGATGTTTGCAGATGTCCACCTCTAAAAGCCTGTCAGTGTCCCTCTGGATGGTATCCCTTCCCTCCAGTGTGACAGCTGCACCACACAGCTTGGTGACATCCCTGAATTTGCCAAGGCAGCCCTCAATCCCACTGCCCATGTCCCTGACAAAGATATTAAATAACACTGGCCTCAATAAGGACCCCTGAGGGACACCATTTGTCACTGGTCTCCACTTTGACATCGATACATTGACTGCAACACTTTGAGGGTGACCATCCAGCCAATTCCTCATCTACTGACTCATCCACCCATCAAAACCATGTCTCTCTGTTTTAGAGACAAGGACGTTGTGAAGGACAGTATAAAATGCTTTGCACAAGTCCAAGCAGGTAACATCAGTTGTTCTTCCTCTACCCTCCAATGCAACCCCATTATAGAGATCCACTGAATTTTTCACTAATTTGCCATTAGTGAAGTCATACTGGCTGTCCCATGCTGGCTGACCAATCAACTCTCTGTTTTCTGTGTGCTTTCCAGGTGGATCTGCTTCTCCATCTTGTCAGGCACAGGGATGAGACTGACCAGGCTGTTGTTCCATGGGTCTTCCTTTTTTTTCTCTTTTTAAAAATAGGGTTTATAATTCCCCTTTTCCAAGCATTGGGAACTTCATCAGTCTGCCCAATTTCTTAAATATGATGGATAATGACTTAGTAATTTCAACTGCCAGTTCTCTCACTACCTTCAGAGTAGGGGTCTCCTGAAGGAACTGGCTTCCAGGGGAAGGACAGCTGTACTTATCACTGGGTAAAAAATTGGGTGGATGGCTGGACCCAGAGATTGGTGGTGAATGGGGCTGAATCCAGCTGCCATTTAGTCACAAGTGGTGTTCTCCGGGGCTGAGTATTTGGTCTGATCCTGTTTAGTATCTTCATCACTGACCTAGACAGCAGGATCAATTGCCTCCTCAGCAAGTTCGCAGACGACACCAAGTTGGGTGGGAGTGTTGATCTGCTGGGAGGGTGGGAAGGCTGTGCAGAGATTCTGGACAGGCTGGATTGATAACAGTCATGGGGTTAAAGACGGTTTGAAGAAAATCACTAAGTGTGGGGAAAGGGAGATTAATTAACATCTCACAGAAAACTGACACTGACTCACCAGAAGTGAAATATGTATTTATGAATTATCACATTCTATAAATCTTGTTATCACCATACTGCAATCTTTTACAAGGGCAGGATCTGTCATCTTGTTGGATGATATGGTGGGCCATGGAAAACAGGGAATTGAATTGCTTTCCTAAGGGAACTGAACACTGTCTTCAGTGCAAGTTTGTGAATTCATAGTATTTTTTCCATACATTATTTTATTAATTAAGTAAAAAAAAGGGGCAGCAACATTTCATGTGAAATGTATATTTCTAAGGTGTTTAAATCTTAATGAAGGATGCAAAGTGTGAATACTTCTTTTGGGTTTATAAGTAACACTGTTTTTATATGAGAAACTACTAAATAAACAAATTTTCTTTCAAAAATGAGGAGTCAATACATCTATTATCCTATTTTCACTGGCTTCATCTTACTATTGGACCTGAATACTTTTCCAAATGCAGTATATCTATTATTTATTATTTATTTATTAGTATGCTCATCTCTATTCTCTCTCTGATTTGAGAATATGGCTCCAGAAAGCAAGGAACTGTACTCTTGCAAAGCTTTTTTAAGTGCAAGAAGGCTGGGAAGAGGAATTCCTCTGCTCTTTGCGTCCAGACTGATACAGTAAGTTCAGCCTACTAACATATTTCCTATGCACAAGAGCACACAAATCACAGAACATTGTCTCTCAACAACTCTTGCAGAAGAATGTTTCCTTATGTGTTGTAGCGCTGAATTTAGGAGTTTTGTATTGCTTAAATATGTTGGAAAGACCTCAACTTCTTTTTTTTTTTTCCCTCAGGAAATTTAAAAAATAAAATATAAGCACAGCAATTATCATTACCTGCATGAGGATGTATTATCATTAAATGAATGACACAGTTGCTGACATTAGCTCTTATTTTCTTTTGTTGAAAGAACTCACTTTGACAACTATAAAACCACTTTCCATTAAATTGCAGATATTTAAAACTTAATTAAATTACAATGAGTAGATCTATTTAGAAGAGTCTGAAAGAAAGGAGGTGTCTTGAAGGTCCTTTCTGGTTCTGAAATGCCAAAAATGACATAAGTGCTTCCTTTACAATATGTGATTTAGGTTGTGGTGGAAACTTGATGAGGCAGTAATATGAAATGACTTCAGAATGGGGGCATGATGCTTTCTTTTTACCTTTGTTGAAGGTTATGATATTGTTAGAACATCTAGAATAATTATAGACTTTGGGACTCTTGGGTAATAACTAAGAGTTAACTAAATGTACCTGTTATTTGATTTAGTATGTTAATTTTCATATTTTTATACTAAATTCCAGCGATACAGCAGAGAAGGGCTCTACTTTTCATGTCATATATTGATATAATTCTACTGTGTTACTGATTAGCAGAATTAAGTATTGACTTAGAAACTTTACACTTACTTAACACGTGAGTTTCACTGGAATTTGCAGGCCTACTGGAATTATGTTTAAATTAATAAATGATTATTTGACTTCAGAAGATTCTTCTAAGAGAATACTGTCTCTTTTTTTCTCAGATAATTTTACTTTCATTTAAAGCATAATTATTAAGGGAAAGGATCTTATATTTGCAGCTACAGTTAATTAGAAAAAGAAAAAAAATTCAACAAAATGCCTTTAAGGAAATTTTAAATAACAGTTTCCATCTTTCAAAAAGGTATTTTCTCTTTCTTGATGGAAAATTGAAAATGTTATTTAAATGTTGTTTCAATAAATATGTTATCTTCTCTTAGATATATTCTTAATGTTCTTATTTTCTCTTGGTACTAGCTATTTAAGGATTACTTTTATCTGCACATTCAAAGCCAGAAAATCAGATATTTAGTGGTGATTGCATTGCTGAATGTATCTTTGAATCCTCACAAGAACAATAAAATTAAGTTAAAGGATTAAATTAAAGTAACTAAATTGAAAATTTCACCTCACACTGCTGGTTCTGACTCATTGATGAGCGAATTATCAGTACTTCAAGGTGTGTCAAGCCTTAGCTTTTTTAAACTACTTGAAAATGAACAAAAGTACAAATAAGAGAGAGAAAAAGAGGGAAGGAAATAGAGGAGTGAGAGAGAGAGAAGTACATGAATCTCTTTTTGGGAAAAGAAGTAAATGTTTTAGTTAAAAGTCCGTGATTAGGAGTGTACTAAGATAAGTTCTTGTTTAACAGAGAGTTTCGGCAATTCAATTGTTCTGAGTTGGCATACAAGCCCTAGCCATGTTAAGTTTCACAATCTGCTATGGAGTGCCCTAATTAATGTTAAATATGGTTACATTATGGTAACTTTATAATTCAGTATATTTAATCTTTTTTTTCGTCCTCTCAGACAAATCATGCACTGCTAGAAAATGTCAGTCAATGTCACTGTTGTGCTATCACCTCTGTGTTCACAGGAATGAAGGTTATTTGGCTACATATACATATATACACATATCATAAGTATAGAGACATATTATGGATTGGAAATCCTTGGAAACTTGGGAGAAATTTCACAGACCCAACAAGATACCAAAGTCTTTTCAGATCAACATATCAAGGGCTGTTATATCCAAACCCTTGGAGATATATCTTCCCTTGCACACATCTACTCATTGTATTGATATTTAATTTAAGCCAGAGTACCAAAAATAGGGATAACAAGCAGCAGAAGGGAACAGGGTGGTGAATTAGGAACATGTAGTGAGATCACACCATATATGCACTTACTTAAATGAGAAAATATGGAAAAATCCTTTGTCCAAGCTCCACAGCTTGGCTGTCTACTGAACTGTAGTTACTTTCAGACCCCATAGAAGATATGATGTTAAGAAAAGTTTGGCAGAAAAAAAACAAATAGTGAAACTGATGTTAAGAGCAATTAAAGGATGTATTGAATTGACACACCTTTGGAGAAACTTTCATCTTTTCTGGAGATGACTTATCCTAAATGCTCTTTCAAAGCCTTACAGTGTATTAAGTATGACAGGGAGTAGAAACTCAATTTTTATTCTATTGCCATCATTAAAAACCCCAAAAAAACCAAGCAAAATACCATACTGCTTCACTCAAGGTAAAGTTACAACCCATTCAATCAAGCTTGAATAGGAAGTGCTCATAAATCAACAACCTTGTAGTCTCTCATGCTCTGTGTAGAAGTGGATGACCTTTAAAATTTTGAAAAAATGAAGACTTAATTATGAGGTACCTACATGTCTTCCTAAAAATGTGGATGAATTACTCAAATATGAAAACCAATTCCTGCACCATGAATTATAGCCAGAAACATAAAATGTAGAAACATGACACTCCGAGGAAGCACTCAGTGGCTTCCCATTCTTACAACTCCTTATATACGTCATTTATGACTATGAAGGTTGTGGAAAAGAAGCACAATACTGAGGACTGGGTTTGATGAATCTGCATCCAGCTAAACAATCTCTCTTGCGCACTTCTTCCTTCAGGTGTAGACATGTATACTGTTCTGTCCCTTTAATTTACAAGCCCCAACCAAACCCAAATACTGATCGTAATAGTTGTTGTTCTTACCTCTCCTCTAGTCTTTGGAAGCAAACGCTGTGCTCCCTGTTACCTGAAGACAGTGACCAAACATTTCCCATTTGGGCTTGGAAGCCAAATTCCTTGCAGCTACACTACCTGCACTCACCTCTGCAAGGCAAACCACAACTTTCCAAGCATTAGAATATCCAAAGTCATTATTACATTGATTTATGCCTGCATAAGCGCTCACATTCCGTGGTTCATCAGAGTACACTCAATTCTTCTTTATTTCTACGAGTAAAAGATACTTCAGGACAATTTAGACCGCTGAACACTATCAGAGCGATCACTTTCTTCATCTGCAATGGGACGGGCAGAAAGAGAAAAACGTAAACCCAACTCCAGTGAGTTAAGAAAGAAAGATACTCCACAATTAGAATTCCTCCATTGAAATTTAGCAATGATGTCATATGGGTTTTTTATAGTCTAAATCGGCCTGCATTTAGACGTTTTCCAAGTTACATTCCAAAATAGCAACCATAAGCATTGCATTTTACGCAGAGCCAAAGCTTGGATTTGCAACACTGATAGGTGTATCTGTCTGTATCCATATGTACCAGAAAAATCTGTTAATGCATACTAAACTTTTGGAGTAGGTGGGAGGGTTGAATCTAGAGACAAGCTCAAAGTTGTTTCTTTAATTTCTAGGGTTCCATTGCTGTTAGAAGGATGATATTCAGTTTCAGGAACACAGAAAAAAAGAAAAAAGATCCTCTATTTTGGTGAGTACAGCACGTTGAAATGTCACAAGGCAGGGAGCGATTTGTGCCACTTATAAGCTTCCTTGGTGTTTCAGAACATATGGTGTGCCAGATCACACACTGTTCTATGTCTCCTACCATGAGTAAGAGCTGCAGGACAAGTGGAGGAGTTGAAGGTAGCATCAAGTTCGGATTTGCAAACACTGATACCTTACTTCAGTGAAAATGGTATTAACAGAAAAAAATTAGGCCAGTGTGGCAAATAGTGTAGGGACACCAGGCTTTAAAGCGGTGGCTGATTTTAGGCAGCCTGCTAACTTTAGGAAGCCAGTGATACGCTGTGATACTGATGCGCTCATGCATGGCAACTTCACTAAAAGAGGAAGGAGAGCGACACAGAGGCAGAGGCCAAACCTTCACATCACAGTTCCATCCACACATTGGACACTTGCAATTTCTCCAAGACAGTCAAGCTACTAATTTCCCCAAAGTACAAATACATTTATAAGTATCATTCTTTGTGTCTTCAAAACAGTGTGACAAGGTGTATTCATATCTTCACTGTAGACAAGCTTCCATGCAGCATTCAACATCTTATGGCTTAGGCAGGCAATGTAGTTTATTAACAGATGCTTCTGCCTCTATTTTCTATTTCAGTGCGTTTATTGTATGAAAATAGAAGGACAACAATGGAAAACGTCACTTTTAAAAGTCCAGTCCCCACCAGTACACTACTTTAGACTGCCTAAACAACATATTATGTGCGATGTTTTTAATCTGACAAAATACCCCATTTGACTCTATTTTTAAGTTGTAAGATATGTTATCTGCTTACGTCGCCCTATAGCACCTTCTGGTTATCATCAAGTCACACAAGTTATATCTGATGAAGAAGTACATTTATGATCTACATCTATTTAAATGGGTTTTTTGCAACCTGTCTCTGAGGCAGGGCAGCCATGTTCGTTGTTAAAAGATCCCATGGGGTTGATTAAAGTGAAATGATGCTCCGTGACTGATATAACAACTAATTTTATTAGAACAACTATTTTGAAACCATAACTGTGGAAAAACTGTAATGGATTGGAAAAGGTGTGTACCACCAGCCTGGGTTGTATGATCACCCCAAGAGAGGAAAACTGGAAAGAGAAAAATGGAGAAGGATAAGGGAAGAAACAGAAAAACTTCACCACCTGTGGCTATAGCAACGTGTAGGTGATGGTGGTCCATGGTTGTGATACACAGTCCTAGTCTGTTGGAGGCCTGTGTACACATCAAAAACTGGGGTTTTTATAACCCCAGTTCTTCCAGTAAACACCCCAATAGCTCCTCTGGGAGGAGTTCTAGGCATACAGAGTTTTCTTTCTGGAAGATTCTTAAAGTCTAGTGGCATTGAGAGTGCAGGGTGTGTGTGTCTGTGTGTTCTGGTGTTCCTGGACAAAGTTTCTGAACAGTTTCTGAGTAAACTCTCTGCATTTTGTGGTTGTGTAGTGGTGACTTGAGATGCTGGAAAAAGACCAGCAAAAAAAAGCCCACTAGTCTCTGCAGCATCTATTGCTTAATGGTGTCTTCTCCTTTAGTTTGAAAACAACCTGTTTAATGCAAAATTCAGACACAAGGTCCGAGTGGCTCAATACTCTTTTCAAAAAATTGTATAAGTAATATTGTACAATGTACCTTTATACAGACACTTTTATGCAAACTCACCAAACCTGTTGAATAAGTGAAATGCAAAAAAACTCCAGCAAATCATGGCAGTAGAAGAAAAAAATAAATGAACACATGGGAAAGTAGGAAAATATAGATATTCTGAAGCGATAGAAGGAGGAATAATAAGAGAGACAAACACACTAAAATCCTCTTCTAGAAGCACGCACTATAAAAAAGGCTTTAGAAAAAAGCTCTTGTTGATCTTGTTGATCAAGCTGGAGGGATAGAGATAAGAATGTGTTAAATGAGGAGGAAGATGAGAGGAGTCAGGAAGACAGAAAGGAGAGAAAAGGTTTATGAGAAGATTCTTTTGGTCTGGAGAAAGGATGAAAGGATTTTAAGCACAGATCTGTGGGGTACATTAATATTACAGCACAATGGATGTTTCTGAGTCTTGTCTCAGTCAACAGGCTGGTGTTTCAGAATAGTAAAAACTGAATGCATGTATTTAAATTCCTTTAACTTTATGATGATTAGTCAATTAAGAGTAGACTTTGACTTTAATGTTAGTTAACAGTTTTAAAATATAACTTTCACTTTTACAATATTTTCGCAAATTAAGATTACAGTGCCACAACACAATTCAGGCCAGCAGGGAAGTCTCCACTTTGACGCAGAGCAAACTCTGGTCTCAGGGTCTCAGGGTGTTATCAGGGTGTTATCCTGTGGGAGCTGGAAACGCTCCAAACAGGGAAATGGCACCACCTCCCTGGGCCCATACGCACTGCCCAGCTGTCCTCAAGGGAAATAAACTTTTGTTATCTCCAGTCCCTCTGGTTCTGCGCAGTTCACTGCCCACCAGGACCCAGGGCCTTCTCCCAAGAGCTGCTCCTGATCTCATAGGTATGGCTACCAGAACTCTGCCAGCCTGGGGTGTAGCTACCCTCTTCTCCTGCCCCAAGTACATGGGAAACTTTCCTCCCACTGGTCCTAGTCCCTTTGGACAGCTGCCCTGCCCTCATATACATTGGACAGTGGCCCCTGACTTGGCATCACTTGTAAACCTGAAGGTGCACTTGGTCACAGCTCTAGGGAGTGAGAGTGACCTGGAGTGCAGCAAACAGGGCAGGCAAACAGGACTTTACCTGTCAGAAGAATGTAGTGTGGCAGTTTGCACAGCAGTTCACTCGGGTAGGATGTGAAGGAGGGTGCAGCCACCCTCCTGGCTCCTGAGGGGAATGGAGGTTTTCAGTTTATTCTGTCTGTAGGAGCCCAAAACCTGGTGGTTTTTGCCTGCTGCACTGGAATAGACACAGTGATGATTTCCCCACAGCCAAAAACCATGGCTAGAAGGAGCAATAGTGACCAAGACAGAGCATCCTCACAGTCATACATCTGTTCAGGTCTTCTGGCTACAGGGAATGTTTGAGTATGGAATTTAGTACCAGAGGGCAGCAGAGACACTTTTGTGTAGTGTGACCGGATGGATGATCTGCTCAGTCTGGTGGCAGAGCATTATGAGGAAGTGGAGAGGCTGAGGAGTATCGGGGCGTGTGAGAGAGAAATAGAGTAGTGGAGTCACACCCTTCCATCCCTGAGAGAAACACAGCAGTGGAAGCCCAGCAAGAGTCTGGAGGGCCCTGACCCTCTAGGAGGTGACATAAAAGAAAACGGGGAATGGAAACAGATCCCTGCTTGGGGAGGTGGGAGAATCCTCTCCCCACCCCCCTCATCTTCTCAAGTGCACTTACAGAATAGGTATGAGGTTCCAGAACCCAAGGATAGTGAAGATGAAGGTCTATCTTAGGAGTTATTTAGAACAAATCACTCAAGTAGACACGTCACAACTGTAGGTGTTAAAAAAGAAAATAATTGTAGTGGCGACTCCCTTCTGAGGGAAATCAAGAGCCCTGTACACCAACTGAACCCATCCCACAGAGGTCTGCTGCCTTCCTGAGGTCTGGATAAGAGCTGTTACCAGGAGTCTCCCTTGACTAATTCAGCTTTCTGATTATTATCCACTGCTGGTTGTTCAGGTCATCAGTGACAAGGTTGATGAAATAAGTCCAAGGGCAACCAAAAAGGATTTCAGGGCACTGGGGCAAATGCTTCAAGGGACAGGAGCACAGGTGTTGTTTTCCTAGATTCCTTTGGTAGCAGGGAAGAATGCTGAAAGGAACAGAGAGCCAACGGATCAGGCCTAGCCAGCATGGGTTTAGGAAAAAGCAGGTTCTGACTGACCAGTCTGATCTTTTATGACCAATTTACCTGCCTAGAGGTTAAGGAAAAGCCTGTGAATGTTATCTATCTGGACTTCAGAAAAGACTTTGACACCATTTCCCACAGCACTCTCATGGAGAAGCTGGCAGCCCATGGCCTGGACACTCTGTGCCGACTTAAAGAACTGGCTGGAGGGCCAGGCTCAGAGAGTGGTGGTGAACGGGGCTGCATCCAGTATGAGGTCACTCACTAGTGGGGTTTGCCAGGGCTTAGCATTGGGTCCAGTCCATATCCCTAGTATCTTTATTGATCTGGATCATCAAGTGTCTGGAGCATCAAGTGTCCCCTCAGCAAGTTAGGTGGGAGTGTTTGTCTGCTGGAGAGTAGGAAAGCTCTGTAGAGGGGTTTGGACAGGCTGGATTGGTAGGCTGAGGCCACTCCTATGAAGTTCAATAAGGTGAAGTGCTGGATCCTGCCTTTGGGTCACAACAACCTAATGGAGCTCTACAGGCTGGGACAAGAGTGGCTGGAAAGATGAAGGGGAAATTGTGCTTGACCAATCTGATACCCTTCTATGATGACATGGCAGGATGGGTCAACAAGGTAGGAGCAGAGGATGTGGTCTACCTTGACTTCAGCAAGGCTTTTGGCACTGTCTCCCATAATATCTTCATAGGTAAGCTCCAGAAATGTGAGTTATGTGAATAGAGGCTAGGCAGATCAAAAATTGTCTGAATGGCAGACCTCAGAGGTTTGTGTTCTGGAGTACAATCCAGCTGAATAGTAGATGTAGAAGCTCTTGTTGCCCTTGACCAGTCCCACCAATCTCAGCTCCACTTGAGCTTTAAATTTCCTCATACCATTTCTTTATATCTGGGCAGTATTTTTAAGTTCTTCCCTTGAATCCTTTCCCTTTCACCACCCATATGCTGCCATTTTGTGTTGGAGCTCTGTCACGAGTTTCCCAGTAGCCGAAGTGTTTTTCTGAGATGTCTGTTTTTTCTGTGTTCCTGTGCATGGACTTCTCCATCTTTGAAGCTGTTTCTTAGTATTAAGCTACTTTGTGGATGGAATTTCCTCATTTACATTTTGATGTTGTGGTGTATTGATTTTCAGTTTATTCTGGCTGTAAGAGCCCAACACCCTGGGTATAAGGATTTCTTCTTTGCTTTCATTCTACTTTGGAGATGACATGGTTTGATTTAGTGACTCCAAAGAGCTAACTGTGAGACCTCTTGTCTTTTTCTGCTTTGAGAGCAGATTTTAATGTAATCATATATATTGCCAGGGTGTGACCATTGTTATTACAGAGTGGCTGGGCTTGTTCATTGTTATCAGGATTGCAAAAGCTGCTTCTGAGATAGAAATCTGTTTCGTACAGATTGAACTTGCACAAAAAATGAACTTACCTAAGATGGGACAGGTTCTCATACTCTAAAATTCTAGGTTTGATTAATTTTTGTTTCTTTTTTCATTATTAAACTTTTTATTGTATCTACTCTGTGAATGAGAGGTATAAGCTATGTGAAAAAAGAGTCCTTGTTCCCCTTGAGGGAAACAGAAGTAAGAAGTAAGTAAACATGTAAAGACATTTTTTCCCATTATTTTGCTCAATTGTTTTGCTGCTCTTGTTAAGAACGAAGTAAATTAACTAAAAGGCTCTGAGCTAGGAGATAAAAGGGATTAGGTTGGAGAAGAACCCATAGATGAGCACTAAGATTCCAAAAATGTGAAAGATAGGAGGGACTTCACAAATAATAGGCTACGTCAGACAAATAAGTGACAGCTCCAAGTTCTTACAATGTTGCAGTAGCTAAAGGGTTAAGATTAGCAGGAATTACAGAGTTTTTGATTCAATTAGTTTGTTTGGGGAATAAAATTTTTTTTTTCTGTGTATCCTTTCTTATTCAAGTCTCTTTTTCTGCAGTGTATTCCCATCATAAATAATAAAAAATACATTGATGCAAAATACTTTGCACTTACAGAGCATACCTTTAATCTAAACACTCTGCCTTTTTTGTCCCCTCTCATTATTTCCTTCTGATCTTTTTACCTGGTTAATGCATCACACAAAAAGACACTATTGATGTGTCAAGACCACATTTTAAAAAGAAATACTTATTTGTGGAGGTTACAGTATTCATTCCGTTTTTGAATCACTTCTGCCTAATAGTGCACATCTCTCTTCCATGGATTTCTAAATCCTACAGGATGTCACATCAGCCCTCACCCTGATCAAAAATTACTGCGTGTTTAATTTTGTTTTCATAATTGACAGAAGTGCTTTAAATGCTCAAAGATTATGAAATAATTGGAAGTTAATATGTGATAAGGGTGTGTTTTATTGGAGGGTGTTTTCTTTCCTGTTTTTCCTTAAAAATACCTATGGATTACAGTCGAATTATTGTCTAAGTGTCAGTCCATTATTTTACAGAGGTTTTGGAATTGCTGTGATGCCAGTAGATACACCTGTGAG
This sequence comes from Manacus vitellinus, assembly GCF_001715985.3. Taxonomy (NCBI): domain Eukaryota; kingdom Metazoa; phylum Chordata; class Aves; order Passeriformes; family Pipridae; genus Manacus; species Manacus vitellinus. Next base: position 10,679,580 of record NW_021940917.1, on the reverse strand, counting down.
CATACTGGGAAGAGTGGTCAAGGAGGAAACATTCTGGCTCTTCAGTTATAGCTGTCCCTCTCTTACCTCTTGTAGCCATCCTGAAAAGATAACAGGGCAGTTAAGACAACAGTTGTTGGATGTTTTTTATTTCTGATTTTTGTTGAGTGAAATTATGAGCTAAACTCATCAAATGATTCATATGGTTTTACTCAAATTAAAACTGATGTGGTTGTGTCAATCTGTCAGTTTACAAATATGTTTAATTGGAGTTTGATGGAGGAACAGGAATGGGATTCTGGTTTTGTACAGCTTGTTGCTTCACTACTGGGCTCTTTTCTAACAGAAACAAAATTATTTTCTTGACTTTTCATTGGAAATTTTTAGATGCATAATAAAATACAGCTAATAAAATTTTTGCACTTGCAATTTTTTTTCATTTTCCTCACTTCCGGTTATGGTAGGTGGCCACCTATTTGTTCCGTCTGACTTTTAACTTATAACAGCCTGCAAAGAGAATATTTGTAAGAGAGGATTTATAACAGATTATTTGTGCATAATGTCCACAGGTAAAACATAAATACATTAACCAGACTAAAATGTTCATCAATCAGAATCAAATACAAGAAAAGATGCTTATAGCTAGACCCAAATTTTTCTTCTTTTCTTTGTTTTTTTAAGGAGGAGATCAGAAAGCAGCAGTCATAGGCATTTCTATCCTCAGGATAATATACTGTCAGTCAGTTCAGAACTTTTAAAATTTAGACTAAAATACAGGGTCATTAAATTTTAGACCTACTTTTCATGGTTCCTGTATCTGAAATTTGTTGGTATATTAATAACAAAAGTAATATAACCTACTGTGTACCTCAGTGAATTCTAAAGACATTAAGATTTATTCTTTTCTCCTATTCCTTGAATATTTTGAGATGATGAGTACTTTTTGAGAGGTGATTGCCACATTCAGCACTTCATTTCAGAATTCATTTAGGAATTATATGAATATGTATACCTATATAATAGGAATTATCTATTGAAACTGCTAAAACTATATGAAATCCTCCAGGCTTTCTAGAGAATAGCAATTTCAGCTTTGTAAACAACGTGTTTCACTAAAATATTGCATGTCCTAAAATATGTCCACATCACTTCATAATAATATTAAGGAGAGTTGGTGGTTGTCTTCTTGGCCACCATGATAATTCTGGGCTGGTTCTTCCAAGTAGCTGTGCCCTTCACTGGATTGTAGTTAGCAGTCAGGATCAGACCTGCTCAGGGCAAGCAAAGTCAGATCCTAAATAAATTTTTCCTGAAAGGAAAAACTGGTTCTAATTACGTTTCTCTTGCCTTTGCCTTTCTCCACCCTCTTGGTTTTAGAATATGTTAATTGCAATATCCTAGTTATACTTTCCAGAAATTAGGTCTGACATCAGACCATATACAGTTGCTGACTGCATTATATTTATTAGTCATATATTTTTTCTTAACCATAATTCAATTCGGCTAGCTAAAACAGATTTACTACTTCTGAAGCTCAGCTGCTGACTTGGCACTCTTTTTATATTCTGTGGTGCAGAATCTCAGTTTTGTGAGTATTGACCTTCTTTTTCTTTTCTGCATCATCTTCGATTCTCCAGATGAAATATTTCATAGTAAATGGTTATAAAGCTTGAGTGGATCGTGTTTGTCTATCTAGTGATGTATCACTGTTCACTGCTGCTGCACTTAGTGTTAGCTGATCACTTGAGACATCAAAGCATTTGCTTCCTTTTTGCAAGTGAGATACTACATAGTGTCGTTTGTATTCACCTCAGGCAGATGCTGAGCCTTTGTTCATTTCGTCAGAGGACTATTTATGAGGCTGTAAAAAAGATTAGTTTCTTCAAATAGTCTCCAAATTAAACTTTTAAAACTTTATATTGACACACAAGAATAATTACAGTTATAAACCATTAAACATTTAAAGAAAATTTATAGTATCGGAGGAGAAAATTTACAGCTATAGTTAAATGCAATAAATTTTCTCCGAAAAGCATTTCCACAGAAACATTTCTGAGAATTAAAAAATGTAGTGCTTTATTAACAACATCAAAATGCACAGGTGATATCTTTAGATATTTTTGAGATAGGAAGATTCACATTTTTATAAAATGTTGTTAATTAACCTTGCAGAAGTGTGACACGTACATATTTAGTCACACACATATATGTTATTTTTTAATTTGTGGGCTTATACATCAGCAAGTATGGCAGTCTGAATTCACTTGCTATATCAGACTATATATGCTATGTGATCCTAGAAAGGCAGGGCAATAGCTTGCAATTTTCTCTCAAGAACTGTGATACCGCAATTATCACACGCCTGTAGAGTGGTTAACATCTATGAAGTCATCTTAGTCAATCCTTTAGACAGTCCTTAGAAAGTTCCTATTTTTCTCTGTTACTATGCCTTGTTATTTAACCACTTCAATCCTTCAAATCTTTCCAATCATAGAGCAACACTCATGGGAGTCTAACTCTGCTCAGCCCTCTTGATACCTAATAAGCCTCCATTTTCTTGAAATATCCTCAAATTAGATTATTTGAGACAAAGTCCAAAGCCTATGGAAAGAAGTGAATAGATTCCCATTAGTATAGCTGGGCTTTAGTTCAAGATATTTTTCACTTCAAATATGGCATGCAACCTCCGACCCTCTTGGAAACATTGAAATTTTGTCTTTTCGATAAAGTAGGGATAAAACATGTTTCTTTTCAACAGTTTATGCCCTAGAAAAAACAGAAGCATATCAGATTCCTTAACTTTTAATTTGACTGAGTTATTATATAATTCATTGTGCACAACAATCAATCATATTTGCAATTGTTTAGTGTAAAGGAGACAGTAAGCCATATCACTGAAATAGAATAAATCAGAAATACCCAACTGAACACATAAGTTAGACTCTATACATTTTGGTGATAGACTGTATTTTTCATTATTATAGGTTTGCACATCACTATAGGACATGGCCATGAATTTTAGATGATATTACAGCACAAACAATAATGTGTTAGAATGTTGCAGTAAATAATCACATAAATAAACATAGTTATTTAATGTGCAGATTTTGTGTCCAACTCAGTTGAGTGTTTACATTATAAGAAGCAACACTGCCTATCATAAAAATCTCAAATTTACTTCAACAATTCAGTGCACTTTTTTGCAATCCTTTCTAAATGAAGGTCCTGGGATCACTAAAATCTTATTGATAAAAAAATACTGATTTGGATGGCAGTTGACAGTCTTTGACCGTGTCAATGATAAATAAATAAATAAATAAATTTAAAAGGAGAATCAGTCTCTTAATTGTCTTCCCTAGATTTAGATGCACTTTTTTCAAAAGCACTAGAGGCTACACAGCATTCTTGCTAAGACACTTCCCAACTCAGAAGGACAAGGAATGGAGACTGGAGCAAGGAGCTCACGGTGACCCTGGTCTGGCAGCAGCCTCACCACCAGCTGTGTTCCCACTGCAGCCTGGGACATTCCGGGGTGCTGGGGCCTGGCCAGGACATCCTGGGCAAGGCAGAGGTCGCATGGGGCTCAGGTGTGTGAACATCCCATGGGGGTAAAGTACTGCTCTGGACTGATGCTGACAGCAGCCTACAGGGGCCAGCAAGGCGTGAAGCTCATGACCATGGTGCTGGACAGGGGGGCAAGGCCAACCCACAGGGAAGAAGTCTAGGGAAGACACTGCCAACCTTGGGAGAGCACACAATCCTCAGGGACCGTGATCTTGAGAAAGGCAGAGGAGCATGACTGGCATGGGATCTCCCAGTGCAGAAGAACAGACAACTTTATTGTGATGGGTGATGGGAACAACACTTGAGGCTGGAGCAGGACCGATCAGCAGTTTGCTCCAGGCCGGCTGTAGGGTTTTTACTTCTGCTGTTGTTGCCATTGGGCATGCTGGATCCAGATGGGCCCAGGCTGGGAGCATCTCTCCCTCTTGACCACCCAGATGCCTTGGGACAGGCATGACACCGCCTGACTGGCAGTGCTGGGGCTGCTGGTCTCAGCAGTCTAGACTGGCAGAAGGGTGGTCCTGCGGTGTTTTTCAGGCCGGCGGTATGGTTCTCGTGCCCGCCATTGTTGCCGCAGGATGTGCCGCATACGGATGGGCCCTGACTGGGAGCGTCTGTCCATCTCAACCACCACAGTGCTGGGGGACAGCTCTGGCACTGCAGGACTGGCAGTGCAGGGATTGTCGACCTCTGAATTGTCATGGGAGGCTGAAAGGAGAGGCAGGATGGTTGGCAGTGAGGCCACCCAGCCCATGGGCCGGAGAGGCCATCGTGGTACCTGCAGTCCTCCTGGAACCAAGCACACCTTCAGGCCCTGCTGCCAAGCCTTGATGCAGCCTAGGTGCTTTGCCTCTTACCTGTGCCCTGGCCAGCACAGTCATTGCATTCCCAGTGGGTTGAGATGGTCCTCATGCAGGAGCAGCCCCGGTGGGTGCCCTCGGCAGCACAGGAGAAGCACAGGAGCAGTTCCCAAGGCCTGGGAAATAAACAAGTGGCTGGTTGTGAGGATACAGTGACACAGGCATGAGATGGTTCACATGGGCCCTTGTTCTTAGTCCTCCCCAAACCAGTGGGGACAAAGGCATGCTTTGCAGAGCCCCAGATTGCTGCTTTGACCACTTACCCCTCTTCCTCTGCCTGCTCCCTGCCTCCTGGGCAAAGGCATATTCCAGCATCACAGTGCCTGCGCTGCTGATTGTCCAGTTTCCAAGCTCTGTCACTCTCCCATGATGGTGGTCTGACAGAGAAGGAAGGGAAAGTGTTGAGCCCTAGCTGCCCCAGCATTAGGCAGATCCAGGTAGTCCCCACTCTGCCCACTCCGTTTCCAGCTCCTCCATGAAGCTGAGGACAAGTCACAGGACAGAAGGCAGCCAGGCATGCCAGGGCAGTCCCTAGGCTGGCACTGCACTTGTGTCTGGTGCCTTGGCAGTTGGGAGGATAGAAACCAACCTCCTGAAGAGCCGGATGCCCATGTTGAGCATTGCCAACACAAATAGCTCTTCGTTCTGGCAACACGGGCAGCAGAAAGAGATACCAGCATGGAGAGCCTGTTTCTGTATGCAGCTCCGGTGGAACCAGGCATCTTGGCATGCTGGGCACACCATTATTTTGAAGGCCCTTTCATTATCCAGAGTCTCCAGGCAGATGCTGCAGGTCCTCTTCTGCTCTGGATCGACCTGAAGTAACTGCTGTGGGCAGTGCTCCCAGCAGAAGGACCTGTAGGGAAGATGGAATGAATGGGCAAGGTCCCAGTCCATTGACACTTGCCCCTGTGATGGAGAGAAGGGTGGAGGAGCCGTGAAGGAGCCCCAGTCCCTGTGCAGGTTGAAGCTCTGTCTGTGGCAGGCTGTTGTCTGTCCTTGTAGGTTCCTCACTTACGTGTCCTCTGCTGACAGGAGGGAGCTGGAAGGCAAGGAGGGGGCTCCAGCACAATGTTTAGCAGCCCTTACCTGTAGAGACCGAAGTACTGTGTGACACATTCACCCTGGAAGGCACAGGGCAAATGGAAGCTGCGGCCACATCCCCTCGTCCAGCAAGTGATGGCAGCCCCCATCTTGCTGCAAACGAAGCAGTGCTGGAAAAAGCACAGCAGCCCCCTCAGCAGGAGGCTCTCAGGGCTGCGGGGCTGCCCTACAGCTCCAGGAAGGGCAAGGGATGTGGGCACTGCTGACCCACGGCCCCTAGACCTGCCTGGCACCCCAAGTTTCACTCCTGGGCTCCAAGAGAATCTCCCATAAGGCTCTCCTGGAGCAAACCTCCTGGTCTTGCCAGTTTCTGCCTGACCTTCTTGGATGCTTCCAGGATTGCGTGCTTGATGTCCGAAATCCGAAAGCCATTTAAGGCCTCGTCCAGATAAGTCTCGCTAGCAAGGAACTGCAGAGAAGACCCAGAATTCCTTAGGTCAACAAGTAATGGTCTGTCTTCAGCAGAAAGCTGAAGGGAGCCCCATGAGAACTTACCACACAGTAAGTGTGGAAACAGAGCCCTTTCCTCACTTTTTTGCACCCGCAAATATTTGGATCCACCTCTACTTGGCAACACAGCATGCACACTGCAGAGAGAGAAGGTGAATGGCACCATGTGTGAGCACCTCATGTGGGGTTGGAGAAGTGTCCCTGCAGGATCAACCCCAGAGCCCTGCTCTGTCACTTCTGGGCAGGCTGAAGGGCAGGGCAGGCACAGGTGCCCTCGAAGGAGCCCACTGCCCAGCCTGGGCCCTGCTGACCCGTAAGAGGAGAGACACTGCTCCAGGGCAGTTGGGCAGCTCCCGTCTTCCCCTGCCACTGCTTTGGCACCCCCTCTGCCAGCCATGGGGAGCTGTGGGGAGGGGAGGCTTCGCTCTTACCTTGCTCCCTCGAGTCAAGGTCCTGCTGCATCATTGTCAATATGGTGCGCATCAACATTCAGCACTTGAAGAGTCTCTCCACAGCAGTACCGGGCTTTTTGCTCCTGACTCTACTTTGGCAGCCATAAGAGCAGGATGCATCCGAACAAAGGGCAGAAGGTAAGCTCCTTCCTCCCCTGTCCTCTCTCTCATCACATCTCCACGTCACAATGATGCCCAGCAACACCTTATTGCCTTGGCAATGAGGTTATAGTGGCTACCATGGCACCACCACCACCCACCTCCATGGTGCCCCAGAAACAGGCCTCAGTGATGATGCCACCATGCCTGCTGTGGCATCACCATCACCCATCTGCGTGTGTCAGAGACTGAAATGGTTGATGATTTATGTATTCTAGGAGACTCTTGTACAGTTTTGACCTTTGCATTGTACCTCTTATGGGCAGTTGGGCCCATCCCTCTCTCCAGTGAAGAGCCAAGTTTGCAGGCTTTCGACTTTTGCATTGTACCTCTGACGGCCCACCAAAGCCCATCCCCCCGTCTGCCAATCTTGAAAGGTGGGAACCAGGCCAGACACGGGGAAACTCTGTGCAGGCCCAGGGAGAGTTTGGAGGCTCGAGGTATGCCCCATGACACTCACCATGGATATATTAACTCATAACTTCTTGGCTCATGGGGGCTTCCCTCCTTCACCCCCAGCAGATCAAGGCCACCACTTCAGCTGACAGACATGGAAGCGACAACTACCAAGTGTCATCGCTGGACCCCGTGGACGGTGACTATATACGTTTTTTCCACTGTTATCTGTTCTTTTTCCTTACTCTTATCCTGTCTTTCTCCCCTATGCATTTTCTCCCCCACCAAAGGTTATCTCTATGTCACATTGTTATATGACAACACCCAAAATGCTAGCAAACCTGTTGATACAAAATTGTTAAAATAAACCTTATGTTTTCAGACACCAATTATTCAGTGTCATTTCACTCTAATCCACCCCAAGGGAATTTTTGATAAGAACCTGAGTTACCCCCCTCCCCTTTTTCCTGGGGCGGATCATAACCGTGTGCCCCCAAAACCAACCTTGATGATTTAGGGCTTGCTTCCACTGGATGATGATTTTAACAGTTGCTGATTTTAACAGTTCTCAAAAGTTTAGTGGCACCCCCTAAGCCTGAAATAAGCCTTATACCTGGTAGCATTGCCCAAATCCAGGAACAAACTCTATATCCAGATGCACCCCACCCTTGGCAGTACTCCCTAAATGTGGCAGCACGCACCTGACACAGCAACACCCACAAACCTTGAGGTTTCCTGGAAGATTTTATTATTTTGCAGCCCGACATTCAGGAAAGGACATCAGTAGTCTTAACAGAACAACGTCTTCCCAATTATCATTACCAGGATCCAAGGGTTTTTTTTCAGAGCTCACAGCTAAAATGTTGGACACCCAGGGCTGTCAAAATGTCATGCAAGCACCCCATCCCACTCAGGCCATTCTGTACCACGCAGGGACATTCTATGGCATGTAGGCTGAGACTACGAGGTTACTCACACACTACCTAGGAGCTGGGCACAGCTAAACTAAAACCTGGCACAGCCAGAGCCATTCCTTCCTCAGCCACCACTAGATGCTGCCCCATGAGATTACCTTCTGTTCTTTGGGCCACAGGATAGCAGACTCCCCTGAGTAATAGCTGGTGGGAGAAATAAGGTGATTTCACTTCCATAACCTTGAATCTTCTTTTCCTGGAGAGTATGGGACCCACAGGTGGGCAGAGATGGGCAGAGATGTGTCCTGGAGCTGAGGGTCCTGAGCCATGAGTTCCCACAAGTTCATTCTGCTTGGCACTCATGAGTAGCTCTACACAGGAGCATGGCCACAGCCTGAAGAACTGGAGCTGTTGTTCACACAGGGGAACTAATCCATCCCTAAAGGCAAAGTTGCCCCTCATTGGTAATTAAGTGGGCATCAGAGTAAGAGACTTAAAGACCACCAGTCACCCCAAACACTTTTAAGATCACCAAAGGACTTTGCCCACTGCAGCGAATTGTGCAAAGAAGTAACTGCTCATCTATGAACACCAAAGCTCACCACTCTCTGCTGCCCAAATATGCCTCCTGGATTCCAGGAAATTGAATTGTGAGTTAAGTCACCTGAACTTGGGATAAGATAAAGGTGTATTATTGCCCGATTATCTCAGGTCTATGGAAAGGTAAAAAAGGCTGGGGGAAAAGAATGTATCACTGCAAGGAGCCCATGGGGAAGGCCAGCTCAGCAACTGTGCCAAAGGCTGGCTCTGGTTGGGTCCAGTGTGGGGAGGCCATAGGCCACTGATTTGAGACTTGAGGCCCACTGGCTCAAAAGAAGAGAGAGATTAAGCATGGGATTCATTTAATCGATAGAATAAGAGAACTATGTAGCCAATGAGCATTGAATCCTTTGTTTGCTAAAATGTATAAATACTGAAAAGTTTTTGAACAACCTCGGGACCCCCGAGGGTAAGGAGGACCAACAGGATGACACCCAGATCCACAGAGTGGTGACCATCTTTCTACTTAACCTGTCTCTCTCTTACTTTCTTTCTCACCCCCACCCCCTTTTCTATCTCTTTCTATCTCTCACTATGTAATATTTACTGTTAAATAAAATCCATACTATTGACTTCAGCATATGGTCTCGTTTGCATTGTAATTCAGGTAGAGGCATCTCCCTCTAATAATCAGGCTTTAACAACCATGTTAATTGCCGGCAAAATGGAGTGAACATAATAATGTCACAAAGAACTACCAGGCTTTGCAAACATGAGACCACAGCTCAAAGAGTGAGTGAGGGATCCAAAAGACCATTTTATCATCTCTTTTTTCCTTCTGTCCTGCTTGCCCTTATCACTTTCATGCATTTTCTATCTTTCCAAATTTGTACAATAATTTCTTAAATAAAATTAATCCTTTTATTTAAAAAGTGGTGAAAAATATTTTGAAATTACTTTTTTACTCAAATGTGGTAATTTTGTCTGAGCAAGGATATAGGAGAAGGTGACTTGTCTCACACAATTTATTCATCTAAGCCACCTGACAGAGCAAATGAATCAAAAATTGCTGCCTGGCAGCATTAATAACTGTTCCGATTGATCAAAATGTCTGGACAGGTGATATCAAGTCATTCTGGCAACATATTGATAGTTATTGACTTCAGTCAGGACTGCAGGCTTCCTTTGTACTGGGTGTTTACGATTCTGGCTGTATATTACTCACACAATCAAAACCAGGTAGACCAGATAAATATTGTTAAAATATGGATATTTGATGCAATGGGAATTTGTATCTCACTATCTTAGATTTCCCCACACAGATAACCAAGAATGCAAAATTGTGTGATAGTTTTTACCAGCCATCACTAAGAAGACTCAGGGAATATGTATTAAGCATGCTGCTGATGTATCCTTTATAGAGGATGAAGAGGAGAAATGAAAAAAAAAAAAAAAAAGCAGAGAAAAAAGCCCAGTGAACACAGTAAAGGAAAGACCTTCAAATAACTTTAGAAGTTTAGGCTTAGGTGCTGGAAAAAAAAAAAGGAAAGAAGATGACTGGAAAAGAGAATGTTGGTTTTAACATTGTTAATGCTTACTCTTGTAGGGTTTGCATGCACAGGATTTGCTCAGTAATACAATTAGCTAAGAAAAATACAGTGATGGATGACAGATTACTATCATTTCTGTACTGCAAAGCTATTGTGAGGCTGAAAAGCTTTCAAGAGGTGTCACGGTTGCATCTGATACCATGATCTCCAAGCAATGATGACAACAATTTGCAAATATATATCCATTAGAATATTACAAAAATGCAGCTTTGAAATCAGGAAGTAGGGCAGCTCAATTGTAGGGAGGGAATGTCCAGCATGCTGAGAACTGTGCCTATTCCTACTTGTGAGGGCAGAGACTCTTTCAGGCTGATATAAAGGACAAAATGAGTATCTATTTAAAAAGTACTCCTTTAATTATTCCTCCTTTGTACAATGAAAAAAAAACCAAACCTGTTTCAGAGTGAAAACTGAGGTTTCAGTTTCTCTGTGCAACAGATATGTGAAATTGCTGACTGCTTGATTGAGCTAAGCCAGAGGTAACAATTATTGCTTTTATCTTTATGTGGCAGAAGAGCTTCCAGGAAATCTATGCCTGATAAGGGTGAGTTCTTTACTTTCATTGGTTTGATACATAGTCATAAGCAAAGTGTAACAAACCTAATTTCTTATTTATCCTAGGGATGGCTATAGACTTTATCACGTGAGAAGAAACTGGTTTTTTGTGTCCTTATTTATGCATAACATTAATTTCTCCTCTTAAAAAAAATCAAGTATGGGGTAAGTCCCATGTTTTATATTGGTTTCTCTAATAATTGTTGGTTGGGTCGAGGATATAGGCCTAATTTAAGTACTTTTTAATTACATTACTCTTCACTTTCTAAATTATTTTTCTAATTAAAACCCCAGGCATCCAGGCATATTATATGGTGTATTCTGATCTCTTCTTCCCTTACGTAAGTTTATGGTTTTTTTTTCTCTTTCCTGCAAGTTAAATGATGGGTTAGGGAAAGCTGTCAAAGAAAATCAAGAATTTAAAGCATTCTAGGCTGTTCTTGTCTTGCTTTTTCAATAATGACTGTTACTGAATGTTACATGGTTAATCATATTCTTCAAAAATTACAAATGGTGAAATTTTTTCAACTTTAAGACAATTTATGTACCAATTGTGTTCCTGTTTTCCTGTCTCAATAAAAGTGAACTGTAGAAGTATGTGTCTGGTGCAAAGGAGTATCTGTAAGTAATCTATATGTACACTATGAAGTACAGTCATTCCTGCAATAAAACTCAGCAGCTGTACCAGTGATCATGCACAGTGGCACAGGATCATAGAAATGGCAGAGGAAAACATCAGCTTTTTTCACTGACTCTCTCATCACCAGATGAAAATCCTAAACTTCAAGAAGAGAGAAAGAAGCTGCTTCAAAGTCACAATTTGCCCCACTTCTTACCCTGTGTTGGTGCATAGAATATCAGGGAGGGCCAGCAAATGTTACAATGTCATCAAGTTTCTCACATCAGCATCAAGAGCTTTTGCAATTGTTTCATAGCAATGTAACCAGGAACTGATGGACTATAGTAGTTTCCTGCGCGTGTTTTGAAGAACCATACTGTTTCACAGTAATAGTAGAGGGCAATTCTATCCACTTTCTTTGTATCTGCACATTGAGGAAGACAGACACATATAGCTAAAACCTTTCAAAGTCATAACTACCACCAGTTCACATCACTGACATTAAATATGGGAACTGAATTACTTGTTCCAAAACTAGGGTCCCTGCATGTTGGAAATGTAGGGAAAAACTTATTTGTCTTCTTTTGTCTGTACAATTAGGGGATAAATGAAGAAAAAAAATTGTTGATTTTGCCAGATCTGTGCTGGTCTTGTATGCGTCTAACTGTTCTATGCCTTCCAAAACATCTGGGGAGGCCAGATGCATTTAATGTTTCTGGGCAAAGTCAGCTTCTTCCATAGGAACTTCTTGGCTTCATCAGGTGAAGCTCATGTTAAAAATAAAAAAAAAAAAAAAAAAAAAAAAAAAAAAAAAAGCAAAAACAAACAAACAAACAAACAAAAAACCAAAAAAAACCCCACCCAAAACTGTGGCGGCAGCAATAACCCCAGGGCAAGGGGAGGGGAGAAAACTGAAATAATGGCAAATGGGAGAAGAAAGTGCCTGGGCAAATGGGTGAGATGAATAATGGAGGAAGTGATTAGTAAATTTTGTAGTATTTTATAAGTGAATCCTCTATGAAAGGAAACTCTGGATCAAATCTTCTTCAGATGTTCATGACATGCAGCAGCGTCTCTCCAGTTTAGCAACACTGCACCAATTCTAGCTCATGATGGTTCTTCAAGTCATTGGTCTTCACTCGCACTCAGTTGTTTGGGTCTGAAAGGCCAACTTTGTCCATCAAACCATCTAGGAATTAGGTTCATGAGGAGATGCTAGCCAAGAGCAGGCCTCAAACAGAGCCCATTAAGCAGACTTTGATGTTCATACGCAGTAAATGGAGAATACAATAGATCAAATTGTTCACCATTCCATGTAAGGAAAGAAATGTCTGTGGTTTTATGACAGTGATGTCAATTAAGAATTAACTGACAGTTAAAAGAGCATTTAGTGAGACTTAGGAATGATGATGTGTAATCTAGTTAAAATTACAGGACACAAATATAATTAGATTTTCACACATAAAAATTGTAACGAATATTTATACTTTTAATTGGATTTTTAGAAGCCAGCTATAGTGAGTTAATAATTGTGACAACTAATAGAATATCTAACTAAATGTCAGTATTTTTTTTAATTGATATTTAATTTTCTGTAGACTGTCTTGGCAAATGTTAATTAAATGCCAGAAAATTCCTTACAATTTTTTAACCTATTAATAACGTTAAATTATGCCTTTATTGCTTACATAATTGTAAGTTAATTACACAGCTACACACTTACTCTCTATCCTTTACATATTGCTCAGAAGAATGAGTTTCTTATGGATCAATGAACTTACCTGCTGATTAGCTCCACAAAATAAAAGTGAAGGCTGATCCTGTGTAATTTGTGGTGTAGCATGTATTAACATCTGGGCAACTCCTGCTTCCAGCCAAAGGAATTTGAATCTGATGTAGTGTGTATTTTTCTTGATTTCTATGATAGATATGGCAAAAGTTCATTAACTAGGGCTGTAATGTCCAGGACTCAGAAAAACAATAAGAAGTTAGAATGCATACATTCTTAATAATCAAAACCTTGCGTCTGTTTTTGATGACTAAACATTACCATTAACTGGCTATTGATTTATAATTTAAGTCATTCAGTAAAAGAAAAGAAAATTAAGGTCAGCATGACCGAATGCTTTGTCTTTTATCAAAATACTTGGAACATATTTATTACTTGGAAAATTAGGGAGTATTTCTGAGAAATTCCGTACCTCAGTACAGAAGGTACTTCCAGTCTTCTGACAAAACAACTTCTCCATGAGCAGGGTTCACTACTAATCAAAAATGCCAGCAAGTCCAGGATTCTTTTTCTTCCTTTTGGCCAGACATTTTCAGGATTCTTATTGAGATACCTAGAGTCCTAAGAGGCAGCTATGAACCTTTGGTGCTGTGTATTGCTTAGATATCTTGAGACTTGCCAGGTTACAGTTTATTCATTTTAGGTTGTCTTACTTGAAAGGGAGAGAGCTTACAAATATTGGCTTATTTCTCTCTACATACTGTTTTCTTTAATTAAAAGATGTCATGCAGAATAAGGAACCATCAAAGACGCAATCTAAGTTTTTTGGAGTAATTTTTTTTTTAACTTCCCCTGTGTGAATTAGCAGTGGCCAGTCATATCTCAGTGATGTACCTGAACAATTTCAGCACCTGTGGCTTGATCTTTGTGTTCTAGAGCTTCTGTGCCAGAGTAAGCTATGGCTATTGCAGAAGAACCACAGGGAAAGTTTGAGGAAAATTCAGGTCAATGAGGAGCCTGACAAGTCAGATCTGTAACTCTAAACCCGCTGCTTTTCAGAGGAATAATTCCCCATGCTATTGAAACTGCGAATGTAATGGCATTGGTTTTCTATTTTTGGAGAGGAATATTGGTTACTCTATGCTATTGTAAGATTCTGTAATCAAAGCCTGATAGTGAACAATTTGGGTGATGGGACAAGCTTTTCTTCTATGAAGAAAAGATATTCTACAGAGAAAGTAGATGGTGATGTCTCAGCTAGTCAATATTTGTAGAGGTCAGTGTGCAGGGCATGTATACAATTCTCTTGTAAATACCTGAAAATATTGGAAGAAATTTTGTCAGATGAGTGCAAGCTTCGCTATCTTGTTTGGTAATTTAGCAAAAGGAGAAGCGTTTGTGACAAAAAGTAGGCTGCCAGAAAAGTCACTTGAATGCAGTTATTTTAATCTGTACACTATCCCTTTTCAATGTGGTTGTTTGCACATCTTGTATTTTTCTTCTTTCATTTCTGGCTAAAACAATTTTCTTCCACTGAGTGAGAATTAATAATAATAAATGCAATTTTTTTAAAATTACATTGCAGTTGATTAGGTGTAGAAGACTTTAGTGGACCAGGATTCTACTTCTTCTTTTTTTTTTTTTCAAGATGGCACCTTGGAATTCAAGTCTGAGTTCTGGTAGGTAAGAAACACAGTCAAAATTTGGAGAGAAGTTTTCTCTAGGGATATGGATGCAGTTAAAAGTTTATTCTGCAGTCTTCTAGTTGTGTCTTGATTTTCACTGATGTAATTAACTAAGTTTATTTTATATTTGTGATATGATTTCATGTGTGAGAACATTATCTTACCTTTTAGTTCTTTGACCTTCCAGTCTATCATCTGCATACTTCTTTTAAGATTACTGTGTTACATGTGACATGATTTCTCCTTATATTTTATTCAGTTTCAGTCTGAATAATTTTGATTAGTCAGTTTACATATATTTCACGCTAATGGTGGTAGACCCTGTTTCTTGGCATTGCAGTTTATTCTCTTGTTTAGTGGATTATATTTTTCTAAATATCAACCCATATTCTAGAAATGACACAGTCCAAACTCATTTTGCATGAGAATTAAAAGATAGAGTTTTAGATGTTTGTGTATGAGTTTTGTCATTGTGGTATTTAGATGAAAATCTATATTGATTGAAAATCTATAAATAATTTATATTGAGATGTTCATTATGTCACGATATGCATTTTATATATTAACATCAATGAGGTGTTTTTGTACTTCATTTTGTTAATCAAGAATGAGTGAAAAAATCAGAGACCTTTTGGTCATGATATATAAGTACGGGAATAAATGCAAGTGCTGACATTCTGAACTTAAGAAACGTTTTGCACTCTCTATTAGAAACACTTTTAAGAACTTTCACAGCCATTGAGATCTTTACAGTAATGTAACAACACTAATGGACAGTGAAAAGAAATTTGTACACGTAAATGCTCATATACATACGTTCATGTGAACAAACACACTTTTACTTGCTATAAATCTTGTAAGTCAAATGTGATTGTACTGCAACTGTAAACAGGCTGAGATTAAAGTACTTTTAGTTTCTGTACTCTATTATAAGAAGACGTGATAGCCTTTTAGGTCGGTAAAGCTAAGATACTGGCTTGCACATATATATTTCTAATCATTATCTTGTGTAGCAAATAAACCATGTTATGAAACTAAACCATGTTATGAAAATACACCATTAAGGACGTATTTTGAATGGTATTGAACTTGTGGGATAATCACTGCATTGCTTCAGGACAAAATTACAAATTATTAGTCTGTTTAAAAAAACAAGTGTTTGAAATTTTCACGTTTTATTAAAATTAATATATCTTCCAAGAAATGAAATTTTAGTAGTTGTATTTTCAGATCAACCCATTCCAGAGGTGCAAAATCTAATATTTAACCTTTTTTTAGCTCTGACATCCAGATGATTTCTAGTAGGAAATTATAATTGTTCACTGTTCAGGTAAGTTTTACAGCAGATAATTTTGAGGGCAAGGAAACCACAGGCTAAATGCGTAGATAATTTAAGCTTGTATTATTTATCTTTGCCTTGTAAGAATTTGAATGTATCTATAGGGTTAATCTTGTGGAATATAAAGCAGTTCTGAGTAGTAGAACTATCTTTAACTTTCCTGAAATGCATAAAAATATATTTTGGTTTCACTTGGTGTTCATGGGTTCTTCAGGACATGGCTTATTTTGTTTGGGTATTTTCGATCTCCTTTCCTACTCATATGGGAAATATTGGTGAAAGAACTTGTGTATTATTTTGTAGGAAGCTTTTTAAAGACTGTCTCCTTTGGGCTGACATTGTTTCTTCCTAATTTGTCCACAACATACTTGCAAAAGACAGAAATCCATGTACATATACAGAACACCTACAGCTCTACAATACTCATCGTGTAAAGTCCAGAATTGGGAAGACTTTCACCATAATTCAGTTGTCTTCAATGTCAATTTGCACTGCCAATGGTTTGGCTCTGCTTTCAAATATTTATATAAATACAAATTTAATTACCATGAGTTTTTGGTATATACACATTTAGATTTTACATGTTAAAATATTATGTCAGGCACATTGCTCTTCTGTATGTATCCTGACATCTGAAGAAAACATTTTATTTCATATGGTGACAGCATCACTTAGCTTGTCATATGATGCCTGTTTCCCTCCAAGCTACTTATCATCCGATTATGTGTTAATTTTATGAGTATGTAATGTGGTCTTGAATTTTAGGGAAAAAAATGCAGTAGTTTAGTGTGCAGTGGGTGAGTACAAATCACCATGTTCAGTAGCAGAGGTGTGGGTTTTCTCCGCTGTGGCGCTACAAAGTTGTGATGTTAACCTTGCATACATTAAGGACTATCTGCTGCACTACTGAAGAATTTCTTGGACTCAGCATTACACATAAAAAAGTTCTCTGGCATGGAAGTGATTAGTCCTCCACTGATCTGAAGTGACTGAGACAACAGGAGCATCACTTCTGTCAAATGAGTATTTTTGCCCTACGTGGATTTCTTTTTTTCTTTTTTTTTTTTTAATGCTGGCTAAATAAGAAAGTTCAGGACCTCATAATTACAGCTTTTGTGAGGTTTCTTATTTACAGTTGTATATCAGATATGTAATTTAGACTGATATAAAGGTTCTGCAGTTTTGCTGTAATTCCACAGAAAAGGAAAATTGCTGAAGATAAGACATGAGGGTAAAAGAGCATTTCAGTGACAATTCACAGTTGACAGCGATATAATATGAGAAGAAGAAATTGAGAATAATGGTCACAATCAGCAATTTTTAACTTAAATGGAAGCAAAGATATTTTAAAGGTTCTGCTGAATAGGTCTATGTAATGTGGGAAATGGAAAAATATATAAAGCAGATGGTTATCAGGCAAAAAAAGGTCTAAAAAAAATTTAGCAAAACTATTAAGTAAAATAACCAAATAACCAAAATAACCAAAAAACTGTTTTTGTTTCTGTCAGAACAATAGGACAGAGGCCAAAAATTAGAAATTGGATAAGAGAAGTTGTTGCTGTGATATTTATTCTGTTGGTGTTTTGGAACTCATTACTCCATAGTGGACCAACTTGTGCAAAATTTGAACATAAATATGTCTAATAAGAAAGCCTAAACATTTCATGAATACCAGAGGAGTGACTACATTTTTTCTTCTTGTAGACTCATCCAATTTCATCAGCTACCCACTGAGATCAATAGAGAAACATCACTTTTTATTTGTGTAATCTGGATTATGACCCGGGTCAAATAAAATATTTAACTCAGTAAAATAATACTATGCTACTTACATAATAGTCCTGAGTTGCTTTGTAATGACTCATTTAGACTGCAGGAATAAGTGGGTTGCAAAATGTGAAACACATTTTGATCTTGCATAATATATGTAAGAAAATTACCTTACCTTGGTTTTTTCTCAGCCTTAATGAGGATGAGCCAGAGATTTAGAAAATGCATTTTAGAAAATTACATTCTCACAACTGTTTAGGTAAACAGAGATTTACTGAAACATTGACAATATCTGCATCTGCTCCTACCCTTGAAATGAAAGTAATTTCACACTGATTGCCCTCTTTCACAGGTGTGACCTGAACTTGTTCTCTAAATCATCATGAAACCACCTGAATTATAACAATACCCAGTGGTCAGGTTTTATTGTATATCTGCATGCTTTAAACAAGAATCCACAAGATATTCTTCCTCCTCTAATTTTCCTCTCTGTCTTGGCTGTGCTGTAATTTTCTTTGCTTCTCCGTCCCCCTCTCCCTTTTTGCAGGGAGTCCTCTTTAGTGTTCATTTAATCTTTCTCAACAGACAGTTAATAGAGTGTTTATCTCCTCATGTGCACTGGGTGCTATGACTGCTGGCTGTCAGAAACTACTGTTGCCTGTAGTGTATACTGAAAAAAAGGTATAGGAATTTATCAGCAAATAAACCCCATTGCATTCCAGTTGAAACTGGCAGAAGTGTTTTCCTGCTCCTGCCCTTGCTGTCCTGAAGTACCCCTTTTATACAAGAAATTTGGGAGATGGGAAAATCATGTGCTATAGGTGGTGTTTGGTGACTTAGGTCATACATGTATCGCATGACACATTTTCCTTCATTTGCATCCCAATGGGTGTGTAAATTAACGTGTTAATGGGGCTTCATGAGGACCTCGGATACCTTCAGTCAGAATTCACCGTAGAAGAAGAGCTAGACTTCGATCTTCCTCCAGGCACTGAGGTAGCAGCAGGGGCTCTCTGACCTTCATCAGAAGGTCTGTGCACACATCCTTACCTTAGTGACCCAGACTTACAACAAGGGTTGTTTTTCACAGGGAAGGGAGCGTGTCTATTGGCTGCTACAGAGGCATGGTGCTCTTCTGTGCCTCACTGAAGCACTGTGATGTATTCTTCTAAGAGAACAATCTTGAACTTTCTGGTCAAGATCTGACTCTGAGATCCATACTGGCTCTCTGTGCCTGGCTTCCTTATGCTGATGCTCTACCTGAATGCAGATATGTTTCTGACAGAGCAAGAGCAGAACTTGCTCCTGGTATCTCTTCCTCCCACTTTGGACCTACTAGTTTGGTAAAAATGTTTAATAGGCACAGTAATATGAATGTAAAACTTGTCATTTTTGATGATGAAAAGCAATGATTTTACTAAAGAGCCACTTCTGAATCTTGGAAATATGTGAAACAAACCTTAAAGTAGTGATACTGAGTCTTCATATGTCTGAATTGCTGCCAAGAGCGAGCAGGTGTTCACAGTAAATTTAGATTATATCCAGAAACTTTTTAACTAGTTTCAGTGTTCTAGTAGTATATTGTAACTCTGTTCCTATACTCTCCGGGAGAAAGCAAGTTGAAATAACACATTTCTGTTGTTGGTTTCAAGACTCCGTTCAGGTTATACCATTCTAGTTAATCAGTTTCTCTCAGAGCAAGGGGACACAAATCTGTCTGATCTAAACCTTGGCTGAGATTCTGCATTTTTTTTTACCTTTCTTGAAACTAGATTGATGCTATTCTGATGCACTCCATAAACATTTAGAGGTTAAGTTCAAAGGCTTCTTTGAATCTACTTAATTCATTTTAGTGCTTCATATGTCATTTCATTGTTTCCACTTTACGTCCTGATACAAAGCATCATGTAATAAATCATGTGTGGGCACCACAGTAGTATTTCACATAGTGCTTAGAATCATTAAAATACCTGATAGGTATCTCCTGTCCTAAAATAATTCAGGAGAATGAATCTCAGATGCCAACTACTAAGTATGGCTTTTATCCTTGTGAGTTCAGAAAAAATGTATGCTTGCAAACACATTATAACATAATAGTACTAACCATAATCATCTCTAGTTTTACTGGGTTGCATATGTATCTTAAATTAAATTTTAGTCTTTTCAGAAATAGGATTTAATGAAATGTTAGCCTTGAGTAATACTAAAATAACAATAAAGAAAAAAATACATTAGACTAAAAATAGTTTCAGTTTATTCATATTTTCAATACACTGAACAATTGCTACCAAAAACTAGAAGAAATGTTGCAGCAAATTTTGATAATTCTCTTTTTTGCACCTTCATTAAAAAATGCATTCAGAATTTCTGGATTTATTATTTCCTGTTCTTATAGGGCTGTGAATATAGCCTACAGAGCTTGTTTGGTCTCGTTTTGTTCTGTTCCTAACATGGAATGTGGCACAGGACAGTGACTTCTGGGTCTTCCCCATCTCTTTCAGAGGAGGATTTTGCCTATAAGGACTTTCTGCCTGCATGCTTTTCTTGGACTGCTCTCTTGAATCTGACAGTCAGAAACCTAAAGTCTCTCTCAGAGGTCTTTTGGGAATATCTATTGTTAACTGCATCACTCCTTCTTTTAGGAATCAGGAAAGTGGGTTTGGTTTTGTTTGTTTGCATTTCTTCTTTATATTTTTTTAATAATACTTTTCCGCTGTATTGTGTTTTGTTGATATCCATAAAGGTTGCTTGTAGATCTCTGAACTCTTCTTTACATCTAAATTACAAAAGGAATGAGAGGCTTGGGGATTTTGAACAGAAATTTAGAAATCACTACCCTCAAGTGAAATGAGTAATATGGCTCATGCAAAAGAATAGGCTTAAGATGAACTCTGCTCAATGTATCATCTGCCAGGGCCTACATATGTGAACATGGCCTATATAATATGTGATAAATAGCCTTAGTGGAGACCATAAGTAAAATAAATTAGAGCAATGCTTCTCCCATGCCTTGGCACAAATCAGGACTAATCTACTGGGGTAAATGGAAAACTTGCAGATGAAAGGCACTGATATTAACAAGATGTTTTTTCCTTTAATGTCAGAGTGACTGTAACCTTCTCTCAATTTAAAGGTATTACTGTAGGAGACAAAGCTTTCTGGGTGGTTACTTTAAAATGCCATCCAAAATTTAGATGTTTACCCAATTTCGATGTATTTATCTCTAGCATCAGATTCTGCTTTCTTTCAAGCCTAGCATTTTCCTGGAAAGAAAACACACAACGCATTTCTAGTGGCTGTTTTATGGTTTATACAGATAAGACCTGAAATTAAAAACTATTTTGTGGCTTCTTTGGATTGTTTTGATTTGATCAAGTTTGCATATTTTTGCCATTTGTTTTCTTCATCTGCCATTAAAACTTCTGCCAAGCAGTCACTAAAGTGCCAAAAACTTTCTGATATCATTCCAACTTCATATTCTAGGAACTGCAAGAGTAACGAGGTAAGGAAAACATACACACACACCGTTTAAACTTTGCTCTGAAGGTCACTGGCTGCTAACAATGACTCTTGTTTCATGTAGAATCGCAAAGAGAACATATGCTTGAGTGTGACAAAGAATACTTACCATTCTTCAGTGCCCTTTCCAAATACTGAAGAATATGGATCAAATATGTTTGCTGCCTCAAAATAAAACAAAGATTAATACATGAAGGCAAATAATCACACGAAATTTAGCAACAATAGAGGAAAAACCAGTAACTTACGAGTGATAATGATTCCACTTTTTTTCACCAAAGAAATAAATACAGATTTAACAGGTTTACATGGTTGAACAGGCTGCAGTAGGAGGAACATTATTAAAGCTGTACACAGCTTGGCTATAAATCATGAATATTTCACTTTCTTGTATTACCAGTGAGATTGACTGTCACTCTAAAAGAGGTCAAAGTATGAGTGGAAAGATGGCATTGTAGTAATAAAAGAACAACAAACAAGCAATGGTAGAATGAATTCAGATACTTTGTTTTGGAGGTTAAACAAATCTGTCATAACAGAGGGATTTTCCCTTTATTACACATCAGTGAGTGAAGGAATAGCTCTGCCCTGAACACTCCTTTCATTTGTTCATTCCAAGGTTCCCTCAACGCCTTAATCTGCTTTTACTAGAAAACACTAAAGGTTGAAAAAACAGTGTTATCATTTAGCCACTTTTAATACACTTCCATAGAAAACTCCCATTTTGATCATTCTTTTTAAATTATTTTATTTACCGAACAGCTTTTTTTTAGGGGTTCCTAACAGCTTATTCAGAATTTGGGTTACATCACTATGGGAGTAATGTGTTTTTTAGTGGAGGTTTGATAAAAAAGTTAAGTCCAAATGCGATTTGCCTTCACACTTGTAGAAAAATCTGTATTATAAAGTTTTCATGGCCCGTGTTTTAAGCCCCTGTGTTGCTTGAGGTATATGTAAGTGGTCATAAGTATTACTCCACTAATAATTTCCAAGAATGTATTGTGAATTTCTTCGGTGATTTCATGCACAATGTCTGCGATTTTTCACAAAATATTTTTAGTTGTCAAAATAGAGACTGCAAATGAAAATAGAATTCACTATTCATGATGCAACTTCATTGCACCAACATAAGTGAGCTAACTGGGGACATCAAGATTGGAATCAGCCTGGGCTGCAGTGACCATGCATGGGGGGAGTTTGAAGTCCTGAAGGATATGGATCAGGTAAGGAGTAACGTTAGGCCCCTGAACTTCAGAAAAGCACATAGAGCAATGTAATATAGTTGCCATTCTTAGAATGTAAGTACAAATTCTAAATTAAAAAATATAATTCAACATGACAGTATGTTATTATGAATATTTTCACTGAGCAAGTGTAAGTATGCTCTAAAAAAACTGATTGCCCTGATCTATATTTTAAAGTAAATTATTTCAAAATGACAAATTTTTAAAAGTCAAGTAGAGACCATTTCTATAGCAAGGATGCATCATTGCATGGCATAGTTTTAAGTCTGTGTGATTGACATTATAAGACCACTTACACAATTATTTTTAAGAATTTTTCATTATATACTGCATTTTCTATCTAACTCGTTCTGAGAGACTTTTGTACTTTTATGGTCACCTGAGAGTGATAGGCCATCTGTTTGGCGTAGGATGAAGGAATAAAAAATATGGCTGGTTTCACTTTAATCAGGCTAAACATGAATCACTGACCAGTTCAATGCTGATGTGTCCTATAGATAGCCAGCACCAGTTTTATGTATATCAATTTTCCAGTTCATTAACTGTATTTAACCAGGGCAGAGCAGGGGAACAAGGGAGGGGTTTCACACATCACTTCACCTACGCTGTTCTGTTGTCAGGTGTTGTTCAAAAGCACTGGGAATTGTCATAAAATGAAAAAAGTTTCAGGCATAATGAATGTTGTACTTTCCTTTTGCTTGGAGGTTCATCTGATGCTCAGTTTCAATGCAGAATGCTTCAAAACAGGAAGAATCTATTTCACATTGTTTTGTGCTACATTTTGAGGAGCTAGAAAAATACTTTTATGAAATCTCATGCAAGCTACAGCAAAAGAAGGATACTGTCCACTTTGAAAGAGTAAAGTATCTTTGTGAAAGAACTACTTTTAACAAAAAATTTTAACTAACTTTAGGTTCCCTGGGCTCTCATTCTGACTGGAATTTCTACCACTCACAACAATTCACTGCTCCCCACTAGCTGTTGTTACTCAGAGTTTAATTATCAGTGTGTTCAAGTTTATCTAGTTCAGTGAAAGAAAAGTTTTGATGTCATTTTCATCATTGTTGAAAAACCTTGGTATGCAAGTTTATGTGAGAAACACTGATGAAATTGTCCTTGTAATAATATGTGCTAGAGAATGTATTCTTGCCAAGGATCTAGCATAGAGATCCATGTAGAATTCATTAAGTCATCAGTTTTTGAAAAAGGTCCATAAACTGCTCTGTTTACTGCAAATTTCCTGCATATCTGACTTTATGCTCTAATTCCTAGACTGGTAAAAGTCAAGGTCACTGTCTTTCTAATCCTAAGGCTCACCTGGTTTGTTCACTGAAAAGTTTAATAGTGAATTGTTTATTAGTATTAATTCCTCTTGAGAGAATAGTCTGATATTTTCTTTTCTGCTTTCAAATGGATACATTGGAAGAGACAACTATCCCCATTTTCGCCTATTAAATACAAAAAAAACTTGAAAGCAGCCTTAACATCCCTGAAATGGAGCTATTTGCACAGGACAGTGGAATTGCAAAGAAGGGTTTATTGCAATGTTCTTCATTGAAATTTAGCCATTCATCATCAGTGCTCTGAAAGCTTATAACACTCAAAAGAAAAGGCAGTATTTCTACTCCAGTCTGATGCTCTGGTCCAGCAACAGCAGGGCCTTTCAGGTTTTATTTTTCATCTGTAGGTCTAATACAATGCCACTTAAAGATACCACGTTTCAGTTTCTGTCTTGAAAAGGCACCATAATGTAATCCAAACACTGCCTGAATAAAAGTGGAAATTGAGATTTGGAAACTAAATAATCAAAAGTCTGGAGTGATTTTGCATTCCTAAAGGCACATCTATACCAAAAACTGAGCAGCAAGTGGAGAATCACCGCAAAAATAGGATCTTTATGCGTTGACTTAGTTCTCAGTCAAATGAAATCTGGCTGTATTTCTTTGGAGACTCCAGTACAAGATCACAAGAGTATTTCTAATTTTTATGTATTGTGTAGGAGAAGTTGCCAGTGTAATGACTTCATTGAACTGAAAAAGAAAGAATGGGTGGCAGAGGTCTAACACAAAATATTGTGTGATAGAAAAAGGAAACAAATTCAATAAGTGACTAGTGATCTCAAAAACATGGTATCACAGAGAGATGCTATTGGTATTGAAATAAAACCAAACTGACAAGCCTTGACGGTTGGAAAATATGGGGATAATATAATTATCTGTGGTATCACTGTTTCATTTCCTCAAAATTAATTTTTTATATCCTTGGGAAGTTTTTATTTGTTCCCATTCTTTAAACTATAGGTAAGTGTATATTTTAATAGAATGAGTCATTAAAAGGAGGGTAGGAAAGGAAAGAAAAAAAATTGAAAGAGAGTTATCAAGTTAAATGTATAAGTACAAAGTTTTTCTGCTGACATTTAAGATCAGGATTTAATGATCTTGTTAACTAGTTAAAGAAAACCCACAAAACTGTAACGTCAGATAAAATAAAAAAGAGAAAGGCAAAAAGTTCAAAGTTTTGGAAGCTGTTCTATATTTCCTGTTATATTAATTGGTTTTTACACCTTCTGTGAACCTCAAGTGACCTTAAAAATCCAGTTTTTCAGAAGTATTATAATAATATTGTATAAGTTCCTATTATGATAGTTCATTGAAATAATTCACTGACTGAAGTAGAAGAATATGACTAGAAGAGTGAGAGTAGGGAATACTCTGGAATTAGTCGTGGGCAGGAAAAAAAATCCCTGTCAGGCTGCTCACAGTAGTGTATATTCATGGTGATAAACTGGTAAATTGTTCCAGAATGGTCAGCATTGTACGACTTCAGTTTGTACCTGACTAGTGAATGACACTGAATCTGTATGTTAATCTCCAGGAAGAAAAGGACAAATAGCAAATTACAGAATCACAGAATTATGGAACAGTTAAGGTTAGAAGTGCCCACAGTGGGTCACCTGGTCCAACCTCCCTGCTCAGATAGGGTCGTCACAGAGCACACTGCACAGAAGAGTGTCCAGGTGGTTCTTGAATATCTCCAGCGAGGGAGACTCCACAACCTCGCTGGGCAATCTGTTCTGATGCTTGGTCACCCTCACGGCAATGAAGTTCTTTCTTATGTTCAGGTGGAACTTCCTGTGCATCAGTTTCTGCCCATTTTCTCTTGTCTTGTTGCTCAGCACCACCAAGGAGAGCCTGGCCCCATCCTCTTGACACCGTCCCTTCAAATGTTTATAGGCATTGATGAGGCTCCCTCTCAGCTGTCTCTTCTCAGGCTGAACAGGCCCAGCTCCTTCAGCCTGTCCTCTTAAGAGAGACTTTCCAGTCTCTTAATCATCTTTGTCACCCTCTGCTGGATTCCCTCCAGGAGTTCCATGTCTCTCTGGTACTGAGGAGCCCAGAAGTGGACACAGCACTGCAGGTGAGGTCTCACCAGGGCTGAGCATAGGGGCAGGATCACTTCTCTTGACCTGCTGGTAATGCTTTTCCTAATGTACTCCATGATACCATTGGCCTGCTTGGCCACAGGGACACACTGCTGGCTCATGGACAGCTTCTTGCTCAGCAGGATGCCCAGGTCCTTCTCCACAGAGCTGCCTTCTAACAGATCAGCCCCCAGCCTGCACTGGTGCCTGGGGTTATTCTTCCCCAGGACTAATAAAAATGCCTAATTAATCTAAATTAAAAAAAAATCTAATAAAAGGACAGATGTGGTAAAGGAAATTATAGATGACAGTAAAGGAAAAGTTTTAAATTTTTGATATCACTGTTTGGCAGCCGTGACCAATCTAGGATCATTTCTTAAGTAATAAAGATACAGAAACTAAACCAAAGTCACTGGTTAAGTTATCTACTTTTTTACTGCAGGTAACTACTCTGACTTTTGTACATGATCTGCATTTTAACAGCAACATGCCCAAAATATTGCTACAGTTCATTTCAAATCTACACATAGATATAAAGCCCGTGATAAAGAAATTATATTTCCCTTTGTTTTCCCAGAGGAAGAAGGAATCAATCCATGTAACAGTCGAATAGTAAATGGACACAAAGTGATGTAGCTAAGGAAAGGGTAAAATAATCCTATGAAGTGTTGGGAGAGAGATTTTCAGTAAAAATCTAGAAATACTGTATTCCCTTAAAGGCTTACTTAGTCTTCATCTGGAAACTGTAGACAGGTCATCCAAGAAAGACATAATAGCCAAATGCGGAGCAAGGCTACAGCAACATCCAGGAAAAAGAACAATTGTTTTTAGAAAGACTAGATGAGTTTGGTCTTTCCAGCCTAGGAGAGCAAAGGCTGAGGAGAGCTGTAAATTTCTTCCACCAACACATCAGGGAGACCAATGTGCTGGGGTTAGAGAAAACTTCCAGTGAGAGTAGTGGAATCAAAACACTTTAAATTATTTTGAAATCACACTTGGTAAGTTTAAGAAACAAGGTATAAGATACAGTGTTCACTGCTGCTGGACATTGGACATCATGACAAAATCTTTCATGTCTATAAATGTAGTACCATACACTAGTAATACAAAATGCTCTCTTGAGCAGTTTGAAATTATATCACCGCTGCTAACAAAACTAAATGCAGACCCAAATGTTTTTTCCCTACCTGAGGAACAAAGACAAGTGCCTATACAATATGGCATATGTTTGTAAAACGAGATACCAGAAATGCAGGAAAATAAAGAGTTTTAAAAAAGATAAGATTAAAAGGAATCTCCTTTACGATATAAACAATATAAACCTGAACCATATTTATTTGCCCACAAACAGAGCTTAATAATTTAGTTTTCATAATAAATAATGGTTTTTGTGATTTTTATCAAAGTTAACATCTTCAAGTTACAAAGGTTTCCTATACTTGGAAGTTGAATGCCTAAAGACAAGTAAACTTTTCTTATTGAAGAAGTATATACAACTTTTCTAATTTTGCTTTTTTTCTACAGCACATACACACAAGCTCAAGCTATTCTGGTTCAGTATTATCCAGGTTACTCCTATCTAATCCTAAAGCCTAAAGCAAAGAAAACAATCAAAGATATGTCAAAAGAAATGAAACAACTACCAAACCTCAGGAACCCTTTTTTTTTTTTTTAATTTAATTTATGGATTTTTCTTAGGGCTCTGGTTGTAATGTACATAGTTCATAGAAAAGTTCCTGGGACCAGGTGACCATCTCATTACTCCTGGCCTACCCAGAGAAGTGGACTCAGTATGGATGCTGCAGTTTACTTATCCTCGCTAGTCATCCTTAGACAATAACATTTCTTCCACACAGGATGAAAGAGGAATATAACACAATATACAAGCAGAACACAGTAACAGTTTCAAAAGGGATACTTTTTAAATCTGGCAGTCATTATATGTGCCTGACAGATAAACTGTCACACACACACACAAAAAAAAAAAAGAAAATAGTTTTTCCTATTCTAGCTGTGCTTCCTATTAAAAACAGAAGAGGCCTTGGGGAATGCATTCCCATGGAGTTGTACGGCAAGCTTCCCTATTTGTAATTTTTTAAAATAATTGAATACATTTTAAACATAGTATTAAACCTTTTTGATCATTCATTCAGTGCCTCACTACTCCCAGTTTTGTCTTGCTCCTGTCACTCTGCCATATAATTACACAGTTTTACTAAAACCAGGTTATGAAAGATCAGAAAGGGGTCTAAGTAGTAGGGGCTGGCATACTGACATAAGAAAAATAAGGAGTTTAAATGATAAAAAAGTGATTTAAGTAACTGAGGAATCAATTACACAGCAATCAAGGATCTTGTTCTTCACATTGGATCCATTGCACAACACTGACCAGTAATTAAAGGGAGGAGAAAAATGTTTGCAGCTTCAAGTGTTACAACTATTCTATTCTTAGTAATGTGCCTGACCCCAAAGTCCAGTTCCCAAGGAACAGTAAGATGCAGCCATAAACATACTCTTCTGCAAGGCTTATACTCTACAAGTATCTCTACATTGCAGACACTGTATACTTGGGCGGCTATGAGGTGTCTCACCCCATTGCCTACAATAACTGTATTAAAACTACCTTTGTGAGGACTCCACCTCCTGACTGCAGGTAGATGTACACAGCACTTTCCCACTACTATCCACAGTATACTGGAGTCTTAAATGAAACTTCAAAGGCTGCAGAGTGAAGTTTGGACTCTGCAAGAATAATACAAAACAGGCAGTTCCCATTCAATATAAGAGAGTGTTTAATTTAACTTGCATATTGACCCCAGCCGCCACCTTGCATTTGTTTTTGTCACTTGTAGGTTCCTGAATTTATATACAAGACATTCACATGCCTTCTAACTTTTTTGAAACATACTCACTCATCGAAGTGAGTATTGTTCAAAACATCCTCAGTCTTTTTCTTTTAACATAACAATGATTCATAAATTCTCACGTCTACTCAGTTTCGGTCACTGCTGAATAAAACATCTCTAACACTCAAAAAGTATGACCCCAAATTTTAGAACACTTGCTGCACATAAAAAATTACTGGGTAACTACATCTGAACTGATTGAAAAGAAAATTCTGAAGTGTATTCCCAGATTTGTCCCAATGGTATTAATTTGTTGTCCCAGAGGAAAAGAAGACATTAGGAGAAAAAATTAGCTGTACAAACATCTATTCCAAGATCTATCACCACACTATACACTTAAAAAAAATAAATATAAAATAAGTGAAATATGATTAGGAGAGGGATTCTTTTAGTACTGTATATAGACATCTGTGCTTACCTAACAAGCAACAAAAATATGGCAGTAGCATCCTATATTGAGTACACAAAGATAGGACAAAAACTTACCACAGTAAATTTATTTTAAGCCCTATTTTCATCACAAAAAAATCTTGAACTGTGAGGAAGAGTCAGAGACATCATACTCCAGAATATTTCCTTTCCTTGAAAGCTCTTTCATTTACACATATAGTAGCACCCCACCTCTCCCTTGAACTCTTGAACTCTTGAACTCAACTAGGAAGAAATCTTTTTAACTAAAGTTTTAGAAACCCTGGGTAACTGTTAGTTTACTCCCCAAATTCAAATATTTTTCCGAGGTAGGTATTTTATTATGGAAATTTCAGCTCTAAACCGTATCTGATTTATTCATGTATGAAGAACATACAAATTTAAATAATTTATTGAAAGGCTCAGGAAAAAAAGCAAGAAGGAAAAAAGAGTAAAAAAAAACCTCTTTGTAATGAAACTTTGATCCTGACCTGAAAAACAAAGAGTTGCTCCATGAAAAAGAATCACACATAATCACAGAATATGCTGCGTTGGAAGGGACCCACAACGATCATCAAAGGCCAACTCCTGGCCCTGCACAGGACAGCACAAAGAATCTCACCATGCACCTGAGAGGATTGTCCAAATGCTTCTTGAACTCTGTCAGCCTTGGTGCTGTGACCACTTCCCTGGGAAGCCTGTTCAGTACCCAACCACTCTCTGGGTGAAGAACCTTTTTCTAATATCCAACCTAAACCTCCTTGACTCAGCTTCATCCATTACCTCAGGTCTGTCACTGGTCACCACAGAGAAGAGATCAGTGTCTACCCCTCCTCTTCCCCTTATAAGGAAGCTTGAACTTCAATGACGTCTCCCCTCAGTCTCCTCTAGGCTGAACAGACAAAGTGACCTCAGCAGCTCCTCATATGGCTTCCCCTTAAGGCCCTTCATCATCTTCTTAGCCCTCCTTCAGACACTCTTTAATAGATTTATATCTTTTTTATATTGCAGTGCCCCAAACTGCAGACAATATTCAAGGTGAGGCTGCAGAGCGGGACAATCCCCTCCCTTGAGTGGCTGGTGATGCTTTGCCTGATGCCCCCCAGGACAGGGTTGGCCCTCCTGGCTGCCAGGGCACTGCTGACTCACATTCAGCTTGTTGTTGACAAGATGAGAAGATTTTTCTTCTGCTTAACAGCAGAAAAAATGAAGGAGGGGAAAACGACCCTCATTTAACATACCCAAAGAAACCCTGATGTTTAAGTACAGCACATACAAATTTGTGACATGCAGATTTGTGACATAAATTTGCCACAGCTGGACAAAATGGATTTTTGCACAGTTGTGCGCAGTACATCTCTGTCATTCTTGGTGCATTGTCCTCAGCTCCCAGGATTATCGTTTATGTATGGTACCTCTCTACTAAAATGTTACTTTTGGCAAGTTGTCACCAGCAAGAAAAATAGTTTCAAGAAGGATTCACATTGCTTGTTCGTATTCACAGGCGTATTTCTACCCAAATTTGAGGGGTGCAATGCTTAGCCTTTTGCTGCTCAATGCCATATTTACCATTGTCTTCACATGCTTGACTTAGTTTTGTATATTGCATCCTTGCATTATGTTCTGCTAAACTGATGTCTGATGAAAAGAAATATTTACATTTTTCTCCTGTTATTGTTGGGATCATAAGACTGCTTCTCTTTCCATGCCTCAACTCACTGTCTGACTCAGACTGAGAGTGGGAAGAAATCTACTAGGGTAGTTGAAGAGGTATTTTCACATTATATACCTTTTGATTATAACCAACCAAGTTACACAGACAAGAGAGAGCCACATGTAGAGAACAAAATGGTTGAAGATTTATCTGTCAGATGGGAAAATCACTGGAAATTTGGTTGTGAAAAAAGTGCATTTATACAGTATTAACTTCATCTTTTATGCATGTAACAAGTAATCTACATTTATTTCTCATACCCCAGGACACTGTTATTGGAAATGGGAGATGGAAGGAGGCTCATGCATTGGTATTGACCCATAGCCATAGAAGGCACATGATGTTTGCTGTCAAGGCTAAAGAGACAATGATTGGTCAAAATTTTTTTCATACAAGACCATCCATCTGGTGCTTTGTATTCAGCACAAAATAAGGAATATTTCTTACTGTATTACACACTATATATATCTCTTACACAGCTGAATCAAATTAGCTGGCAACAGCTACTTTCTAGATGACAATTGCAACACACTATTTTTATTTCCACTAGTCTTTGCCCTTGTCCACTCTGTGCTAGGATTCTTTATAAATCGTGGGTTGAAATAGCAACCATTTTTTACTTCTGTCTCTAACACTTGTTTCTCTACCATTTTCTAAAATTTTCTATGACCTGCTTTTAATTTTTAAAGATATTAACCTCCTTTATTCTTTTCTGTGCTTAATTTGAAAAAAAAAATTGCACAGGCACTATATTAAAAATTTGATGCTGATTAGTCAATTTCACAATCTTAATGAAAAAAAATTGTGTTAGGTTCTAAAAAAATAATACCACCTCTATAGACTCTAAGAGGCTTATTGTCCCTGTCTGACAACTGACAGAACAGTACAAACTACAGAAGGGTCAGATTCTGAATATTGCTTTCTCCAGTGTAAGGCCTTGGAGTAAAATGTATATTTTGAGGTTAGCATTTTTGTTCCTGTGACTGAAAATATTTTAAGAACATGTCATTTCAGGAAATGTCCCAGTGTTTCAAATGGGAAATATCATATGACCACAGAGAATGTGAATATGTCAAATGGAAATTGAAGTATTTTCCTATGGGAAAAATTTGGTGATACATTCCTGACTTCCTGCTTTCCTGAGGTAAAATAGTATGATTTAAAAAGAAGTAGTAAGAAGCTGGTCTTGATTTTAGCTTTGGTTTGCTTTTTAAAAGGTTGTTAACCATAAGAAAATTAATGGTAACAGGAGGAGGAATCTTCAGCACCTCAGAGAGAGATATGCATGGGTTGGATGCCTTCTGGCAGATATTTGGTTCAATCCAATCTAACATGGGAAGAAGAACTGAACAGCACAGCAGTTTTAATATAGTAGCAGTGATTGGTGTTAGGATTGTACCCAAAATTTAGACCTAGGACATAATCAGTGACACTTGTACATACTGTCTAGAGGTAGTACAGCATTATTTGATAAAGTCTGGATATTGTAGCCTTATTGACATGCAGGCAGCTAAGTTGCACAATCACAAAGGCTCTCTGAGAATAGGAAACACTTGTTTTGCTCAGTGTGGTTTGTAAATCCACCAAGAAAAATTATATGTACAGGAAACACCAAAGTAAGCAAATAAGGTAACATAAGTGGAAATGTAACTTTTTAGTTCTTGTAAAGCAGCCCAAACCTTGATGAGTGAAGAAGAACAAAGCACACTTCAGCTGTTATATGGGCTATTAAAATTCTCTGCCATGTAGTGCTTTGATGTAGTCATGTCAGATACAGAACAAATTCTGTTCAGTTATTTTTTCAAAGCTTTAAAATTTAATTTCTGATAGATCTGAAAACCTTTAATCATGTACATCTATTCTACAACAGTTTTGTGCAGAAGAAAAAAAAAAAAGACACCAACCCACATAGCCTTATTCCTACTGTACACCAGTCTTGGAGGAACAATCCAGATGCTCACCAAGGTCTGAACTTCAGTGGCAATTGACCTCTTACAGATGTTGGTTTTTTTAGCCTTAGAGGAGAACATGAAAGGGACAATGAGCACTGTATCCTCCCCAAACCCAAAAGCTAACCATAGGAATTTGAAAATAGTGGAGAATTGCTTCTTCCTGAAAAGAAATTCTTTCTTCCCTTTATGATTACCAGTCATAGGCAACAGTAGTTATAAGCAAAACTGCATTAAACTTCAAGTTTTTTTGCTTATTCATTATTTCTGAGAGGAGTAGTTGCTGTTTTTATGTTATATGAGGCTGCATAGAAAGTTTTAAAAAATCTTTAGCACTCTCTATAAACCTAGCAGCTCATTCAGACCTTCATTTTCTACAGTGACCATAAATATGGTAATTTCAGCATTTCCCATTTTAGCATGATCCTCTCAGTGGGCCCATCATTTCTGACGTTTTACTTCATTTTATAGAGATAAGTAGCAACCTGGAACTGCCTTCCCCAAGCCCCATGTGACAAGAATTCATAATATTAATTGCCAAAAATTACCAACTGCAAGTAATTTTAACTAACAAAGCTGCTCTGTGGCTTCCTCAAGACAATATAGTAATCTTTATGTCCCAAGCAAGCACTTAAGCATGTAAATAGGAAGAAGCCCAAAGTACATCAATGTTTAAAAAGTAAAATGTCAGGCTCAGCTAAAGAGTTTTTTAACATCTATATTTTTCTTTTTTTTTTCTTAAATCACATTTTCCTTGGAGGAACATATTTTGGGACCTAACTGAGCAACTTTCAAATGATCAGAGCTAAGCATTTTACTGCAAAGTGAAAAGAACTACAGATTTATGTAAGACTCTTGTCTAAAATGGGGAAACCCAAATGACCAGCAAATATGACCAATGAATGATTACAGTCAAAGACCCAGAAAACTGCCAAACTGAATAATATCAGATAAAGAAATAGTCTACTTCCTTGTAATCAAACTTACACGAATTCTTTTCCCAGGACCAGTTGATAACTATGTGATTTCAGGCTTGTCTCTAACTCTAAGTGTCTCCATTTATCAATGATGATTTTAGATACAACATGTTGAGTTTTTAACAGATATTTTGAGGGCACCTAAATTCAGCTCTCATGTAGGTCCAATAGTGCCACATGCTGTATAAACATAAAAATGATAGATTACATAATAACTCCTCTCAGTGTTTACAAAGTGCTCTGAGAGCCTAGGAGACATTAAGACAAGTCAAACCCAAAGGTCTTTTCTTGCAGACAAAAGCCTTTAAATCCAGGTGAAGAGAGGAAGAGGCCAGGTGAAGAGAGGAGAGTGAATTGTTTAGTGCAGAAAAAAGGAGACAGGCAGTTTTCTGAGGAATCTGATCCACCATAAAGGCACGTTGCTAGTGCAGGACTGTGTGTGCATAGAACCCACTGGAGGAACCAGATACTGTTAGGACTGAACACAGCTGCTCAAAGTGAAACCAAGAGCCACCTGTTCAAACTGTGGCTGAAACACACTAGCAACTAGCATTAATCTACAATTAATGAGAGGAAGAAAGTAAGATAATGATAATTAGATGGGTGCTGGAGCTGAGAATTTGCATCAAGCAGATACAGTTCTAGTTGGGCTTTGGCCCTTCTAATTTTCTCCCTGCATAACATCATAACCTCATAACATACTTGTCATCATTCTAAGTTTCCCACTCCCAGGGATCATAAACTCTTTTTTTTTTTTGTTCCAATCAAAGCTCTCTGTTCAGACAGACTGGTCTCCCCCACAGGGAGACT
This sequence comes from Manacus vitellinus, assembly GCF_001715985.3. NCBI lineage: Eukaryota > Metazoa > Chordata > Aves > Passeriformes > Pipridae > Manacus > Manacus vitellinus. Next base: position 10,644,907 of record NW_021940917.1, on the reverse strand, counting down.
TGTCTTTTGACACGTGGGAATACCTGCTCCTGCAGCTTGCACACGTGTAAAAATTCCTTTTTGAAAAATGTCATAGAAACATAGAATCATAGGTTATGCTGAGTCAGCAATCACAATGATCACCTAGTTCAACTCCTGACCCTAGACAGGACACCGCAGGAATCACACCATGTGTCTGAAAACATTGTCCAAATGCTTCTTGAACTCGGACAGGTGTGGTGCTGTGACCCTTTCTCTGGTCAACCTGTTCCAGTGCTCACCCACCCCTTGGGTGAAAAATCTTTTCCTGATATCCAACCTAAATCTCCCTAACTCAGCTTCATGCCATTTCCTTGAGTTCTCTCACTGGTCACAAGAGTGAAGAGATTGGTAGCTGCCCTTCCGCTTCCCCTCATGAGGATGTTGAAGACCACAATGAAGTCTCACCTCTCTCTGTCAAGCCTTCCTGCATTCCATTGCCCTTTGGGACTGCCTCCAAAAGGACTCTTTCAAGCAGACTCCTAAACAGGCCAAAGTCTGTCCTCTGGAAGTCCAAGGCAGCCATTCTGCTGCCACTCCTCCTTATGTTTACAAGAACCTAAAACTTGTATTATTTCATGAATTCTTATGCCCCAGGCAGTTTCTGACCATCACATCACCTACCAGTCCTTCTCTGTTCACAAAAAACAGGTCCAGAAGGTGCCTTCCCTAGCTGGCTGCTTCATCAGTTGTGTCAGGAAATTATCTTCCAGGAACCTTCTAGATTGCTTCCTCTCTGCTATGTTTGATTTCCTGCAGACATCTGGGAAGATGATGTCCCTGACAAGAACAAGGACTAACAGACATGAGGGTTCTCCCATCTACTTATAAAACATTTCATCTGCCTTTTCACCTTGGTTGGGTTAGCTATAACAGACTTCTGCCATGCTGTCTTTGTTAATGATTTTTTGCTGGTTCTTATCCATAAATACTCAACCCCTTCCTTACCTTCATCAAGCCCTAAATAGTCAAAGCACTCCTTAACATACAGAACTATCCCACCACCTCTCTTTCTTCACTTGTCCATTCTGATGAGTTTACAGCCATTCATTGTAGCACTAGAGTTATATGAGTTATTCCACCATATTTCCATGGTTGTGACAATATCATAATTTTCCAGCTTCTCAGTGGCTTCCAGCACCTGCTGTTCCTGTTGACGTAGACACACTTCATGTGGTTATTGACTCTGACACCTTTTTGGGGAGTGAAACCTTAATTTCTAAGTTAATGTTCTCAGGTATTTCTGTGATTACTAGCACATCGACAAGCCTCATGTCTTTGTTGCCACATGGACCTCCATCCCCTACCCCCACTGAGGTGGCTAGGGCGCTGCTTCCATTAGCACAGGGACATTTCAAGTGTGCTCCAGTGTACTCAGAACATCACGGGGCAGGCTGAAGGACCTCAGCAGCATACTGTTCCTCAAACACTCGCATGCCAGGCTCATCTCTAACAAGTCTGGTTTTATCCCTTTCCCCCTTCAGATCTACTTGAAAGTTCTTTCAGTGAGTCTTGCTAACTCTTGTGCAAAGATCCTTTTCCCTTTAGGAGAGTTGTATACCCCATCTGCTGCCAGCAGGTTTGTTGTCATGTAGACTGACCCATGATCAAAAACCCACAAATACTGCAGCTGGCACAAGTCTCAGAGGCAATGTTGATCAGCTGGGTCTTCCTATTTCTCCCAGTATTCCCTGCAATTGGAAGGATACAGGAAAAAATCATTTGTGTTCTTGATTTCCTTAACCAATAAACATTTAGACAAGAACATCTGCAAAGTTGACAGAACAAGTTTGAAATGAACATGCACAATCCTTTGCTCTTTTAAAGACAAGTATTATTATGAATAATAGATTATTATTTTGATTATTTATGAATTTACCCCAGGTAAAATTGCACTAATTTCTTAAATTTTTTTTTAAACAAAAGTATAAAGCTATTCTCTCTTTGGTATTCTTGAAAAGGAGTCCTTGTATAATGTGATAAAATAATGTAGGTAGTCCAGGAGGTAGAAATAAAGAATCCAGAAAAGAAACAAAGGCCAAATCTATTCTCTCAGAAAGTAGACTAGTTTTTACTTAATTGTTTCTGAAGTGTTCACTTTTGGGCACAGATGGAATATGGAAAATGCCATTAGAAAGGTGAATTTTTTTAAGTGACTTGGAAATAACAAGTGACAACAGAAATTATTTTACATAGCAGCCACTTTCTCTGGCATTTTTGATCTTGAAAATATTTCCTTGATTTATAAGTAAAAAGGCCTAAAATGACTTGAGACTTTCAAACTGTGCATACCTGAGATAAGAAAGACACACTGTGTAGTACCTACCACACTCATAGAAAAAGGTCATTCCACTAAGAGATGCTTATTTCATTCGCAAAATATGATTCATAGCAGTAAAAATGCAATAGAATTACAAAATGTCATGATAGAAATGCTAGTGATTTATCACTGCATAGTTTCCATTATTGTCCCTTTGATGCACTTTGGTAAGTGCTTGAGAGCATTTGTGGCTAAGTATTGGACTAGAAAAGGAGAAACGTAGGGCAAGTCATGTATGATCTTGGACCACTTCTCATTAATTGCTTTTCCTTCGATTGCATGAATTAATAGTATGCATGTTCTCTGCAGATGTTGTAAACAGATGCTATAGTGGTAGAGTCAGTTAATACACCTGCTTCAAGATGAGACTGTTGGAAAAAGGAAATTAGGCAAAGTTTCTGGTTGATTCCTAGCAGAAATCCCCAAAAGTTTGAGAAATTAGAGTATTAATTATATATTAATATAATCATAACAAAACATAATTAAAATAAAATATAAACAAGATAGCATAAATTTTAATAATATAATATTAATTATGTATTAATTCTCTTAGAGTATTTATTATTACAGTGACACAGCTACTATAATAGGTGTCTCAGTATTGAGGACATGCAGTATTCTCCTAAAGAAGTAAAATGATATTAAATACAACAGTTTTGCTTCTGTTTGTCATACTCTGAGTAACTGTTGGGTAACTTGGGAACATTTCACTGATGTGATGGAGGCAGTTAGTGTTGATAAATGGTTTTTCAGAAGGTTTTACTGCCTTCTTTTATCAGACAAGACTACTTTTTTCCTGGACATTCACAAGGAGTAGATCATTAGCAGAATAGGGGACACATAATTTATATGATCCTCTATGAGTCAAGTTCTTAGCTCATGGTAGTGGGCTTATTTTTCCTTCTCGAGTGTCTGGTCCTACCTCTTAAGTGATACAGTTATTTTCTTCTAGATTACAGTGAATGTGTTCAGTAGATCTCTTACATCAGTCACTGTTGCAGAATAAGAGCTATAGATGGTGAGGTATATGGTGAAAACATATGCAGAGCTCCATGAGAGGTGTTTAAACTTTTGTTGTAATCTAATCTAACAAGGTACTACACAAAACCTTTGTAATAAAGAAATATCTAAACCACAATACCAAGCACTTCTTGGGGTCTGGATATGACATGCCTATATTCAAATAATTAGCAATTTTTGAAAGACGGGGGCAAATTATTAAGAAACAACCATAAACAGACTGACCACATCTTAGTCATGTTCCAGAGTGCTTTTTGCTTCCTAAAGTTTGGTTCCAGTCATACGTCTACTGAGATGTACATAGATGTATATGCTGATGAAAGTTCCTGTATTCAGGTATTTGAAAAAAGTTTATGTCACTTGCCCTGCTTTTTGAACCAAATTGATGGATTTAAAGATGCAATTTAAGCCCAAGGACCTCTCTGTCTTCAGCAATGTTAGTCAAGCCATACTGGAGTGTAGTAACTGGATACCTTTGCTTAGTACATTGATTCAGACTTGCTGGATCAGAGAGAAAGATAATACAGTACAAAGTAATTGCCCTGGAACTGCACAGAAACCCTGGCATGCAGCACAGTGTGTTTCCCTCAGTGCATCCACAGTGTAGTAACAGACCTGGGATGTTCTTCAGAGAGAGTGACTGGGTGTGTTTGATACACGGGGTTTGGGGCAGCCCTTGTGCTTTCTGCTGAGAGTGATGGAGAGAATCCAAGAGAGAGAAGGTACGGTGAGAAAATTGCTAGAATTGCAGGTGTTGGAGGCAAGAGAAGCCAACAGAATGATACAGGAATAGTTTAGTCAAGTGGTAGAGCTGCCCAGGTGGGAGGAGACGTGTCTGAGGATGCAGATAGCAGCAGAGGTGCCTGTTGTGCAGCTGTTCCTGACAAGCCCTTCTTAGACAAGTCCTTCTAGGCTGCTGTTACAAAATATTCATTTAATCCCTTAAGCAGTCTTTGGGGGGTTACTGCTGGAGATACAGGCATGTAGACCTCAGAGCTCTGCCTGCAAGCAGTCCCTGCAAGGGAGGGGCTGTGCTTACCCCTCTGAGGCAACTCATGCTTCAACAGGCACTACGTCAGTGAGAAAATGCTGTAGGAGACTGGCATTTTCTGACCATGGGGAGGCAACAATGGTCTTTATCTTTTGTTCAGTCTATAATGACATGAATCTTCATCATCCTGCTCAATGCAGAGAAGTATTTTCCCTCCTTCCCCAAACAGCAGAAGTCACTGCAGGTTGTAAGTGGCAGGTGGTACCTCTGGTATCATCCCTTCGCTTCTTCCTCAGGATTCCATAAGGGAACTCATTTCAGAAACCCCAAAGAGTCTGTAAGGTTTTTGTGTGGTGCCATATGCCAGCTAAAACCAGTGGGCATTTCTGAATTTGTCAGCCTCAGAAGAGATGCAGCTGCACTGGTTATCTGTTATTTTGGCTATAAAGCAGCATTTCCTTTTTCTACTCAGTGGTCTGATATAACGCTGCAATAATGACAAAGTCATTAATGAATTGGAGCAAAGTCACATGTTGGTCTCCATTTTTAGCCCAGATTTACACCATGATTTAGTTTTGTTAATCCTGTTTCTGAGCTGTCTGTTTTGCCTAGTTTGATTTCTTCCCTCTTTTTAAATACCTTCTATTAAGCTTTTAAATAACTACTATCATCTGGAAAAAAATTTACATTGCTTCCTGTTTCTGAAGACAAACCTGATTTTACAGTTTTGCTTTGTCTACACTCAAAAGTGACAGTATTAAAAGCCTGTTTTCTTCCTTGGAACTTGTGCTTGTTACTTTACCAAATGAAGGAGGAATACTTTTAGCATCCTCTTTGCTGTCTACATATAGTAAATGAAGTAGCTGCATTTGGTACTTCATAAGCAAAGAGAAAGACAAAATATTTGTTTCTTTGTTTGATTGGTGACCTTGCTATGCAAACAGACACGAAAACCTTGCAATAATATATATAACATACCTTCTAAAAGAAAAGGAAAAGACACAGGACATGCTAAATAATTATTGTGTCTTTCACAGATATATCTACCTGTCGAATACTGCATCAGAGGAGTCTGTTTCACTTTGTACCTAGAATTTTTTTAAATTACGTAATTAATTACCAATATAGATAAGTAGTATATTACTCTATAACTGATCTGTCTCATTAGCAGGCTTCCTGGTTGCAGTTATAGGTTTAAAGCTGATTAATATAGGTTTTAAGTCTCCTTTATGAAGTCCAAACCACAGAAGTTTAGCTTAGTTTTCTAATACCTATCACCGAATTTTGAAGTAACGTATACAGCACAACAGCCATGGTTGAGTATAGTTTTCTATCTCACCTAAGAGCCCTTATTTAATACTATTGCATTTAATACAATGTTCTTAAGAGTTTCAAAATACTGTTGTGATCAGCAGGGGACTGAGGTACTATAGCATAAGAAAGATGTGTGAGGTGATATAGAAGCAAACATGCATTTTCTAGAGTCATTAATTTGTATTCCTTCATTTCAGTAATTTATCCTAATTTTACTTTTTTAAAGGAATACTTTGATTTTGAAGGAAAGAACTATCTCCATAACAGGAAATGAAAGTTGGAAAAATTATTTGTTAGAGAAGCAGTCCACAGAGCCCAGCATTTAAGAATTCTAAGACCAAAACAGCTGTATCTTTTGGACTAAGCAGAAGGGGCAGCTCAGGCTAAGTTTAGGTGCTGAATCATCCTTTTGCCTCACACAATGCAGCAGGACTTGTAGTAAAAAGTAAATACTGGGTTCTGACTCTCCTCAGATGCCAATATGAAATTCAGTCTCGAAGTTTGCTCCTGCCTTCTTACACATTCAGTTCTTCCCCAATATGGTGATCTTCTGAAACAGGCTATTACAAAGAAATGTTCAGCCCTGAATGGAGAGCCATGACCACAAGATAGTGTAGGAGGGCATATGCCAGATAAAATCTAAGGTGTCTCTGTTATATGTAGTCCATGCATAAGCATAAAAAATTTGAAACAATGTTGATCAGGTAATTTTGCTATTGAAACACCTCCTAAAGATGGCAGAATCAAGGCCCTGAACACAGGACTCAAGGTGTGATCTCATCAGTGCCAAGTACAGAGGGACAGTCACATGTAGGATTTCCTACCCACTATGCTTTGCAGCCACAGGTAGGACTGACTTCCATAGTAAATACATCCTCGCTTTCTTCCTGTCTTGCCTATCCTGTTTTATAGGTGTTTGTGCTGTCAGACTTTATTCCTTTTGAGAAATTTCTAGTATCAGGGCATGTGAATGGTCAGGATATTACCAATCTTCAGACTCCATAGGAGTACGTGGGTGCTTGCTTGAAAGATCTGTGCACGGGTATAGATGTAATGCATTCTTAACTGATCCACATGAATTTGGGCTTCTTGGACCCTGTAATGAGTTTCCACAAGCAGCATTATACGGAATGCATGAATACAGAAATATTGGTTAATTCACATAATATGTAGCAGACAAAAGAAACATGCTAGCAGACTGGTGCTACAGCTTGCTAACCCCCCCCTCTGAAGACAAGTAAGTAAAAATACTAAGATCTGGTTACATACAGAGATAAAATCCTAAAGAAGCTCCATAGGAGCATTTTTGCTTTGTAATTGTTCATTCTGCAAGGCCAAGTACTGTAAATATGTACATTTCTAGACAAACCTGCATATACCATATCCCATTAGACCTGCTTATATTATATACTGCATTGGCAATGTTTAGATACTTTATTAGCAATAAACCTAATCATAATAATTCACAGAATTAGTGTCGCACTTCTCACACCTTATCAAGAGTCTGCTCTCCACTACTCCGCTACAAGATCTCAGTGACACTGGACAAACAGGTCATAGTGTGCCAAAAATTTGTAGACCCCTTCTACTTATCAGAACTCAGTACACCTGATGACAGGTAACCAAGCCACCCAGGTAGATGGGTTTTGTTTGGCTCTTCCAAATCCTTGAAATGTGTAGAAACTCCTTCTTCCTCACCTCAGGCTACCCTATCCTTTTGCTTGGGTGCCCTCTCCTCAGTCCAGATGTAGATGGTTCTGACTTGCAGATGTCAAAGTGGATTTAGACAATGATGCTGTCAGGTATTACTATGTTGAAAGCCATTCTGAGGAAATGTATTATTTTTCAAATGATGAGGAAAAAATGAGGAAGAAATAATTCATAAGCACACAAAAGTGGAGGTGCTTTCCATGAATGTTTTGAATGTACAGCACTGTGATCTTGTCAAGTGACTGAAGAATACTCATGCTTTATTTTTCCCTGTATTCCTTCTGAAACAAGTAAGACTAGTAGAAATGTGACTTCCATTAACTTTTGGACGGTGTTCTTAACAGTCTATGCCAGTCAGACCTACTATGAAGACGGAAATTAATTTTAAATGCAAAGGCTCAAATGACCTTAAGATACTTCCAATAAATATAAGAGAATTTCTTCACTTCCAGTATATTTGAAGTTATTTTTTTTGCATATTTAGAGTTCATCATAAATCATTGTGGGGGTTTTTTAGGGTGAGATGATGTAAACAGCTGTAATTTTCTCTTGTTCTATGTCAACGATTTTATTGTCAAAGTAGTCCAATCTGATATATATTACACGTTCCCATTTACTTTGAAGGATATGAGAATCAGTGAGGATAAGAGTAAGATATTTATGAAGCGTTTGAGTTTCCAAAAAGTAGCATATAATAACAGTTGATATTTAAAAAATAATAGAGCAGCATCATTAATGTAATTCATAAAGTTAACAGAACCTATACTTTATGCCATCCTTCTTGCTCTTACAGAACCTTTACTAAATATTGAAAGCTGTATAAGCTGAGAGATGATGAGAATTCATTCCTTCTGTCTGGAGTGTACAATGACAGTGACAACGCTGCAGAGTGTGCACATCAGCCTGCTTATGTGCCTTGACCCTGCTCCAACCCCTGTTACAGTACCACTGCAAGAGAGAGTGAGAGCAGGAATAAAAGGTTATCAAATAATATAAAACTATGACCATAAGTAGAGATTTCAAAAGCAATCACAAACATTTAACATAAATTTAAATAATTTATTTGATATCTTATAGGAGTTTTACCAGTGCCATAATGCTGAGCTTAGGTCTTAAATAAATTCAGAATTACAACTACAAATTCTTCTCATCTGAGTTTTTAAACCATGTAAGCCAGAAATTCAACACACATTTCAGATTCAGGTACAGAGCTAGTTTTTCCTTAAGAACCTGTTTTGGCAATAAAAGTTAGGTAAAGTTTTACTTCATTCAGTTTTTCTTTGCACATTTTCTGAAGCTGCCATAATTGTAGATTGCATCTCCAATACAAAGGAAAATTGTCTGGGGAAAACACTCAGATTAAGACTTAAGGGTATATAGGTAAAAATAAGCAATAGGGAAAGACTGAAGGTGAGTGGTAAAATGAGTCAATAAACTCATTACTGCTTTACTGTTTCACCTTTGAGCAGAAGCTATACTAAATTACATTTATCTTCAGATCTTGTGAAAAAATCTAGCTGTTTTAGTTTCTGAGGTAATCAAAGTAAGACTAATGTGCCTGAATACTCTTTTGAAGATAGAAGTCACTGCCTTAGAACTTGTCTAACATTCCGGTTAAAATGACTGATATTTCACACTGGTATATAAAGAGTCAAAACCATTAAAATAAATGTATATCAGAAAAAAAGACACTAGAAAAACCAGAATCATTGAATTCCTGGCCCCGGAACACATATTATGTGAAAGAAGTTAGCTATTTTAAATGGTGGTAGCAGTAGTTGGTGTATTCAAACCAAAGCCTCAAAAATGATCTTAAGAATTTTGCAGAAAGTAATGTAATAATAGTGAGGGAACAGCTGCTGGATTTCTTTGGACAAGCTTTGATTCATTCAAAAAGAAACTGTATAACTTGAGCTTTGTCATTAACTTCAGAGAGGTTCTTTGATAACATCTGAGAGGAACTTTAGTTCTTTGAACCTGCATGGTAGAAAAGACGTGTATGAATTATGTCCTGAGTATACTGTCATTGCACTATTATTCTCATCAAAAAAGCTGATTAGTCGAGATATCGAAAGAGTTTGCCTTGAACCTAGTACTCCATCTGATCATTCAGCTCTGTCAATGGCAAAAACCTGCAGGCCCAGTGACTGGTTAAAAACCCCACAAGATCAAAGATATTATGGATCCAGGTCATCATCATGGCTGGGCTTCGCGAACGAAGATTTGGGAAGGGCTCTACCCACGTTTGTTGCAAGCACTCTGGTGGCTAAAAAAGCCAATACGAGACATCATACAAGCACTGATGGGCAAGAAAGTAGTTGATACCTGTTTTGTTAGTGTAACTGTATCCTCTGTCACAACAGCTTCGTTATGTAGTGAATGTAGGTAAGTATTAATTTGTGATTTATGAAATAAACAGGGTAAGATAGAAAAAATACTAAGTTTTGTACAAAGTCTCTTTTCATGTAGGAATACAAAACCACAGCTGCCTATCTGAAGTCATGTTAAGATTATGACAACATTGATAACTTTCTAATTTTACAGATTGCTGAAAGTTACGTGAAGTATTAATTTTTTTTTAGATCCAGTCTCAACCAGAATACTCTCCAAAAAACTGAAAGATAGGATTCATGTTCTTCCCTTCAGAAAAAATGACCTAATGACAAAATAAAAAAAAAAAGAAGTTTTAGATTTACATTTTTTACATTGTGAACAAGCTATGTGCACCAGAGTTGTACACTTCTTTTCCATAGCTGTCTATAATGCCTTTCAAAGTTTAACATGAAAATTGTGATTAAGAGAGGTTAAGGGAGTTTCAAGGATACATGAATAAAGTTCACAGAACAGATGCAAAGGTCAAGTGTTCCTTCTTTCGTCCTGGACTTGGTGATACTGCTTATTGGGTACTGCTGGCTTTGCTGATCCAAGCTTAAGTCTTCTCTGATGCTAGAATCACTGCAAGAGAAAAGAAAATGCTTAACATACATTCATAGGAGGGCTGGGATCTGTGCACTCTCATTCTCACTGATGCCTGCACGTGATCAGACATAGCTTAGAAAAGAAATTATCACTGCTGTGCATTAGGTATATTCAGAATATATTATCCATCTTTGGACCCATTTTTAGCAACTAAACAGCCCAGGAGAAGTCCTTCTTTGATAGATTGAAGATACATTATCTGTTGTCTTAACGTGTCATCAGTAGAGTTGCACAACGAAGTGATGATGTCAAGCATATTTTTTTGCAGACTACTGCTTTTGTGCTAAAATGTGTATATGCAGCAAGCTTCTAAGCAGTAAACTTTTAAAAGCTATTGTAGGCATTATAAACCATGAATTTGGCTTGTCTGGTGAGCAAATCACATGCATTCAACAGGCTCCTAAACCCTGTTACAAACTAACAAATCCACTTAAAAGTACTTTGGAATATAATGGTCTATGATCAATTACTCATTACTGGACATCTCCAACTATTATTTGGTACAATGTAAGTGTCTTACAGTATGTGAGGTAGTTCACGGATATAAGCAGATTGATGTGTCTGTTAAAGACAGCTACATTTCATAGTACATCAGCAGAAATGAAGTAAATTCAGTTTTCATTGCAGACAGCCTCAAACTGTGATATGAGAGGGCAAGAAGGGAAGGGAGATAATGCTCTGATGGCCAAATTCCCTCCCTCTTTGGTTTACTTTCAGCACTTAAGAGACTCATAACTCTAGCCTTGCAGAAGACCCTCTTTCTCTTCCCATCCAAAATTCAATTATGTGTTAATGGTAATAGGTATGAGGGTTTGTTTTTTTCTTGTCTGGACTGGTGACTGGCTACTTTCTAAATAAATTTTCTTCATCATCTACTAGCCATTAGTGTCAGGAATCAAATCTACATTTTGCATGAATCTAATATGATTGGATATACTTTTATGTTTTGCACAAAACCCTTTCCAAAACATCCTTACCCAATAAATAAATTTATTACATATCCAGAATCATTGCTGTTGATTTATGTGTCTGAATTTTGTTGTAGATTTTACTATGTTATCACTTATTCTGGTTATATATGATAACATTATAGGAACAGATAAACATACAGATACATAAATCCATGAACCTCAGAAAAATCCATAAACCCTGATGAAAACAATATAAGCCCAATACTAGCAGTACATCAATAACACATATTTAGGATAGGAAGATGCAGTTATTTATTCAAAACGAGTGCTTGCGTCTAAAATAAACTCCATCATGAGATTTCTCTCTAGTGAATTGTACCCATTCTTTTGAGCTGAAAAAATACACTGCTAACTCAATAAAATCTTCTATGGAGCTCAGCTGAATGTAACCTATTCTAATGCAATTATCCACATTTCATTTAGAAGAGGGATTGTCCTGATTGCTCAGAGTATTTCTCCTTTAATAAGTGACAGCATTTACATTTCACTGTCATGTAAAGGATTTCATCAGAGTATTTTGTGAGAACCAAAAAAAAAAAAAAACAAAACAACAACCATACCAAAGAATTCAGACTCAATCCTTTCTTTGTGCTATCTCAACAGAGAAAATAATACAGTAAGTTAAAATATTATACTAGATGCATTTCTTTTAACTTGGATACTATTCTTTGCTTATGTATATACAAAATGATAAAGATCCTAAATTAGGATATAGATTTCAAGAGTTTTTACTGACAAGCCTATAGGAACTTTTATTCAATACCAGTAAAGTATTATATATTTTGTTACCATTTGATACACAATTCAGTTTTGTGTAGTATGAAAAAGTTACTGTTGGCAATTCCCTTTGTGGGAAACCCTAAATGACTGTGCACACCATTTTCTTTCCTGATTTCTGTGTGCAGTGCTGACAGCACAGATGTGCAGCAGATATCTTCAATTCCTTACCCAGAAAGGGCAAACACTTTCAATTTCTGGAAGGTTAAAAGGAATTCAAGAGACGTGTCAAAAAAATTCTAAATCTGTGTAGGTAGCTGGAGTTGAGTGCAAGGTCTAAAGATATTCAAATTCCTTCTTCTCTGAGGCTAGAGAGCTCCTATGTGCTTGAATATCTTTTTTTTTTTCATGGCTGGGCTTCATGAACAAAGATTTGGGAAAGGCTCTACCCACGTTTGTCACAAGCGCGTTGGTGGCTAAAAAGGCCAGTACGAGATAGGCATGTCTGGTTGCAAAAGGCACAGCAGAAAGACTCCTTAGATGGTATATTCTGCAAGACTCGATTCTTTTTGCGTTGTCTTTTCTCCTCAAGGGTGATCCTGTGTGCGTTCTCAAAAGCATCAGCAGTGTTATAGATGGCGTGTCTCCAGGCCTCCTGATTGGAGGCCAGAGTAGACCAGTTATGATGATCAATATGGCCAAGGCTGAGATGTTGTTTCAGGGAGTCCTTGTATCTTCTCTTCAGGGCGCCTCTCTTGCGGCAACTGGTGGCAAGTTGTGTAAGTTTTGAGCTGGCTTCCTGCCAAGTCCTGAAACTCGACAACAAGGACCTGCTTCCCAGAGAGGGAAGAGAAAAAAAAAATGACTTAGGAAGCCAAAGCTATAGTAAAAAATTATATATATATATATTACATATGAGACAGATATATACAATGAGAATACTATACACCGCGACTCTCGAAATCCCAAACAGCTCCCCAAAAAAGGGAAGAGGGGGAGGGAGAAGGGAAAAAGGACAAAAAAAAGGGACAAAGACCAAACAAGTCAACCAGCCAACTGAAGGTAAATTAGCAAAATCTCACCACTTCCCTTTGAACAGGCAGGATGGCTGGACACGGCCCAGTGCTCTCCCCTCACACGTGGTAGACAACAGCAGTCGCTGTAGGCCTCGGGTCCAGATAAGCCAGACCGAGACAGGGACCCGCCGTTCTGGAACCTCGCCGGAAAGGAAGAGAACGGGGTCCCTCCTACTGGCTTTATTTATACCTCACGTTACGTAAAGGAATAGCGTGGAATACTTCCATGATCACCTTCCTAGTTCCTTCCTGGTTACAAGCTGGTCTCCAGGAAGGCCTGAGTGAAACCATCACACAAGTTCACCATAAAGCAGGATCTTAGGGAGGCGGTGGTCCTTCATCCTTGAGATGTGTCTTGCCCAGCGCAGTTGTGTTCTCAGTAACATGGCCTCAATACTTGTGACTGCTGCCTGTTCTAGAACAGATGTATTGGTCACAAAATCTGACCAGTGGATGTTTAGGATTGTGCGGAGACAGCATTGATGGAAGCGTTCTAGGAGACTACAAGCCATCTAACAGTAACTGCTGGTCCTCAGGACCAAATAAACTGAAAGATGTCTTTCTAAGGATCAGCATGATGCAGGGGGAGTTGCTGGTGGTGACAGTGGTGGAGCAGCTGATGTCAGTTCTCAGTGTTACTCTGTGGGGTATCCAGGACCTGCAAAGCACCATAGTGGAGCTTCAAGGGTGCTGGGAATGGTATAAATATAGGATGCTTATCACACTGAAGTACTGTTTATAGCTGTTGCAGGTGCATCTGTTAGAACAGAAGAAGTAGAGAATTTTATTTGTGGAAGAGCAGTGTAAAGACTTTTCTCCAATGGAAATATCAGAAATATAGTTTTCTCATGTGCCTTGGTATGTTTTGGGGGATGGGAAACATTTACTGTGTATTTTATGAAAAACTAAGTTTTCACAGAATCACAGAATATTCTGAGTTGGAAGGAACCCACAAGGATCATCGAGTCCAGCTCTTAAGTGAATTGCCCATACGTGGATCAAACCCATAACCTTGGTGTTAGCACCAGGCTCTAACCAACTGAGTTAATCTCAGGGTTTTCTAGGGATGGGAAGTGAGACATAATAGATACCTTTCTAGTTTTTTTGGACTTTTTGTCAATGCGACGGTCACTTTTCAGCCTGCAATCAGAACTTCTCTTGTTCTTTCTGGTACAGCTTGTTTTTTGTCTTGTAATGCTGCAATTTTTACACTGCACAAAGTGTTTGGTTCTGGGAGTAAAAGATTTTTTTTTTTTAATGGATGTTTAAATGTTTTGATTCAAAGGGATTTTTCCTTCAAACTGACTAAAAGAGTAAGAAGAAAAACTGCATGGGGTTCAGCAAGATGAGCTCTGACATTTACCTTCAAGGTTATCTGACATGTAATGTCCCTCATGCTGCTTTTGTTCTTGTTGTCCTTCAGCTTTATCTATTGAAAGTGGCATTTGGACTTAGATTTGGAGATAATGTGTCATAAGGGTATATTAAGAAAAGGAGATTGAGCAACAATATTTTTAGCCTTTTTCTTCATCATGATGAGGCTTGAAAGAAACTCCCTATGAAACAGAACAAACTGAATTTGCTCATAAGTTCCTACCTAATGAAACGTTATGCTTATAGTATACTTCAAGATCTCTTACAGCCACCCCAGAATTCTTAGGGTGTGGTACATCTTGGTCAAACTTCTTCAGGAGAAGGAATTTTTCTGAAGATGGTTTCTGTCAATGTTTTCTCTACTCCCCTCCTGGTTTTGGAGATTTTCTTGGATGGGAGGAGTGGTGACATTCAGCTAATTTCCTTTACATGAACATGTCTTATAAATATAATCAGCAGTAATATCAAGTGAAACATTTTCTTTGTGTTCGCCTAATATTATCCTTTTTGTGACTATAACTTGTGAGTACAAATTATGCTGCCTGTGGAAGTTGCTCTGCTTCTGAATTGAGTAATTCAGGTCTGAGAGAAGCAGTGAAGATAGTGAATGACCATACATTCCTAACAATTACATCCTTTTTCTGCAATGATACAGGACCTGCAGTTTAAAGTCCAATTTGCACAGATTCCAGCTTTAAAAGGTGTATTTACTTGAACAATATAAATTGACAGAAATTGGTATATTTACTTGGACAATATAAATTGACCAGACAAGAAGGAAATAGACAGAAAATGAAGAAGAAAAAAAGGTCTAAAACTCTGCAAGTCGTATTTGCTGCAGAAAAATTTGAAGTCTTGCTTATTGATCAGCACCAGGGTGAAAGAGAACAAGAATGCAGAAACTACCTGACAGATGATGAAAAATCTGAACTTACTTTTTACTGTGAAAGAAGTTCTTTATGAACAAGAGTAAAAATACTATGGTAGCTTGAAAAGCTGCTGTCTGTGACTCAGCTTAGTGGAACACCAAACCTTGTGACTACATTACTCGTAAACTTTTAGGCCTGCTGCAAGTTTTGCCAAATTAGTTGCTGCATTATTCACAATCACTCTGTGCTTTGACACTTGGTCTGTAATCATGCAACCTGAGTTTTGTTGCAAGGCTGGACAATATTCTGCAAGGAAAGGACTTGCGTATTTTGATACGTCGTCGCGTGTAATCAGTCCAGTCCAAATAATTTGCTGTCATTTAGTAATTTGAAAATAATCCAAGTGCTATACTATTATGACTTGTTTTGTTACGGTTTCCTTAACAGACCGAAAGAAACAAATACTAGTTATACTTCTGCCTAATATTGCCCCAAATCAGGAGTAACACTGTGCTGTTTGTGATAGATTTTTCAAGGAAAAAAAATGCTTACACTTGTGAGAATTTTATTTTGGGTAAAATTCAGAGACATATCACTGGAAATAATCACTGTAGAATATCTTAAAGTTAATGACGTTTACATGATTTGGAAAGGTTTAGGAGAGATATTGAAGTTAAAACATTGACCTTCACATTTTTTAATCGAGTACTGATAGAAGTATGAGTGAACCACTTCTTATTCCCTGTAAAATCTCCACTACTAAGAGGCTTGTCATCGTTTTGCTTATTAACTCTGTGATGATATGGTTCATTTCTCAAGACATTTCCAGGTTACTACTTTCTCTCTTGTCTTTTGATGGGTTAATGGTGTATAAACCAGCTCATTAAAAAGTGCTATCTAATGCTGCTGCTAAATCTAATATCAGTTTTCTTCTTCAGCCTCAGGGCTTTTTCTTCTTTGCTTTTTATTATGTTTTAATTTCTTTTCCACATGAAAATGAATCCTTAGAGTCCAGCACTGTATAATGGATAACATAAGCAGTGGCAGGATTATCATATATTCGTTGACATAATGATAATATTTCTGGAAGGTATCAGTAATTTGCTTTAGCCTCAGACTAGTCAAAGTACCTTTGTCAATATTTAATCTCTATTGACTCATGGCTTGATTACAATGCATAATGCTGACCACATCAATCTTCCCATAAAGCCTGGCTTCTGTTTCTGACAAAACTCTATTGATAAATTTGATTCATCCTGACATTGCAAAGCTAAAAAACTGCTGAGATTTCCACTCTCTATAAATTTGCATAGGTTTTTACGCTGAGAGGACACATAGCATCTTGCTATGCCAACCACTACATCTGTTTGTGCTTTTCTGTTTCAAATGCAAAAGTGAAATAAAGCAAAGAAACATATAAAACCGTGTAAGTGTAAATTATATCTTCTATTTTGAACAACTTCTCCTTCCTCCCAGAAACCTGAAGTAAACTGATAAAACTTCAAAGCCTTTTATTACTTGTTTTGGCATTAAACAATTTTCCCCAGCAAAAAACCTTGTCATGTTCTTGACTTCATGATACTATGAGGCCCCCTTCCAAAGAGATGTTTGTTTAGGTGTCAAAAACTTTTGTTGAGTTGCCTCCAACCTTACTTTCTGTTTTATAATATGAAGGATTATAAAGGGATATATTAGTTAGCTGTCTTGTTTTTAAAAGGAAAATAAACATTCCTAATAAAAGAAATGCATTTGTCAATTTTGTTCATGTGTTATTTTCCCTTTGGGTGTTTGATCACTAAATCCAATTAATTTGTATGAAAAATACCACACATTCACTTGAACACACAGCTCATCAGAATATTTAGGTTCTAGGGTTTGGATCAGATAGTTAGTAGATGTGGGTACAGATGGAAATAGCCTGAAAAATCCAAAATCTAGTGCATGTGAGTATTAACATATGCAGAACTGCTTTGTTGGATGACAAACAAATTCAAAATCAGCAAGATAAAACCAACAGGAAATAATTATCTTGCTGCCACAAGACATATTTGAAATAAATATCTCAGGTCTAAATAAGAATATTTAGATGTGTCTTATGTATTTACCCTTACAGAGACAACATTCAAATCTGTGACAACTTCTGGCTGTAAACAGAATGCACACCCATAAGTGTCTGCATGCTAGCTTTTGGTGTGGCAGATGCTTGAAGAAATTCTGGCAAAATAAAGAAAAGAAAAGCTGGTATATCTAACACAGTTGGGTAGTCATAAATAGATAAGCATCTGTTCTGTTACTTTCTTTACATCTTTGCTTAGAAAATATAAGAGCAGGTTAGAGTCATAATATGCTTACCACTCATTACAGCATGATTTTATGATAGGTTCTAAAAACTTACTGCAATATATGAAATGAAATATTTAGAAATAAATCTTAAGGACCAAATACTAAATCTTTGAAAATGAACCTGGAGTAGAATTGTTGTTGCTTATTAATTGTGCACTGCTTGATAATCATGTTTAGGTAGTCTTTTTCCAGATATCAGTTGTCCTTTGGCTGACATTCCATAGCAGTTCATAGACTCAGATGCAATTGTATGTATATGTTGACTCAAAGTTGAACACCATATTTGGCCCAAAATCTCTGTGGGACAGAAAGCCAACTACTGTATATCAACTTGTGCTGACCAGCTTTGAATTGAATTAGCTTGGAGACCGCCATTTATTTTTGCATTTCACTTAGTCTTTGATTCACCTGAAAGTGATGATTACATTTGCCTCAGGATATTTCTAGCCAGTGTTGCATATTTGATTGAGGGTCCAAAGTTAGTTATATGTAACAATAACTCTTTATTTTTGCATTTCCTGCAACACTAAATAGAGACAATGTTAAAAACTCTTGGTTGTACAGTCAGTCTTATGATTATAATGATGCTTTCTTGTTTACTGGCTTAATTTCTCATTTACACATCAATAGATAACACCTTGTAACTTCACAGAAAACAATGACTCTGAGGTGCTCTGATACATTAATATTTGTTATTGTCATGGTTTACTACAGGAATGCTCACAGACTCTGACAACATAAAAATTCAAGCTGCAACCTGCACATACCTACCTGATTCAGTTCTCGAATTGTTAAGAAATCTGTTTCTTTACATTGTTTGCCCTTGGCTGCTTTTAGATTTATGACTAGTCTATACACCCCTGAAGATCTACAGGGATCTGCAGAGTAAGCACAAAGAGAAACAAAGGACAGTACATAAAATCTGTGACTATAGTAGTAAAAGGTTTAGATGTAATGATGACGTCAAACTGTTGACAGCTTTTAATCCAAATAAATAACTGCATAATCTTAATCTCTTTCAGAATTTGCCTTGGAAGCACATATTGGAATCTCCAGAGTAAAAAAAAAAGTCCTTCTCCATCAACAGTGTAAAGTATGGGTCCATTTCTGTATTCTGTAAATCTCCACTTCTTCACTCATCATGATGACTAATGATGACAGGCTGTGTCTGAAGCCATACTGAAACACACAAACAACAGAATGTGATGAAATGCTCACGTGACTTCTTTGGCATTTAAGAAAGACTGGTATGCCAGCATCTCTGACTACAGAAAATTTTGTTCCTCACAGCAGACTCCAGTTGTACCCATCAAAGCAGCTAAACCAGGCTTGGAGGGTAGCTGAAAGTGGAAACTATTAGTTTCATTCAACAACACAAAAAGAGGGAATGAAGTAAAAACAATTAAGAAGGAAACCTGATAGAATATATAATATAGCAGGATGCAGATTTAGACTTCCTAATTTTTATTTGAAAGGGTTACTGGAGCAAAAACAGAAGGCTGTAAAGTTTAAACATCAGACAAATGGGACAATCTTTTAAGAGCATGCAGAAGTCATCCTTAGACTGGTAATAGGTATGTGAAATACAACAGTAATTTTCACCCTGCAGCTGTAAGATGCCCTCATTTCTGGAGCTGTAAGATGCCCATACGTATTCTGAGAAAATGTGTGGTCTGTTTAAATGGATCAAGCATAAAATATTAAGTTCCTTTATGTTCCTACTTACATGGGTCTTAATTATTTTGAAATAAAATATAAAAATAAAGTAATTTGAGTATTTTATATATGTATATAAACAAAGAGGCAATAAAAACACTGGGGTAATACATAAAAAGAAATATTTTTTTAGCAATTAAAATATGTTAGGGAATGATTTTCAACCTTGTCTCTATCCTTATGAAAATATTATTATATACATTGAACTTTAGAAACATTGATGTTAGTTTCATGAAACCCTTGATTTTGAGATTTGAGTTTTAAATAATACAAATCTATACTATCACAGAAATATGCTGCCTACTCAGGGCTTTAGTTGCTATTCATAGACATAAAAAATACTGATCTCTCCAGGAAACTGCAGCTGTTTTGCTAAAGTTTGCATATGTAAATTAACTCACCACTAAGACTGCAATAAAAATGAAAATGAACTCCCACCGCTTTGATTCCCTTGATAGTTTTGGTGGGGGGTTTTTTGTTGTTGTTGTTTGTTTGTTTGTTTGTTTTTAAATGTTTTTTTTACCTAGGCTTTTTATTTTCAATGATTAATTCTTGTAGATGTTTGTGTAATCTTTGACGACTATACCTGTCTGCAATTTCTAATATATGAAAACCCGATTTCAGAAATAGCTTTTTATTTTTCAAATGGTTAGAATATTCTACTTTATTTATTCAGATCTTGGGAAATATCAATTCGAAGAATGACACAACTTTGGTTTCCTAGGAAGAAAAAGAAGACCTCATTTGGAGAAGTTTTAGCTGTTCAGAAAAAAAATGTGTGAAACTCAAGTATTTTTCTCAAATCACTCTAGTTTCTGTTCAAAATGTACCAAGACTGGCAGCTTAAAAACTGTGCTTAGAATATTTGTTAAGATGTGGAAAACGGGTTTCACCCCCTTCAGCTGTAACCAGTATAACAAGATATTGCAAGCAACTATACCTCTAGCTTTAGCCTACTAAGACTGTTACTCTATTGCCCCCTCCCTGAGAAAAATTCTAGTGTTTCTGGAGATCCCTGGTCAGCATACATCAAAGACAAAATTTTGTGGCATGTATCAGACTTGATACACTAATTATTCCTATTCTGGAGCAATCCTAGGCCAGAGATAGCAAAAAATACCATACCATTACTTATGGTAATGGCCTAGACCCAGAAGAGAATGTCAGTGCTGCCTGGCATTGGGGTATATTTGCAGCAGCAGTGCTGCCAGGAGTCATAGGAGAGCAAGATTTATCACAGAAGATCAAGGCATATGTTTAAAGAGAGCAATCACAAGAGCCAGCCAAGGTGTTAATAAGGATCAGAGGGTAGCAGCTCTGAGATTTCAGGACTGGATCCAACCTTCAGGAGTTAAATATCATGCTGAAATAGGTGTCTGACCTCTGAGACCCAACCGTGTCAGTCTTCCCATATTTTTGTCTGAAACAAGGAATAGTGATCAATGTCAGAGAATGAACATTTGACTTAATGCACCTGATCCACCTTGACAACACCTAATACTGTCAGAATATCTGACTGCAGGGTTTTACTCTGTTTAGTACTGAGCTTTGGTATTGACTTTTTTTTTAACTTACTTGGTTTATTTTTTATTCTTCACACCAGTTATTTTCTTCCTAAAGTCACTTTGTTATAAAATTTTTCATAGTTTTATTTATAATAAATCACATTTATCCTTCACCAACCAGCTGAAAATAAAGTATACCTGTGTCTATACCTGCAGTTCACTCCTGTTTGTAGTCTATTAATCCAAAATTATACATGAAACCATCTATCACTATCCTTGCACTGCCTGTTTGCTGCTCCCCAGTTGTTTTCCACATCATTGCTGCTTAGTTCCAGATTTAGAACCTCATCACTTTTAAAACTTCCCAATTGTCACATTCTCCAGGAAAGTACAAGCATAAAGAAAACCATTCAAATGTTTGAAACATATGTGCTCCAATCAGTAGAAATCCACCCACAAGCTGCAATTGTGCAGCCTTGAACTAAGTGACATAATGAGAAAAGGATACTCAAGATTCTTGAGTAGCTTGCGTGACAGTATGAGTTTTTAAATTAATTTTTTAAAAAGGAAGGCGAAAAAGAAAATTTAACATCAGATTCGGTCACTCATCCTCATGCTCCATTCCAGAGTGTGTTAGTCACCGTGTCCCTCAAGTGGGTATGAGAGTAAAGGAAAATTAACTCTTGCCATATCAAGGATATCAAGGATACTTGTCATTTAGTATCCTTGCTTTACCTCATATTTGACTCTAGACTGAACAAGTACTGCAGCAAATGCTGTTTCTGCAGCTATTGAAAATAAAAGCACTCTGTTGAATATAAAGCAAGAGGAATACTATAAAGTAATGAGATTATGCTTCAAATTTTCCCAGTGCATAAAAAATACATGAAATTAGTCTACTTCTGGATATTTATATCTTCTTGTTAAAAGCTAACATGCAGTATTAATGCAGAAGACTCGAGTCAATTCAGGCTTCACAATGTTAACAAGGAAAGACATTACAGGGGATAAAGAAAATGCATCTAGAGATTCATATCCTTATATTTCATAGTTCCAGTGGAAAGAAAAGAGATGCACAGACAGTCAGAAATTCTACCTTTGCCTCTAATCACAGAATATGATAAAGAAAAAAAAGAGTTAAATCACAAAGTGAAATTATTTCATATATAAAAAAATTTATTAATTAATCAATGTTGTTGAAATGTAGCAGCACGAAGTTGTCATTAGAAATTTATATATAATTCATAGAATTAAAATCTCAGTCTTAACAGACACCATGAAAACAGAAAAAGAAGTTAATTTCAAGGATTACATTACTCAGAATGATCTATACTAAGTGTTTGCAATATTTTCATTTGTGATTGTGGTTTAGTTGTATTATGTTCCTGATAATTTTGAGAAGCATTGTTGAAAAGTTTGTCAAAAGCGGTGACAGCTAGTCTCCAGTCTTTTACTCAAGGTCGAAATTCTGCTTACATTAACGTTTTGATTCTCACCAAACAAATTCTTCACAATCATGGTGACAGTAGGATAAAGAGTAAATTGTCATTTTAAATGTGCTCTAAGTCCCTATTTGATCCTCAAATGAAAGTGTGACTTAATGGAGACATGTTAACAAAGCAAACAATAAATCTTGCGTTTTTAATTAGCACAGGTTTTTTTTTAGATGTAATGTATTGGGACACTTCAGTCCTTAGTGACCTTTGAAGTCATGCTTCAACTTGTGTATAGAAATAGTGAAGTGTTAGTATTTTGCTCTGAGCTGTCACATAAAACACTCAGACCTGCCTAATTTTCAAAGTCAAAAATCTCTCTTGCAACCAATGGAATATTGCATGAGAAAAGACAGGAAATTTGAGACAGCATCCATTCTTCTCTGTGTGTGATGTTTTCTTTGTATGATGTTTCCTTTGTTAATTGACATGTTTTCCTTCAGCATGCATAACAACAGATTAAATAACTTTGTTATATTCATGGAGATCCATGCCTGCAAACACAAATATTCACATTCAGTCTCTTGTTTCTCTGTCCTTAACTGCCTATTCTTGTAGTTCATAGTTATATGATATCTTCACCTCAACTATCACACGTTGGAAAAGCTTTGATACTGACTAGGTACATCAGAAACAGAATTCAATAGTGGATTTTGGAGAATTTCCCCCCCTTCATTGAAACTGCATCCATATTCATGAAAATCTTCATTAAATTGCACTGTACTTGCAAAATTTTGTCCCAGACATGAGTTCAAGATCTTATGGACAAAATCCAGATATCCAAATCGCCAAGCTGTTTTAATGACAAAGTATTGAACTGATTTAACTAGGCAATGCCACATGGCTGAAACCAGGTGGTATTTTCTCTCTCTGCTGATTATCACTTTCTCAAAGAAAAGGGAAGGGTGTGAACTACTTTGCCTTTATCTTTCAGAACTGTAAGGCTATGATTTCCCACATACATCATAACCTTTAAAAAATATTAAATAAGGTATAATACTTACCTAGTCTCTTTCTTATATTCTGTATGACCATGGACTCTGTATCTTTTAAGTGTTTCTCAACTACCTCTGGCTACTGACAGTGAATCCATATAAAACTAGAGTATGGCTTACAACTGTTTTTAGCAATCATCACCTTGTTGACTGATAATTGGCAATTGCAAATATGTTCACTAAGATTTATCTTATAAAGACATCAGTGTAAATGATAAATGCTGCACACACAAAAAAAAGAATGTTTTTCATCATGTTATATTGTTTGAATCATGTCAGTTGGTATGAGAAAAATACATATAACAATTGAGCATAATATCTGAGATTTATTTTTAGGTGGTGTCAGGATGATTTTGCAAAACTATTACCTGACATCTCTAAATAAATTTGTACAAATAGTCAAGTTGATGAAAGTATGTCACATCTGGCAATTATTGGTCTAGTGTGATTTATGGGCAAAGTTGTTTTTAAAAAAATCTTATTGGCAAGAGGATGAGGACAGAAGCAGTCTTCTACTGGGAAAGATTTAGTTTAGAAAAGTTGGTTTTGGTTTACTACCTATGCACTACTATTTGGCTTAGCATGTTCTGCCATGTATTGTCCTAAAGAAATAGTTCATATAAGAATATTCCCTCACCAGTCAGGAGACTACTTGTAGATTACAGTGTGATAAAACTGGAAGGGTGTCACATGTTGGCCCGTAACAATAATATATATGTGTGTGCGTGTGTGTATACATATCTGTGATTGGGTTTCAGTGGTTGCATCAAACATTTCCAGTTCAGAAATCTGGATGTTAGAATTCTGAGAGATTTTCAGGTATGACAAAGAAATGTCAATTTTAAAAAAAAATCAGGATGGAAGATTTTCCACCAATAAGACCTCTTTATGGACTTCAGAATCCTACTTACCTTTTTTGAGCTCTCTGCCAGTTTTCTTTTGTTTTGGAAAGAATATTGACTTTTTTTTTTCCTTCTTTTTATGTATAGAAAGCAAAGACTAAGTGTTTCCTCTCATAAAACAGAACCAGAGGATCTCCTATTTCTCTCTGGGAAATTTAAAATGAACAGGCTTTAGGGGTTGTGGGAAATTATATAAGTATACTTTCTTCTCTCTTTATTTAACCAAAATACCAGATATACAAAAAATGGCTAAACTGGCTTACTGGTTGCACGGAGTTATAAATATTGATAAAAATAACATTATAACTATTGATTTGCATATAACTCCTTCATGGAAATACTAATATTTTGATTAAGGTATTTTCAGGGTTTCTCACTTTTCTGCATGCAGGTACAGTAGTGAAATTCTATTCTTATCTCACTTTCCAGTAATTTTTCTCTTTAGTTCATTATTGGATTATACTCCTAAAATACTATTTTCCTTTAAGTTTAACTGAGGTACTTTGTTCCAATGAAGACATCTTAAGCATTTTTCCCAAGTCTGCTGCAGACATGGAGATCACTTCATCATTTAGGGTTAGCAATGCAGAAGGGATACCAGCTTTGTGACAAAGAGAAACAGAAATACTGTTCATATACACAGAGAAGTGGTGGCATTAGTGACTGCATCTATTTACCATGGAGTAAGTCCAGCTTTTTGGCTCTACTGAGACAGCACTGCTTTGGGTTTTTTTGAACAAATCTTATATCCCCTTTTCTATTTACATTGTGTAAGGTGGTTCAAAGAATCTACTGAGAAGGAAAACAGTTTATATAGGAAACCCATGGGATTGCAAAACAATTGAGAATCACAGAATCATGGAACATCTAAGTTGGGAAGGACTCTTAAGGATCATCAAGTCCAACTACCTGTTTCTTGTAGGACTACTTGAAAATAAACCATATTACTATGAGCATCATCCAGACACTCCTTGAACTCAGACAGGCTTTGTGCTGTGACCACTTCCCTGGGGACCCTGTTGCAGTGACTGACCACCCTCTCAGTGAAGAACCTTTTCCTAATCTCCAGTCTGAATGTATCTTGATAGGGTTGCATTCCATTTCCTTGTGTCCTATTGATGGTCACAAGAGAGAGGAGATCAGCATCTCTTGCTACAAGCAATTTGTGCAAAGCTTTACCCTTTCTCCCTTCTGAACCCTAAGGTCACCAGCACCCTTCTTTCTGGATAAAGACATAATTAACAGGAGTTGTTATAACATCACTGGCAGTTAACAAATGCCACCTGAGTCTTCATCACTTATTTCAAGTGGAAAAACTCAAAAGTTGCTTTGCTCTGTAGCAGAGGAAGACATAACACCAATTTTCAGAAACATCTTCAGATGAGACTGCTTTTAGTAGGAAAGACATTAGGGTAAACTGTGTGGTTTCCACTGCTGCATATTACCTGAGGCTGTAGCTCAAGGAAATTTAACATCTATTTACAACCCAGTATAGCAAATAATACTATGCATACCCACTGGACTTTATAGATGAGGAAATAGTGCAAGGGTGACTGCAAGGCTGAGTAAGAGCTCAGACAAAGCCCTTTCTATCCTTCCACTGTAGGTGACTGCTCCACTAAACCAGAATGATGTTTGAAAACAACCATTCTTTTCTCATTAAAGATAATCCATTTAATTTATCACTGGCATATGCACCAGTGTTTTCTTCATGGACCCCATACTCATTAGCTTCCTCCAGTTTCCTCCCCTCTGACCTGACCAATAGAAAAGTGGTTATTATTCATCCCAAAGCTATTATTAGAGCAGACACAGGAAGTATAAGAGATATTTAATACCTTCCCTAAAAGTTTCATATTTCATTCTTCTGTAGGAGTAATGCTTGGTCAATCAATTAAAAGATTTTTTAGTTTCAAATTACCTGTCAGCTAACCCAAAACACAATAGTATTTTAACAATGTTCCTTTGCCCTTTTCTAGGAATACTTTTGATAGGATTTTAATTGACATATTTATGGAAGCAGATTGAGTAACTGAGAATGATTTTGCTCATTATACTTTACATAATAGTAAATTATCAGAGAGATTGAAGTGTCCTATTTTCCAAAACTCCTCATTCTAGAAAAACTCCATATTTCTTTGTCTGCCGAGCTATGTAACATCTCACAGACTCTTATCATGTAGTTATCATTGTGAGAGAGAATTTGCTGTGGCACATATCTAAAAAGTGCTGCCAGCCAACAAACCTCTAAAAGTCACATTTTCCTCTAGAGAAATTCACTGAGTCATATGACACGTCTGTGATTTCTTCCTAGAACCGGTAGCTATCGTAAAACACTAAAATTACAGACTTCATTAAAATAATACTGAGTGAGATTGAGGTATTTGAGAACAGAAAGAGTTTACATGACAGGGATGGAAAAGAATTAGACAGGAGAAATAGGTGTGTGTGTGGGTGGAATCCAGAAACAAGGAGAGCAGAAGAAAGTAAGAAAAGAAAAAAAATCTCAAACACACGTACCCAAAAAACCTGCCCAATTTGAAAGTAAAATCTGAAGTGAGACTGAAATGATATATATTAAATCCTCTGGCACGGAAGAAAGAAGGATTTTAGTATAGTTTAGAAATAATTCTCTGTCACTTCTGAAAATGTAAAAATTATAAACTCTTCAAAATGACAAACACTATCTTAGGAGAAAAAAACCTGGAGGTCGGTATGCTAAATCTGTATTTCAGTTAAATATGATTAAATTATTATGGTATTTCTGCCTTTTGCTCAATATAACTACCAAAAACTTATAAGAATTTACAAACTACCTCATACATTAAAGTAAGTGTTTTTCTTTTCATTGATTCTTTTAATTTCTATTCCAGTTGTTATTAATGGAGGAATCAAGTGCTATCACATACATTTAGCAAATGAGAGGATTTCTCTGTTATCTTAAATTTTTTCTCCTGATCAACTTTTCTCAGCCAGGAATCTGTTGGCCTGTAGCATCCAGACCTCTGCTTCGTGACTAAGCAGCTTTGCATTTCTCTCATTTGTTCAAATGGCCAAGAAGAAAAAGTTGCTTTGTTGAGAAGGTCACACAAAACTTATTTCAAGGACTGGAGCTTTCCTCGTGAATATGGAATAAGAAATGGTACTTTCTCCATTTTATTTATCTATGCAAAGGCTAGCTCTCCCAGGTGACCTGACACAGACCTAGTCAACACTATCCATAATGAAAATCAATGGCACCAAGTCACTAAACAATTACTCCATCTTCTTTAAAAATGCACAAGCCTTCAAAAAAACAAGGATTCAGAGACTGATTAATTTGCTATTTGCCTTAGAGATTGCACAAGTTGCATTATTTAAGATGTTGCCTTGTCTTCATGTTCTCAAAGGATGGACCAAGATCAAAGTCTCATAGAATGTTGTGTCTCCTGAAAGAAAAAAAGGAAAAGGTGACCAGGTGACTAGATGATGGGAAATACAGATTGGAGCCATGGTTGTGGAAGTTTTGTAAGTATCTGCTTGTTTATGTTCTAAATAAATATTGTTCTTCTGCACACAAAACCCACGGTGATCTAGTTTTGCAAACTTCCAAATCTGACTTGATATCAAAGAAGGCATTTTAAATAGAGTAATTTACATATAAGCTCAGAAAAATACCAATAAAAACAGAATTAGAAATTGCAACCAATTTTGACTAGAACCAGGTACTGGAGAACCATTTCAAGGATGATATTTTCAAAAATGTTTTTAAACACTGAGCATCCAGCAGGCTTAAGCTTTTCATAGGCTTCTAATAAACCCTAAAATCCAAACCAATTCAAAATCTCATATTTTCATCACAATCTTCCAAATGAGGATACTGCATACTTTTTTATTTCACAAAATATCATCTCTAAAAATCTCTGCTATGGTCTACAACAGATATTTGGAGGAAACTGTATATACAGGGTAATCAAGATACTGAATGCAAAAATTGAGTGGCACTTTTTATATCTGCCCAGATATAAAACTTATTCCTAAGCCTATTCTTCAGAATTAATGCACAATATTCAGAAGAGCCCTCCCTTGATTTAAGCAAAATTATGCCAGAGGATCAAGAAGTTTCGTGACAAAGAAAGAGGTTGGAGGGAGACTTTTTACCAGGGCCTGGTTTAGCAGGATGAAGGAAAATAATTTTAAACTGAAAGAGGATAGATTTAGATTGGATATTAGGAATGACAAAGGAATGGTGAGGGTGGTGAGACTGTGGCACAAGTAGCCCAGAGCCATGGATGGCAGTGTTCAAAGTCAGGTTGGACAGGGCTTTGATCTAGTGAAAGATATCCCTGCCCATGGTGAGGAGGGGAACAGATGACCTTTAAATATCTCTTCCTACTAAAACTATTCCTTGACTCTGTAGAATCATAGAATCATAGAATCAGTCGAGTTGAAAAGGACCTCTGAGATCATCAAGTCCAACCCTTGATCCAACACCCCCATGGTTACCAGACCATGGCACTAAGTGCCACATCCAGTCTCATCTTAAAAACCTCCAGGGATAGAGAATCCACCACTTCCCTGGGCAGCCCATTCCAGTGCCTAATTACCCTCTCTGTAAAGAATTTCTTCCTAATATCTAACCTAAACCTCCCCTGGCAGGGCATAAGTCTTACTGATAGCTGCCTGGGAGAAGAGACCAACACCCACCTGACAATTTCATGACTTTTCAAATTATTTTGATTTATCCTTGACACTGGAATAAAGACGTCCACTCTGCTAACTCTTTGCAATGGTAGGCATATAAGCAGTTCAAGTCCAAAACTACTTTCAATATCTAAATAAAGAATCACTAAAAGATATTGGATATGGTTCTTAAACAGAAAGGGTTAAAAGGGTTAAAACAGGTTCTGTAACTTTGCCATGTTATTGAGCCTGTACAGCATTGACAGATAGAGGTGGACATATTTTTTTTCAGAATTGTGTGAAGAATCTTAGGAGTCCTGTCTAAGATAGGAAGGAGTGTAATAGATAGTTTCCTTAGCAGAAGGATGTGCAGCTTCCATCTGCAAGTAGCAATATAATATGTTTGTGAACCTCTCAAGGTTTGCCCTAGCTGCAGGGAATGATCCCAGCAGCAAACGGGGGAGGCTTTCAGTTTCATGTGAAGTCTTGCCTGTTAACTTCTTCCACGCCTAAATTCTCTCCTGCTTCTTTAAAGCATCATCTAAACCACCGTGCACCTACTCTTCACACTGAAGTTTTTGTTTCAACAGGGGATCATATGCTTAAAACAGAAACTCTCTTTCCAGTGTGTTTGATTTCTGTATTTATGCTCTACATTTTGTAAGATACGTATCTTAAAAGATAGATACTGGTCTAAATAGTATGTACTTATGTATATATATGTATGTATCTATGTATGTTTTTATACAGTATATATTGTATACATGTATCTATGTGTATAAACATCAATAATTTTGTCTACGTATTTTGCAGAATCATAAATCATAGGAAATGCTGAGTTGGAAGAGACCCATCAGGATCATCAAATCCAACTCCTGGCCCTGCACAGGTCACCCAGGGAATCACATTATGTGCCTGAGCATTGTTTGAACGCTTCTTTTTATTTCATTCTCTTTTTTTCAATTGTTTTCAACTCATTCTAAAACCTTGCTATGCCTTAAAACATCTCATTCAATTTCTAAACTAGTCCAAAATCTCTTCTACTATTTTCTATATCACACCAAACTTCATTCCTCTTCTGATTTTTCACTTGTAGCTTGGATACTAGCATCTTTCAACACAGTAATACGTACTGGGATGAACTTCTGCTTTTGTTCCTGAGCTTACTATTTTCTGCCTTTTGTAACCATTACAAAAGCATCACCTATGCGATCTGATTTCTTTATTGTGTGACTAATTGAATTCAGATTCATTACTGTGGAAACAGAGATTGGTCCTGCAATATTGTCAGCAGTAGCTAAAATCACAGAGCATTACCAGAGCCAGCAGAACCAACAGAGTCCTGATGCTGGAATGTATTTAGTCACCTAAATGTATTGATTGTGCACCATCCCACTCTGTTATTAAATCAATGAGAACTGCTTGATGCTCAAGGCTTTTGTAAAATCAACCTGTCAATTCAGGGACATAAATATAGATTTGGAAATGAAACCTTAAACACCATTTTTTTAAAAAAAAATTGACCCTGGGAGATGAGCACAATATTGAAAGTTGTGTGCAAATCAAAGAACATCGACAAGAATGCTGTTTTGGACGTAGATTTTAATGACTGACCCCAAAGTGCTAGGAAATTACAGGTCATAATGTAGTTTGTTTTCTAAATCAGTTTGTCTGTGGTTCGTATTATTAATACAAACACTTGAATGCACCTTTCAAAATAAAAGCATTTCTTATTTTCTTGCAGAAGGCCATAGTACCTGGTTTTTTTTGTCAGTTTGAGTGAATGTTCTTGATCTTTTCCTCAGTTAAAATTAACACTGCCAAAAATCAAGGACTTTTGCCTCTTTGAAACTTTATTAAATAATTCATGCAGCAAAATAAACTCTAAGTCTTTGCTTTGAATAATAAAAAATTATCCTTAAATATTTGCATTTCGTGAAGTCGATGCTTCCAGGCTGCTGTCTAGACCAAACAAGAACTATGCAGGAACTGTGGTGACATAGCACACTATAGTGGTAGTGTAAAAGCCTTAAGTACAATGAAACTGCAGGACCAATCCTATAAAACTGATGGATTGCAGAACTGAAGCCGTAAGTCTTCTGAGGAATAACTGAGTGAACTTGTGTCATTTAGTCTGGAGAAAATGGGGCTCGGAGGGGACCTCATCATGCTCCTTGACTACCTGAAAGGAGACTGCTGAGAGGCAAGAGCTGGTCTCTTCTCTCAGGTAATAAGCAACAGGACAAGAGAAAATGGCTTCAAGTTGCATCAACAGAGGTTTAGATTGGATATTAGGAAGAACTCTTTCATCGAAATGTTTACCAAGCATTGGAATGGGCTGCCCAGGGAAGTGGTTTTGTCACCATCTCTAGAGGTATGGTGTAGATGTGGCATTTAGAGACATGAATTAGTGATGGACTTTGCAGTGCCGGGTTTGTGGTTGGACTCAATAACCTTAAGGGTCTTTTTCAACATAAATGCTCCTACGACTCCATGAATCTATTTACTGCATACATAGTTGAATGGGATTTTTTTCTCTGTTGCTAATTGCACACACATTTTTTCCAGTGAAGTGCCTGTGACTGTATTTTATTTTTTTTTAATATAATGAATATATTTATTAGTTAGTTTTGCTCAAATGGAAAATTGTCTCTGGGTCAGTAAGAAGGAAATCATGATTGATCCTACTGTTGACTAGGCCTAAACAAACACAGCAACAAATTTTTGTATAGATTCTTCTAGATACAGAACCTACTCTCATCTGAGGAAGAGAAATACTGCATGTATCTCAGCTATCTGGGCTGAAAAGAGAAAACAGTCTTGCCTTTAAGACAAGTAACTGGTGTTCATATAATGGGGAGTTTGTTCCTGCTTTTACCATTTTTCTCCCTCAACATGGAACTCTCTTTGGTGCCTGAGCCCTCATTTGCACTGTCTCTCTCCAGCAGAGAGAGTTTTATCTATAGTTTTATCTATACAGGGCCTAAGGCTGTAGGGGGTGGGGGGGAAAGGTGTATATTTCACTTTAAAAGCTAGATTGTCCTGTGTGTTTACTCTCAGACTTTGATGGAGAAATTAGTTTAAAATGTGAGTAGCTTTCTTAAAAGTCGTGTTGCATTCCCAGGCAGGTAGGCACTGCAATCTCAGTGCTGGCACCCAAGCACTCACCCTGGACACAGTCCAGGTGGGTGAATGCACACCTGCATGTACCCTGCTGCCAGTCCTTGCTGCAGAAACCATCCTGCCCATGCACCCCACCCTCCCCCCAGGATGTGCAGAGAAATGGAACACACTCTGGCTCGTGCTGAAGCCTGGAGAGACAGTGAAGTGTGAGTCCCAGGAAACACACACTGCACACTGCAGGTGCTAAAATTAATACCCACCTCTAAGGGATCTATACAGTTCAATCTAGATACACTTTTATATAAAGAACTTCTCAGCTTTTATTTTCTTTACATAATTACAATATAGACCAGTAATTTTCATTACAATGTAATGGACCTGTCATGAAAGTATAATAACTTCAGAGTCCTGTGTTCACTAATTCAGGATACTGTCTTTATGTATTTTTCCCTCTGCAAATGGTGATTTTAAAATTACTTTTATTCAGTGGAAACATCTAAAAAAAAGTGTCACATTCCCTTCTTAATCTCCCCTTTTAAAATTCTGGGCCCAATAGAATTTGCTAAGGAAAAAGAAGATGACTAATCTTCATATGGGCATTCACATTTTTTTGTGGTGGTGATCTGAAACCTGACCAATTGAGAGTATTCAAAAAATGGCAGTCTTTGTGAAACAAAGGTGCTGTAAAACTATTAGACAATTCATGAAATTTTTTTCTCATAGTGGATAAGACACACATAGGAAGAGATCTTCTCTAACTGACATGATAGGGAAACATAACTCATACTACTCAACCAAGAGGTGTTATTGCAACTCAAGCTTCAAAAAATTGCCGTGATACTCCTTCTGGGTGCTATGTAAATTTACTTGGCTATAACAAAGGAGATTCCTACTATATAGGAAACAGAGGTGAAATATCAGACTCCAAGCTGTATATCTTTGCCCTACATCTTAATGAATCCTGTCTTGATGGTATTATTTCTAAGAAATACAATTTGTATCCCAGTATGTTAAGACAGGAGTTTCTGTACTTGTTCCTTTCACATATCTCATGGCCAGAATATTGAAGACAACCTCTGCTTGAAAGGGATTTTCTTGCAACTGTAATGTTTACAACCAAAAATATATTCTCAGTTTACAAAGAGTAACTAGCAACAGACACAACAGTCCATTATACCATGAACTAGTCACTTTTCACTAACCAACCCTATGCAAATACGAATATAGACCAACAAGTATCCTTTTAAGAAATCCTTGTACTGAGCCTTCCTTTTGTTAAGCATGTCAAAATGCTTCTTAATGCTAAGCCTCCATGGTTCCCTAAGATAAAAGTAATGAATCAATATTGTCAGAGAAATTACAAATTATCATTGATTCTAAACTTTTGTAGCAAGTCATTACATGGCTAAATGCCTTTCTGTTCTTTTAAGATAGAAGGGTTGGCAGGATCTAATAGTTGTTATGACACAGACCTGAAGGAGACTTTACACCCCGCACTGTATTTAGTAGGTGGATCCTATTCATATAGGGTTGTAATTATGTCATTTATTCCACAGTATTCCCTGATAGTGCTATCAATTGTAGATGTGATAAAGTAATCTAGGATTAGGAAAAGTGTTGGTTGGTATTGTCTGGTTTTCTCTTTCCTTCTTCCCTTGAAACTGCTCCCCATGAGCCACGATGCAGCCTGAACCTGCACATCCCTCTGAAGGTAGAAAGGAAATCAGTGCCCTGCCGACCCCTTTGGTTATACAACTTGAGTGGTCCAGAAATGTAGAAAGAGGACTGACTCTGTAGCAACCCCTTTATCTTTCCCTGGGGAGAGTGCTGCAAGAAAACAAGCAAAGCTGTTTGTCTGCTGATCCCTGACTGCTCAGAGTGAAGTGAGTTAGAGACTCTGCAGTGATGCCTGCAGTATATATGAGCTGTTAACTCAGAAACCCACTTTAAAAAAGAATTGTTTCTTATCTTGAGGAAACAATGCCTCCTTGGGTTATGGAAGAGTTCATTCAGCTTCTCCTCAGCCTTTTGTCCTAGGCTGAGCCTGAAGTCTTGAGCTGGTCCGCAAGAAATTCCCTCACAGCTATTATGTCATGTCACTGCAGTTAAATCTCAGGATAGTTCTGCAAATAAATTAGGTGTTTCAGAGGCATGAGTCAGTATCAAAGAGACTGATTTTAATTAAGTAGCAATAAATATCCAATTCCTAGTGTGCGAAGTTTCCAAAAATGGTTTTAAGATCCAGCTTTTCATCTCCATCAATATCAATCTGTAGGCATGAAAAAAAATCAAATCCAAAATGTCTCCTAAAATGACAGCCCCTAAAATGACAGCCTGCCTGTCCCTGACTGTGGAACTTCTGAAATCAAGCTGAGCATTTCATTAAAGGACTTTTAATTATGGTTGGCTTTGTACTTGAAATTTGCTTGAGAAGGATGATTGATAGCTTCCAGGAACTGGATTTTCTTTTACACTGATAAATGACAGATTCTGAAGAGAGAACTTTGCAGAATGTCCTTGCTCCTAATAGGTCAAAGTCTCCTCATTGCTGTTCAAGTCCAATATCTAGAAGGGTACTTATAGCCGGACAATGAAGAGAGGGGAATGTAATAAAAAGTAGTTCCACTACCCATGAGGATGAAAATGGGTCATTGCAACCATTCTTACTATCTTGGTCCCAAGCTCCAGCAAAGGAAAGGGAAAAATTCACCAGATCCCTTCCAAAAGGAAAAAAAAAAAAGCCACCACACAGCAAAATATATGTAATGTTTGTGGCTCAGCAGTCCCAAGCTGCACTCACCCCTCTCACAGGAAGCAGCAGGCCTGTGCTGAGCACAGAAAGGGATTTCTCAACCCCTTTTGGCAAACATGAGAGTGGTGGAAGGGTGTCTGAACTACTCATGTCAGTGTGTCTGCTGATTCCACATGTAGCTCTCACAGGAGGAAGGTAAACATTGATTTAGATTGCAATTTTCCCTGTATTTCTCACATTCCTTTTTACAGAAGGATAAAATATCTTCATTCTAAAATATTCATCTTCTTATTTCAGATTATTGCATAAACTCATCTTGATATCACAGAATCAAAGAATATGCCAAGTGGGAAGGGACTCACCATGATCATCATGTCCAGCCCTCAGCCCCTCAGAGGACCATCCACGAGCGTCACACCATGTGTGTGAAAGTATCATCCAAATGCTTCTTGAACTCTGTCAGGTTTGGGGCTGTGACCACTTCCCTGGGGAGCCTGTTCCAGTGCCCAACCACCCTCTCAGTGATGAAACTCTTTATCTCTAATATCCCTAACATCCAACCTAAACCTCCCCTGGCACAACTTCAGGCCATTACCTTGGGTCCTATCACTGGTCACCACAGAGGGGAGAAATCAGTGTCTGCCCCTCCTCTTCCCCTCAGGAGGAAGTTGTGACTGCAATGAGGTCCCCCCTCAGTCTCCTCTTCTCAAGGCTGAACAGACCAAGTGCCCTCAGCTGCTCCTCACATGGCTTCCTGTCAAGGCCCTTCAACATCTTCGTTGCCCTCCTTTGGACACTCTCCAATGGCTTAAAATCTTTCTTGTATTGCAGTGCCCCAAACTGCACACAATATTCAAGGTGAGACCACCCCAGGTCAGAGCAGAGCAGGACAATCCCCTCCCTGGACCAGCTGGTGATGCTTTGCCTGATGCCCCCAGGACAGGGTTGGCCCTCCTGGCTCCCAGGGCACTGCTGACTCACATTCAACTTGCTGTTGACCAGGATGCCCAGGATATCTCATGCGAAGTGGCAAACTGTAACTGACTACAGTTACTATTCCTCCTAATAAAAAGAAATTGTTTTAGTCTGAGATCGCTTTCTAGTGAAATAATTGCACTAGTGCATGTGACAGGAGATTATGGAGAAAATGTTAATAGGTGGATTTTTTTCCTTTGCTCATGTACTGGAACAATATTAATTCATTGTAAAATGGATAAAAGAGTCTTGAAAACTAACAGTGGTTTAAAGGAAAAGAAGAGACATTGAGTGTTATTTAATATTAGTTCTACATTATTGTTTTACCAGTGATAAACTTGTGAAGGTTATGCAACATCAAAGGAGAGTAAGGAATTATATTTTTTTTATTTGATTTTACCACACCATTTCCACTGTATATATGAAAAATATAAATCACATACATGAATTGTAAAGACAATGTAAACTTAGATTTGCAGATACTGCTGTATTAATCTTTAAAATAAAACTGGTTTACTGTGAGTATAATATTGAAAATAATTTAAATTTCAGGATTACTTGTACTTTACAGTCCAGTGAATTAAAGCTGAGACATCTACTTGAAAACTGAACCATATGTCACATAACTTTGACATCAAATAAACTGTATTTTTTGTAAAAATATGTATAAAAATGCATTTAAACACTCTAAATATTTATTAGATATATTGTTTTGTCCAACGTAAGCTGTACCTTTTCTGTCTGTGACAATATATATGGCTTTTATTTTTTCCCTTCAACAAATAAAAATATCCTTTTTTAAGAGAGTTAAACTGAACCCTATCAATTGTATCTGAACACTTAAAAGGATATAATTTAAAGTTTTCACACTGTACAAACCACAAAGTAGTTTAAGGACATAGCAGTTAATTTCATGCATTTGCTATGTACCCACCTTTTCAGTAATTTCAAAAGAAATTTATAAGGGGATTTGGGTATTGTGTAATTTTTTTAATTTTGTTTTTACTTTGAAGTAACATATTTGAATGTTAAAATGATTTCAAGGAAAATTAATAGTGTGGAAAAGAGGCTTCTTCCTTTAATATATGAGGAAATTTATTCTATAAAACTGATTGCTATTTTTTTTGAATGTTCTTGATTTTTTGGTGTGGTTTTTTTTTTATTTTTTTCCAGATGGGTTCTGATAATAATCTGTAAGACATTGTTAGGAAGAAAAATTCACCTCATCAAATATTCTGTGCAGAGCACAAAACCCTTCTTCTGATAAATCAGCTCTATTCTCAAAGTGACAATTCTTACTTCTAGTTCCAGGCTGTACTGCAGCTCAGTAAATCTGGGGAACACAAGAAAAAACTGAAAAATATTTCAAAATACAAACTCTAGGAAGGGAAAAAGGGGAGCTATATGTAGTCTCTGTATTGTCTAAGGATAAAGAATTTTGTTCTAAAATTTAGCTTCTTACACTTCATTATGTATCTATGTTTTTACTTCTTCATGTCCCTTGTAGCTGCTGTTGGTGACTCTAATGAAGCTGGTTGGAATGAAATAAAAACCACAGAAATCTCTCCTCCTACTCCACTGAACACAGACCAGCCAGCAAGCAGCCTGCACCTTTGGCAGATATTTCTGCTTTAAACTTAAGGCAGCCCAAACTACAGGTCTTTGTTTTAACTACTGCTCCGGGTGCAAACACGTCATGAAACAGCATAGAAATATGCTAGCTGAGTGTCCACAGCAAATTACTGACTTTCATGGCAATATCACAACAGGAATTTTGGGCAGCAAGCAACCAAAGAGGTTCACAGAGACATGATGATTGATTGATTGATTGATTGGATGACTGGGGGACTGAATTGACCACTACACGAAGAAGGGTCTCTGTCAGCCCAGCCCCGAGAGCTGCCACGTGCCTTCGGTCCATGTGGAGCACCGAGCACAGCAGCACTCCCCACACACGTTGCTTGAGCAACTTGGATATTTAGAGGGACACCACGACATCATGATCTGGGAGAATTTGTGCTTCTGGCCCTTCCTCTGCTGATGATCAGGCAGGGTATCCTCAGCTGTTAATTTTATTCTGCGTCTTGAGCATCATTAGGTGCTAAGGATCAGCAGCTATCAAATTGACTTGCGTGGCTAAATACAGCTGAGGATCTGGGGCTCCTTTTCTTTGTGTCTGTGCTGTTACACCTGTAAAATGGTAAAAGTACTTTTTGAAGAAAACCAGTTGCTGTTGATGAAGAGACACCAATGAACTACCATTGCACAATCACGCTCAAACAGCTGATTTTCACCTTATCAACAATAGAAGCTCTTCCCTCTTCTTTCCCGTAAAGCTCACATTGCTTTATTTCTTTTGATTTCTCCATTAGGATAAATATGTATGTACTTTTTGCTCTCTTCAGGCCAGTAACACTGCAAGACAACCCTTGGGCATTTTTTATTAGGAATAAACTATTTGATCTATTTGGTTCTATGATCTCTGAGGGCACAGAGGAATTTTCATCAGTTATTTCACAGAAGCAAAAGAGATTTGCCTTTAATTATTTTGTTGGGAAAGATAAAAGAAGAACTAAGGTGACAAAGAGCTTACAGACTATTTTGATTTCAGTGGGATGCCTTTAGAAATGGAAAGTATTCCTGACAATTTTTCTGGACTAGGTCTATATTTCGGTTTTCAGGAAGTGCAAGAAAACAGGACCCAATAGGTAGAGCACCCAGCATAAAAGATACTAGTTTAAATGACTAGAGTAATAGAGTACCATTTTTTCAAATTCTAATATGAAAGGAAGTGTCTTTTCCTGTCTTTTGTCTATAAGAGGATTGTTTAAAAGGGAGGACCTGACTGAGAGGGGTATTAACTAGGTGATAATATTAGACACAGCTGTAATCCCCTACCTACGGAGCCAAAAAACTGAATGCATTTAAGTGCAACTGAAAATTAATGTGACTTTAGGTGAATTTAAGGTTTCAATACCTCATAGCCTTAGAGTTAGATACATACTTGGTGTTTTCCTGAGCTAAGACCTGCAGGTCACAAAAATTTATTATCAGTATTTTTCAATGCACTTACACTTTTTACTGGTTTATTCTGCTGTTAGAGCTTATTTGCTATTTCCATCGGTTTTGTGAATAATCCAAGGAGCACCAGCAGCACACAAACAAAGTAGTATCTTGGTAGTACTCTCTGTTGCTGATGGGGGAAATGAGGAAGAAGAAGTAGCTACAGACTTTTCTATCTGACTCACAAAGGGCAAATATTTCTTGCCAAAGAAGCCCAAAGCTGAAGAGGTAATGAAATAGGTATCTTTTACTGGTTATTTTAGAAGTGTTAGTTTGAATAGTTATGCATGGCAACATGTAAAACACAACAATAATCTCTTATTTAGAGCTTTGACAGCACAATGTAATTACTTCACTTGCATACCACTTCTAGGCAGTTAAAGGGATCTGCAACTTTGTTATGGAGAGGACAGAATACGACAAATCAGGTAATACATATATTTAGCAATTAGAAGGGATACTGAACTTTCTAAACTATTCACCAAATCAGTTTTGTAAAAGACCAAGCCAAATCTCATATCTTGGATTCAGTTCTCAAATTCACCAAGGTGTCATGAGCATAAGTCATATGTAAAAATTTACATAACATACCTATGGTAGTTACAAAGAAGAAAAATTCTTTTACTCTTTTGTCAGTACTGAGATTATGAAGTATATCCATGGATACTGTTTTAAGAGAATTTTTCAGATCTCATCTACACATTATTCAGTATCACTGTTGGGTCATTCTGTTCCTTACTCCACCCCTCCCCTTCCATCTATGAAGAACTGGGAAGAAAATTTCAGTTATTCCTTCAAATCATCTGAATACTAAGTATTTTCCTAGAAAATTAAATGTTACACAGAAACAGAAACAAAGCCAAAATGATTGGCTTTGAGAGATAATGAAGAAAGTATGACCTAAAAAAAAAAAACAAACGACTTTCATACACGGTTTGAATCTTCATTTTTTAAGTTGCTTTAAAATGTAATCCCTACAAACATTTTTTACATAGGCTCATTGTCATCCTTCAAATATTGAAAACAATTCTTTTGTATTAATCTCATTTTAGGGCACTTGCAAAGGCCTCATACTGGATTTAAACAGTATTGTTGAGAACAGATCTGTGTTTTTTCTCATGGTTTTCTAATAACTCTAACAATTTTAAAATAAATAATGAAATTTTAAAGAACCTAAAATTTGTGGAAAAGGTGTTCAATGAATGTATGCAATATGGAATGGCAGTCCATGGTACTGGAATGATAATATAATGCAGAATATTATGAGCAGTATGGAATGATAATTCAAAGGTACTTATCTCCAGCCTGACTTATCCTATGTTTGAAACTCACCAGTACTCCTCAGGAGCTCCTGCAGTTTTTCTAGTTTGATATATTTAAAGGGTTTTTTCACTCTTAGAAAGTGGTACTGAATTTTCTCTCTCTCTTAATACCAGAACCTTTACAGCTGTGTAGACAGAATTTTAGAGGGGCACAGAAGAGTTTAAAATTAAGGAAGGTTTATGTTTATCCCTGCTTTTAAAGTCACACAGCCTATTTCTTTATTTTCTTATGTATCCTGTTCAGCAGCCCCTTTCCAACTTAAATAACTGCGAGCTTTGGTTTTCTATTTTGCTTTGATGCCATGGCATGTTCATACAACTCGTTGAAGAAAGTCACCAAATGGGTTTCACAACAAATTTTTTACTCCCTACCAATGCTATAGATGTGAAGATAGGTGGTGAAAGTCTGTAGTAGACATCTTAGATCTGTCAAAAAGTAAATACTGCAAGCATTGCAAACTAGATCCTTTGATCAAGAGAGAAAATTTCAGTTAAGAGAATAGGGACTTCATATATAGTTTAAGTGCATAGGAATAGCTAACTGGCACTGTTAGTTAGAATCAATGAATCTCCTTTTTCCTTTCCCTTTTTTTTTTCCTGTAAAGTACTACCAGTTTTCTTTGATAGCTCCACTTTCCAGATGAAGACAAAAAATTACATTTTCCTTCTGCACAACTTTTTTTTTTTTTAAACAAACTAACAGACTTCACTATTTTCTCTGTTTCTATTGCCCAGAAAAGCACCTGGATTATTCTGCATATAGGTATCAGTAGAATCAGGTTTTTTCTGAACACTCAGACCCGCTATGAGAAGTCCTTACAGAAGTGTTTCTAGAACATGAAATTTACTCTTTGATGCTGTCATAGCAGGACTCAGAAATCTGGTTGTGCTTGTTTTGGTTTGTTTCTTTGTTTTGTTGTGGGTTTTTTTAAGGACAAAGGAAAAATTTATCTGGTCGCATTCCAGCAGGTTAGTAATACCAGCGGAATGCTACTTTTTGTATCCACTGCAGCAAGTTAATTACTTGTATCTGTGTTTGTTTATTTGTTTGTTTAATTTTGTTTTCATAGAACCATAGAAGTGTGTAGTCAAGTAGGTGAATCACTTCCCTCATGCCCTGGTCATAGTTTTTTTGATGCAGGCCAGGATTCCAATTGGCAAGTCACACTGAATTTTTCATCCACCAACACCCCAAAAAAACTTTTGTTTGTTTTGTTTTGTTTTGATTTGTTTTGTGTTGGGTGGGTTTGGGGGCTCTTTTATTTTATTTTTCTGTGACATATGTATCTTGCCTAAACTTCTGTTCTGTTCATAGTGTTTATGACAATGTGCGAAGAAGTGTTAGATTTATAATATCAGCTTTACACTTGATGAAGGGCTCCAACCACAGGGATGAAAGCAAAAAGTAATTGCTTGAATGAATGACTTCTGAAACTAATCTATTGTAACTACTTGTGTTACTTTTAATCAAGGGGTAGGAATTCCCTTTTACCTTATTGCTTAGCCCTTATGTTCTCTTTATGTAATGCATGCAGACTTTTTTTCCTAGATCTCTTCATCTAAGTGCATTTATGAATGATGGCATACTGGGTCCTAAGTCTTGTTCTGTAATTTCAGCTGTTACATTTTAATCATTTGCTTTGTACCCTAAAGCAAAAGTTAAACCCCGAGTAATACTCACCTAAAAATCTAAACATCTTTCTGCTCTCTGAAGATTGAATGACTTGTTCAGGTCACAACGTTTGGATTTGGAGTTTACAGAAGATAAGAACTGAAAGTTGTAGAGTCTCCCTTACTGGAGATATTTAAGAATGATGTTTGACTCAATTCTCTGCAATGTGCTCTAGCATGACCCTGCAGGAGCAGGGAGATTGGTCCAGATGGCCCATGGTGTTACTTCCAAACTTATCAGTTTTTTGATTCTGTTAATGCTTCAGACAGGTTTCTGGAGGGTTCAAGAAGGTGGGACTTGGAATATTGCAGTACCCTTCCTAAGGGTTGCCCCATAAGAGCGTTATAAGATGCAAAACTTTTATCTGCTTTCCAGGACCCCTCTGGGGAGGACTGGAGAATCTCAGTAAGAACCTAGAAATTAAATGAAGACTATAAAATAGTCCTAAGCAGTAATGACATAATCTGTTGCCCTCTGTAGGCTATTTTTTACCTTCAGATTCAATGTATAAGCCTGTCTGTTTAATATTCTAACACATTCTTATGCCTTCTGTGTTTTCAGATTTCAGTTTTCAATTCTAGCCTGTCTTCAAAAGATAATCTTTTTCGCTCTTCTTTTGTTAGATTAGTTTCTTCCTTTATTCATTTTCCAAATCCCAGAAAAGTTTTCCTTTAGAGGTATACTTCCTTCTGAAATTCTTTTTTTTAACTGTCAGCTCATCAGTTGTTATTATCTCAATCCAAGGCACATTGCTTCTGTTGCCACGCAGTCCAGTACTTTTTCCTGGAGTGTGTGGAACATAACCTTTTGACACTGCTAGTAAGTGAATCTACCAGGGTGATGCCCTACTAGACCTTCTGTTTACAAACAGAGAGGGGCTGGTGGAAGATGTGTTGGTCAGACACAGTCTTGGGCACAGCAATCATGAAATGACAGTTTTCAGTTACTGGTGAAGTAAGGAAGGGGTTCAGCAAAACCTCCACCTTGAACTTCCAGATGGTAGACTTTGGCCTGTTCAGGATTCTCTGGTTCAGAGTCCCTCGGAAACAACCCATGATAACAAAGAATTCAGGAAGGCTCGACATCTTTAACAAGGAAATTTTGCAGGCACAGGAGCAGGGCATCCCTATGTGCAGAAAGGTGAGCTGGTAGCTAAGAAGACTGGCTGGCGGAACAGGGAGCTTTTGCTGGATCTCAGAGAACAGAGAGAGTCTATGACCATTGAAAGAAGTGACAGGCAGCTCAGGAAGTGTACAAGGACATTGTTAGGTCATTTAGAGAGAAAATTAGAAAGGCAAAAGCTCAGCTAGAACTCAATCTGGCCACTACTGTGAAAGATAATAAAAAATGGCTTTATAAATAGATAAACAACAAAAAGAAGGTCAAGAAAAATCTCCATCTTTTATTGGACACAGGAGGGAACACTGTCAGCAAGGATGAGGAAAATGCTTGGGTACTTATTGCCTTCTTTGCTTCAGTCTTTAACAGTAAGAATGGGTTCTCTCAGGGCAACCA
This sequence comes from Manacus vitellinus, assembly GCF_001715985.3. Classification (NCBI taxonomy): domain Eukaryota; kingdom Metazoa; phylum Chordata; class Aves; order Passeriformes; family Pipridae; genus Manacus; species Manacus vitellinus. Next base: position 10,601,510 of record NW_021940917.1, on the reverse strand, counting down.
TTCCCCTGAGCTGGTAGACACGGACAGGGAGCAGAATAGACCCCGCACTGTCCAGGGGGAAGTAGTTTAGTGACCTGCTGCTAGTGACCACTTAGACATTCCTGAATGTATGGGGCCAGATGGGATTCACCTGAGGGCACTGAGGAACCTTGCAAAAGAGCTTGTTAAGTTGCTGTCCATCATTTGTCATTGCATCTGGTTAATAAAGAAGGTCCCAGATGACTGGAGATTGGCCAATGTGGTGGCCATCCATAAGAAGGGCTGGAAGGAGGATCTGGGAAACTACAGATCTGTCAGCCTGATCTTGGTGCCAGGAAAGGTTATGAAACAGATCATCTTGAGTGTGACAACCAAGGAAACAAGCCCAGTCAGCATGGGTTAAGAAAAGTAGGTCCTGCCTGACCAACCTGATCTTCTTTTATGACCAGGTGACCTACCTAGTGCATGAAGGAAAGGCTGTGGTTGTAGTCTACCTGGACTTCAGCAAAGGCTTTTATATTGTCTCTCACAGCATTCTCCTGGAGAATCTGGTAGCCCAGTGCACTAGGTGGACAGGTGAACTCTTTACTGGATTAAAAACTGTCTGGATGGCTAGGCCCAGGGAGTGGTGGTGAATGATGTCACATCCAGTCGGTGGACAGTCACTGGTGGTAACAAGTGGATTGAGTGCATCTTCAATAAGTTCATGGTTGACACTAGGTGAGGTGGGAATGTTGATCTGCTAGAGGGTAGAAAGGTTCTACAGGGGGATCTAGACAGGCTGGATCAATGGCCAAGGCCAATGGTTTGACATTCCACAAGGTGGAGTGCCAGATCCTGCCCTTGGGTCACAACACCTCCAGGCAGTGCTACAGGCTGGGTGAAGAGTGGCTGGAAAGCTGTCCAGAGGAAAAGAGCTTGGGGTGTTGGGTGACAGTGGCTGAACATGAGCCAGCTGTGTGCCCAGGTGGCCAAAGGCCAAGAAGGCCACTGTCCAGCAGGACTAGGGAAGTGATTGTCCCTCTGTGTTTGGCACTGTGAGGCCACATCTCAAATCATGTGTCCAGTTCTGGGCCCCTCACTACAAGGAAGACATTGAGGTGCTGGAGTTTGTCCAGAGAAGGGCAACTGAGATGGTGAAGGGTCTAGAGTTTAAGTCATATGAGGAGTGGTTGAGGGAGTTGGGGTTGTTTAGCCTGGAGTAAAGGAAGCTGAGAGAGACCTCATCATATTCTACAACCACCTGAAAGAATGGTACAGCAAGGAGAGGGTCACCCTCATCTCCCAGGCAACCAGAGACCGGATGAGAGGATAGAGCCTCAAGCTGTACCAGGGAAGGTTAAGTTTAGACATCAGGAGCAACGTCCTCACTGAAAGGATTGTCAAGCATTGGGACATGCTGCCCAGTGAGATGATGAAGTGAGAAGCAACTGGATGTGGCACTTATTACTGTGGTCTAGTTGACAGGGTGATGATCAGTCTTGACTTGGAGATCTTTTCCAACCTTAATGATTGTATTATTCTATGATTCTTTAGTTACTATTTTTGATATCAAATTTAGCATGTACTAACATTCTCTGTTGTTTCAAAGATGTCGTTGATTTAGCTTTGCAGAATAAATGTGTCATACTTACAGTGGAAAGACATTTGCTTTGTGAAGACTGGAATCATGAATGAAACTCTCTAAAATCCAGGAAGTTTATTTCACAATATATTAACTTGCATAACACAAGGTGTTAAAATTTTTTATTGTAATGCAGAAATGGAATTGTTTTATCTTCCAGTTTTGATGTAGCTTTACTAACACTGAAGTTTTTCTACATCTATAACACAGAGACAGTAGCTAGAAACATTTAAAGTTGCTAAAAGTAGATGAGAGAAATGGACTGAGGTATCATAAAGTTACTCTGCACTGCAAGTGGCTCTCCTGCCCAGTGGGAAATAGATCATTAGCTGGTGTAAATCATCATAACTCCAGAAACCATTTGAGCTACATCAGTTTATGCAAGCTGAAGTTGAAGCCCTCAAAAACAACAGGCTAGTGAAGATAGATATAATAGAAAGCAAAATTAGAATATATTTTTTTAAAAAAAATTACCTTTTGCTATTTGTTATTCTTGTTTCACTAAAGTGAAACAGTAATGACAGCCAGTCTGAAAAGACAGAAGGCAATTCTGACTAGCCTAGAGTCAAAACACAATGTAAATGTGTTGCTGAAACTGTGTTTTTGGGGTTTTTTCTATTCATGAAAAAGTACAGAGTGAATAATCATAATAGCCAGGATACATCAAAGTTATTTCATCTTCTACAACAGAAATAGGTATACTGGATGAGGTCCTAGCTGTAGTACCTGTACTTCAATGTGTCTTTGAATCTGGCCAGTACTGTGTATTATGAAATAGCATATAAAAATACCAGATAAATCTTCTTCTGATTTTTGGAGTTTCTAGGGAAAGTTACATTTATATCTTCAACAGCCCTGCTAGACAATTCTTTCATTTATTCTTCTGATTTGTTGTTGGCATCATATAAGATAAAATAACAATAACTACTATAGCTGCATTGGTCATTCACTTTTAAAACTTTTTTTAAAGAAATTAAACTAAACAAAACCCTACATCTTATAATTTGATAATTCTGCACCATAACATATGCTAAAAAGCACACATTATCAGTGTTTTAACAGCAGTCACTCAAATAAGGAATTTTATCCAATATCCATCTGCTCCAGTCTGGGAGATCAGTCTTGTGAAATAAGCAGTTTCAGTTCTCTAGCTATTTCTCTAATTTGATGTATTTATGGAGCTGTAGCAACCAGTAGCAGACTTGTTCAAGAACATATGTTGCCACTGAAACTCTATATAAACATCTTTGCTACTTATTCCTTACCTGCAAAACAAAACCAAAAACAAACAAAACAAAAACCAAAACAAACTGAAACAAAAAAAACCCCAAACCACAAGGCAAAACACAGCACCAGCAGAGATGATGTTTAAAATCATATTTTTCAAGGATATTTCAAGTTCCTATAAAATGCAACAGCCTGAGATTATGTCCTAAGGCAGTCAGTTCTCAACACTTACTGCTGCTGTTAGCAACAGCTTTCAATTTTCTCTTCTTCCTGAGTCTAACCACAAGAGTTATCCTCCACAATGCACAAATCTTTGGCTAAAACTCTAGCTCAGTACAGGTATAGAGGCTGGAAATTGATTTCCTGTATGTCAAGGTCATCATTACATTGTTTAAAACAATTCCTACCTGTACTAGTTTCCTAAATTTTTACACTATGTCAAAGACAACATTTCAGTAAATAACATTCTGGATAGATCTGAATTAAGCAGATCCTTATTTTTCAGCACTATTTCTAAGGAAAGTGCACTCAGACGTCCCCAGTTCTGGAATCAGAATTACTAGTTCCACAATCAAAAGTCACTTTCACAGAAGGTGAAAGTATCTGGAAGAAAAAGTCAAATTTAAACCCAATATGAACATAGTTTCTTACTTATCAAAACTAGGTAATTTTATGGGTTATATCAGGGGGGGAAAAAATAACCAGCAACCAAATAAAACAAACAACATCTCCCCCCCAAAACAAACAAACAAACAAACAAACAAACAAAAAACTCAGCCTCAAACCAAAAGAATAACCAAAAAAAAAAATAAACCAGCAAAATTTTTTAAATTGTAAGAGTATTATGATAGCTAGAAGATATAGCTGGTCTCAGTTGACCAAACTCAGCTACTAGTAATATGCAACATTAATTTCTGTAAATCTGTCTACCATGACAGAATTCAAATACAGACCAAGAGGTATATACAATGCGCGAATTCCCTACCTGTCTCCCAAAATCTGCTCTGTCCTGCATGTTACATCTGGCATTCTGGCTTCATCTTTTGTTTGTTTTGATCTGGTTCTCAAGCAATGATGTTCTTAAGACTAAGCAATATTAAAATGTGGGCTTTAAATTGGAGATAGTCTTTATATTGTGAAACTATTGTGAATGCTGTTGTTCATGATGCCTTTATTCTACATCAAATCTGAAATACACCAGGTCAAAAGTGTTAAAAATGAAAAATATTTGCTTTCTCTGATACACATGGGAGTGGATTAGCAGCATTACTTTCTGTTTCACTGCACTTCTGGTTCCAGGCTATTAGGTCAGATTTCCAGAAGGAGTCTATTCTACTTTAATAACTACAATAGCTCTGTTATATATCACTGTATAGTGAAAAAAGTACCTGAAATTTATGGTGGAAAATACCACATAATACATTTTTCTATTGCTCAGAAACTGAATTATTTGCTGGAAAATGGTTGCATTGTGAACTCTTTTAATACACTCTGTTTGTTTGTTTTAAGTTTGTTCTTGTTTTGTTTTTATTCTTCCCTCCTCTCTTGGACATTCTACAGTGTCTCTTTTGTATATATTCACTAAACATTTTAAAGTCATGCAGCTAAATATTATATTATCCCAATGAGCCTTGCATTGCTTAGCAAAGCTTTTAATTTCAAGTCTCAGGATCTGTTTTGATAGGTAACTTGCTACCTCTATTATAGTCAAGCCATTACCAGACTTCTGTCTTTTGTTTTTCTTTAGAGTGATTTTCTTTAGTTTTTTGCTTCTGCACCCCATCCTTTGGACTCTGGTTCACAAATTAAAGTAAAACTAATTACACAAAACCCCTCTTTTGTCCAACCTTCAGAAATCAAACTGATGTTAGAACTAGGGATATTAACCTATTTTAATTTCAAAACCTTACTCAAAGGTAAGCACAGATTTTGAAATCCTGCTCCTGGCTCTTCTATGAGAAGGCTGTCTCAAACCCTGTCTTTCGGCACTGGTAATGGAGAAGATTCTGGTGCTTTGTACTGGTCATATATAAATTTCATATAAAAATATTTTATAAATATGAAGTGTCATAGATAGAAAATATATCCTCTATATTTTAGATAATATAGAGTACTTCCCTTCCCAAACCTTCCCTTCCCAAACCTATCCTTCCCAAACCTTCCCAAACCTTTGCTTTCCCCTTCCTCTTCCCCTTCCCATTTTCTTCTGTCACCAAGTCACATTTTCTCCTGTGCTGTATCTGCTCCCAAGGCTTTCCTTTTTTGTGTGTGTGTTGTGGTTCAACCCCGGCCACCAGCCAAGCCCCACACAGCTGCTCAGTCACTCCACCACCAGTGGGATTAGGGAGAGAATCAGGAGGGTAAAAATTGGAAAACTCATGGGTTGAGTTAATGACAGTTTGAGAGGGGGAAACCAAAAGCTGCACACACAAAAAGCAAAACAAGGAATCAATTGACTGCTTCCCAAGGTGAGGCTGGTGTTCAGCCACCTCCAGGAGAGTAGGGCCCCATCACGCATCACAGTGACTCGGGAAGACAAACACCATCACTCTGAATGTCCTTTCTTCCTCCTCCTTCCCCCCACTTTATACACTGAGCATGAAGCCATATGGTCTGGAATATTCCTTTGGTCAGTTGTGATCACCTGTCCTGACTGTGTCTCCTCCCAGTCTCTTGTGCACTCCCAACTTCCTTGCCAGTGTGGCAATATGAAAAGCAGAAAAGGCCTTGGCACTGTTCAGTGATAACAAAAACACCTCTATATTGTCAATCTTGTGTTCAGCACAAATCCAAAACTTAGCCCCATATTAACCCCTGAAAAGAAAATTGACTCTACCCCAGCCCAGCTCAATATGTCTTCTGCCTATGGATAAGGACCTGCTTTTAAAAAGACACAATACCTTCCAATTATTAAAATATTGCATAGTCTTCACCAAATTCCACATTTGGGGGTCCCAAATACTGATTGTACAACACAGTCTCTGGCGTACATTTGGCAACATGCCTGGATCCACAGTCAAAGTCAGCACTGAGAATATGAGGAGAAAGTGAAGGCTTTCATTTGCCAAAGTGACAGGAAGAAAGGTAGTTACTTCACCATCTATTTTCCTATGCACAATGGGTACCACTTTGACAATATATTGAAACATCATTGAAACTATGTGAGATCATAACAACATTACCCCATAAAACCAGTCGAGAAGTTTAACACATCCTGCTGCCCCTGTGTAAAGGTCAGAAGCTTCTCTCTTTAGACAGGGGACAGCCCTCACTCTGCCTTCACCCCTAGTGAAGGTGTGAAAAACTGTTTGAAATGAATTAAGAAAGGTGTTTAATGTTCACTTATAAGACACGTGCTGAAAAGGACAAGAGAGAATTAAAGTGATGGATAGACCTGACTCTTATTTTTTTCTGGGTTTCTTTTGTCTTAATGGGAACTAAGAAGAAGCAGGTACTGCAGAGACAAGTTTGTGCAACTGCAAAGACAGTTTTTTAATTGCAAAGATTGTGTAATTTCTACCAGGAATATGAGCAATGAAAAAGAATACCTATAAAACAAAAGTAATTTGGAGGTAGAGGTTTGATGTGCTAAAGATTCATCAAGAGCTCACACACACTGCTGACAGTCAATACATAAATAAAATCGCATCCTTGTATGTGATGGTGCAGTATTATCTAATCTTAATAATGAGTGAATACGTACAATGTTGAGCCAAGTCTCACTGTTTTTCCTGCTAACTAAAATTTGAAAACACGTTGAGTATAAGTATTAGCTGTTTCGTCTGTTGTTCAATTTGTTTCCTGTGTCTCAGAGCCATTAGTATTCATCAAGTGGACTCCTAAGCATTTGTTTGCTTTTGTGGCTGTAGCTACAACCATGGAATCCTGACATTTTGCTCAGCTAGACCATGACTTGCACTAGCTTAGCTCAGTGTGCCTAAGGTTAATTTGGATGTAGAACGAGCTGCAGTTGGCAGTAACCGTAAAATAGACAGCTTTTATTTAGACAACCAAGAGAGACTATTTTTATTTAGAAGAACGGAAATGATGCCAGTACATGGTTTTAAGTGTGGTGATATCTGTGGTCAAAGTAACAATTCTGTTTTTGAAAACTGGGATAGCATTTTGAATGTGCAAAAGTGTTGCTAAAGAAAAAGCCTGGATGTTAACTACTAAGATTAAAAAAGTCACGAACAAGTTCTCAGAATTAGAGGAAATCTCCTTTGGAGACTGTGAGACAGTGACTAATTTGTGCATTGAGTCACATTCGAAGAGTCTAGTGCTATTGTGTAGTAGAAAGTACACAGCAGGCCTTCCTTGTACAACAAAATTCTTGCTCATGGGATAGCTCATCTTGTGCTGTACGTGCTTGTGAAATTGGTGTTTGAAAGCATAACTTATACAAGCATATACAATATATAAGCACAAGGTACTACACATATTGCACCACAAGTGAGTTTCTAGATCACTGTGAAGGGTATTTACTGGAGGCATTAATGCAGTCAGAGGTCCTAGATCCCATATTCCAGATATTTGAATGTCAGATCAGATCTAATGTAAAATTAGTTACTTCCATGGAATTATAGCAGAAATTGCATTGTTTCATTGCATCTTTACAGAATTAGAGAATAAACACACTTTCTAGAGTAGATAGTGCATCTTCAGCTGCTTTGTCAGGTGAAGCTTATGCACAGGACTAGGTGGTCTAACTCTGTGAGAACACATACAGCACAAGGGCGAGAAAATACTGTTCTTTAGTCTGACAGAGTATTTCAAGTATGTTTTGAAAAGACATAACATTGCACTGAATAAACTTTCCATTTTATTTAGATTGGTATATCAAATTTCTTTTTTTTTTTTTTGACAAGTAAGAACATACACATGCTCACATTTACAGAAAAACTGTGTCATTCCATTGATTTTGTAAAATAACTCCAAATGCACAAGGTAAAATAGGTGGGAAACAGTCCCGCAATCACAAAACTCTACATCTCAGTAAGCAGATATTTACTGAATTACCCTGAGCTTTACTGTAAAATTCCACACATTCTGAATAAGAATCTGTATGGTAAAAGGTTTTTGCCTATAGCCAGTCTGAAGCAAGTTTCCCCATTCAGATTGCTTTACAGCTGGCTTCCATATTAGAAGCTGTTTCTTAAAAATTCAGCAGTTATTTCCAGTAGCAGATTCCTTTTAAAAATAACTGGAAGGAGTCTGTTGTTTACTCCAAAACTTTACCTTAGCATGCCTGAGCAAGGGATAATATATTTAACACCTTAAGAAAATGATGGTATATTACAGAGAAACTGGGGAGCCAACCAATGAAATTATAGAATACAACAGAAAAACATAGCATAGCTCCAAATAAGATCACATGGCATTATTTCTTTCAATATGTACTTTCAATTAACTTTTTGTGTCTGATGACCCTTTCATTCACTTTTATCTGCACCATGTTCTCTCTTTTTGTTAAAAGGGGAAATGTCCTTTTGAAAATCAGTCTTCTGTAGGAAGTGCAAAGTAATTGATTTCTTTTATGTCAACCTTTTAACAAAAGAAAAAAAGGTATAGGGCACAGAGAAATTATCAAGGCAATTGAACCTGCATGTTTCACACAGAGAATTAACATTGTTAGGTGAAACTGTGAAGATAAAATCTCTAGCCCTGAGAAATTTTTATTGTGAAATGGTTTTCTTATCGGTGAGGTTAATGAAGATGTCAGCAAATGGGATGAGATTTTGCCAAATGGAATTGCTTTCACCTCCAATCCAACTTGGAAAAGGTGTTAATCAGTACATTAATCTTATCAGCAGCTGAGAAGATGGCTTTGAAACTGGCCATTTCTGTTTTTCATTAGGAAAAGCTGAAAAGATAATTATTCTCAAAATCCATATTACTAATTTAATTCTTCCTTCTCACTCTCCTTCAAGTACATACTTTTTGCAAAAATATGACAAGTATGGATGTGTGGGAACTAGAAGGGTAGGTAAAAGCATTACTTGCATACATGGTTGAACTTTCGTTTTAGTTCTCAAGACATGTTTGAACAGCCATTTTCATCAAACGTTATGAAAATATTGGAGAAATCGTTGTATGTATAGCCATCCCTAAAACAGCAACATCTCTCGTAGTAAAATACTATATAGTATGACTCCTTAAAGTTATAATGATAGCATGACATGAAACAAGATTTACGGTATCACACATGCTGACCAGTATTTTGGTTGATTGGTAAGGAAAATGGAATTATTTTAACTGATCAGGTGATTCTGTTATCATTATGAAAGGCCGTTGCCATGCAAAGTGCTTATGTCTAAGTATTTAGGAATAACTTTGCATTCCAGAACACTGGAATATATTGTGCTTGGGTTATGTGATAATTTTAGATAATTTTACTACAGAAATTATATTGTCATTTATGTCTGTTCATCTTTTACATCTCTTACTCTGTGCTGTGAGTGTTCTTCGAAAGAAAGTAGATATAAATTCACCAGTGCTAATCGAATCCTGCTGCGCTGAAGGAGTGATTAAAGTTATTAAACTTGTTAAAGTCACAGAGCACAAGAAGTATGACGTTATATTTATTTTGTTTATTTATGTAAACACGAGGTCTTTATTTTAAAACTAACACACACATGAATAAAATAACTTTTTAAAAATGTTTGTTTGCTTTGTTTCAAATAAATTACAGGGAGAAAAAATATAGATAACTGTTTGAAGGTCTTAGTGTGAAAGCAAATAAATCAGGGTCAAACCTTTGAATCTGGCACTAATTTTCTTGCCCTGAACAGGAGAGAAAATGTTTATGAAGTATTTAAAATGGCTGGCAGCAAACTGGGAAAAAGTCATTCTAAGGCTCCTGCTTGAAAGACCAGAAAGTGTCAGTAGAAAAGAGTATCCCAAATAATGCAACTCTGACCTTAGTCTCCACCTCAGTTCCTTCACTGGATAATGAGTGTAATTACAGATCTCTTCTAGACAGGAATCTTTCACAATAAAATTCAATCATAACTGTAAGTTACCTAGATAAGTTGATCAAACTCAAAAGAGAGAATTCTTCGTCTCAGAAGAGAGATGAATTTTGAACTTTTTAGTAATATTTATGTTTTTTAGAACTAGTTATATTCCTTTTAGACAAGGGCCAAAATAAAATAGTCTTACATTTGGAGGTTCTTTTCTACACTTCCAAATTTACAAAAAAATTATTGACAGTCCTAGTTACAAAATAATGGTTTTGGCAAGCAGTGAAGTCATGTTTTGTCCCAGTTGTCCCATATTAAAATTTCTGATTACAAAGATTAATCTGGAGATGGGGTAAAGAAACACCAGGAGTCAGAGAAAAGAAAGAGAATTGCTATTCATTACTAATCGCTCTTCAGAGGAAAAGATGGCAATCTCGTTTCTTCTCGTACAATATAGGTATTACTGCTGCAAGAGTATCTGCTTTTCCATCTTGTGCAGAATTGACATGAAATTGCCACCAAGCTGACATGTGGATGTAGTAATTGAGGCAGAAATAAACTCCAATTTATTAAAATAATATTTACCTTTAGGGATTTCAGAGCTCTGAGGCTCTGATTGCAGTCTAGAGTTTCAACGTGATGGGTTGACCCTGGCTGAATGCAAGGTGCCCACCAATGCTACTCTGTATTTCCCCTTCCTCAACTGGATAAGGAAGGGAAAATATAACAAAAGGCTTCTGAGTCGAGATACGGATAGGGAGAGATCACTCAGCAATTACCATCACAGGCAAAACAGACTTGTTTTGGGAAAATCAACTTATTTACTAACAATCAAATCAGAGTAGGAAAATGAGAAATAAAACAAACCTTATAAGACCTTTCCCCCATCTCTCCCTCCTGTTTAGTCTTAACTTCACATTTTCTCTCCCCCTAGCAATGCAGCGGGATGGGGAATGGGGGCTACAGTCAGTTCATCACACGTTGCCTCTGTCACTCCTACCTCTTCACAGGGAGGACTCCTTACACTCTTGTCCTGCATCAATGCGGAGTGTCTCCTATGGGACACAGTCCTCCATGAATTTCCCCACTGTGAGACCCTCCTACAGGCTTCAGTTCTTCATTAAATACTCCAGCATGGGTCCCTTCCATGGGTGCAGTCCCTCAGGAACAGACTGTTCCAGCCTGGCTCTCCCACGGGGTCACAAATCCTATCAGGAAAACCTGCTCCAGTACAGGCTCTTCTCTCCAGAGGGCCACAGGTGCTGTCAGGAACCTCCTCCAGTGTGGGCTTTCCACAGGGTCACAGTTCCCTTTGGGCATCCATCTGCTCTGGCATGTGGTCTTCCATGGGCTGCAGGTGGATCTCTGCTCTACCATGGACCTCCATGTGCTGCAAGGGAACATCCTACCTTACCATGGTCTTCACCAAGGGCTACAGGGGAATCTCATCTCTAGACCTGAAGCACCTCCCACCCTTCCTTCGCTGGCCTTGGTGCCTGTAGGACTGTTTCTTCCACATATTCTCTCTCCTCTCTTCCCTAGCTGCAACTGCTTCTGCACAACAACTTTTTATCCCCTTCTATAATGCATTATCCCAGAGGTGCTATCATCATTGTCGATGGACTCAGCCTTGGCCACTGGGTCCATCTTGGAGCCCAGTTGGCATTGGCTCCACTGGATATGGATGAAGCTTCTAGCAGCTTCTCATCATCTGTTCACCATCACTGCTGTAGTCCCCCTTCCTGCCCCACCCCCTATCAAAACATTGCCATGAAAACCCAGTAAAATCAGGTACTACTGTAGTCTATTTCCCTTTGTGAAAGACTGAAGTCAACTCCTGAACAAAATTAATTACTAAAACTTGCTCATAACATGTCAGTGTATGCAATAAAGTGATTCTTGAGTATAAGTTCATGTTTATGGCTTTTAAATTTAGATCTTTGAGTGGGCTTATTGAAGAAACATAATGTGATATTCTGTGGAACATTATGATCTTAGATATGTGTGTTCCTCTGATACTGTTTCTTTATGTTAAAAAAACTTATGCTTATTGCAAGTGGTACTCAGAAGTTTGGATCTGTTTAAAAAAAATTTTTAGATACAAAGAAGCATCCATAGAATATTTACAACAAAATTTACTAATTAAAAAATATTCCTCTTATTTTTTTTTCACCCATTTTCTAAGACAGGTGTCATGGTTCGAGAGCCCTAAAAATCTAATTCTCTAGTCAAAGCCCCCTCCCACATCTCAACTTAGTATAAGATGTGTTTTCCAGATAACCATACGAGACTTAGAATGGGGGAAAGGGAATATATTACAATGACTGTACACATAAATATTATAATAAATTACACACACAATTTCAACTATCTCTACCACGACAAATCAGTATTTACAATGGACCAGATCTCTTCTCCCCTCCAAATAAAAGTCTATGAGGGAAGAAGGAAAGATCCTTTCCAGTCTCAGAGCAGCAGTTTCTCTCTAGGGCAGCAGCTTATCTTCTTCCCATGCAGCATCAGCCGTGGCTGGATCTCTGCCAGCACACACGAGGGGGGAATCCAAGCCCCCTCGGCCACTCGTTTCAAGCGAGGGTCTTCTTCCGTCAGCTGTGTTCACCAGGACAAAGGTCACTTCACTACGTCATATCACGAAGCTCTCGGGTCTCCGTGACAGTCCTTATCTTTAGGGCATTCAAGCCACTTTGCAGAGCTCCTGTGCTCTGTCTCAAGCTGCCAGTTTGGCAGCAACAGCGAGGGGGGAGCCAAGGTCACCCCCTCTGCATTCTTCTCCGTCCCGGTCTAGCTTTCCAGGGCGCTTTGAGCTTTTCAGCTCTTCTCTCTCTCTGGTGCTGCATGTTGCATTTTAGGACTTCCATCCAGTAGGAGTCCACCACACCAACTTAAGAGGGGTCTCAAAAGGGTTTTGGGGGGGGTTTGGTTAAGTTCTTACCCCCAAAACTCTGTGTAGAGTTTAGTCCTGCTCTCTCTCTCTCTCTTCATTAGACATCTCTGTGTCTCTCCTGCTTGACTGTAATGCTTCTATTGCTTCTTATCTTTTCTGGCTCTTTGCCACCGCTTCTTCGGTGAGTGCAGTTCTGCCGCTGCTGCTGCTGCTGCTGCTCACAGTGAAGAAACATCTCCCAGCTCATAGCTACAGACACATAGTCCAGCTTAACACTGTTCCAAGTCTCTGTAGCCCCCAGCTGGGGCTGGGGGGGCCCCCAGAGGCCCCAAGGGGCTCCAAACCCCTTCCTCTTGTGACTTTCACAACATGGTTACCACCTCTACCACCAAACTACAACTAAGCTTCTCTTCCGTTTGCTTGTGGTATGTTTATATTTCGCAGAAGTGCTCATTGGCTAAAACTTTAAAACTTCCAGGGTCACCACCCCCTGGGGTTTCACCACTTTATAACTGCAGGGGGAAAACTGTTTTCCCCCTACCACAACAGGTTAATTGAAAAAGCAGCATCATTATTTTTTCACTGTCCCCAAAATGAAAGGTACTTGGTGGTTTCTTTGATTGATCAAACTGAAAGGCAGCAAACCCAATGTCTTCTGATGCACGTGTTTTAGTGCCTGAAAGTATGTGAGACATCTTTTAATAAAGCTGTAGGACAGAATAAGTTCTGTCAATAGATATAGACAAACAATGCAAGTCTTTGAATGACAGGGGATTTAGTGCAATAGGACACAGTAGGAAAAAAGCAATTAAGCAGCATTTAGACAGAGGAGAGAGATTAGTAGCAACATCATGAGTCTAAATATGGATATTCTTGTCCTGTTGCTGACTCAGATAAGCAGTCTCTTGTGTGTACCTTAAATGACGTGCTTCAGAGTCATTTGTACACCAAGGAGTAGTTATATTTGCCTTTTAGATCTTATGTTGTTTCAGTTTTTGTCTTTCTTGCCTCTCTTGTCTCAAGAGTAATACTGGATACAAAGACTGTGGAGGTGGTAGAATGGAGGAAGTGCGTAGGTACAGAATTTCACCAAAGCCTTTCTGAAAACTTTCAAGGACTATCATGGTTTAGTTACAGCTTGAAATGCTGAAAATATTGCATACATGGTCTTCAGAGCTTTTTAAGGTGAGCTGACAGGTCAGCGGGTAATTTTCTGTATGACGTCTACTGTGAAAAAAGCTGCTTTACATTCTACAGCTTCTATTCCGTCACGTTGTGCAATTCAGTTCTGATTTCAGTGCCAGCTCACTGTATTTCTCATCAAAATTATTAAATAATACCCTAATAAGAACTAGCAGATTAACATAATGCTGTTGGTCTGGTCTTGACTAGTCTTGTGTCAGCTACTAATTCATGTGGAAAATTGTGTGTTCCTAAACTTATCCCTTAACTCCGAAATTATTGTGTTTGTTATCAATTTAAATGTACACTCCTAATTCTACATTTTGAAATACAGATTTTTGGAGGTTTTTTGTGAAATAAAGTCAAGTCATTCCCTTTTTCTGCGTGCTTTTTTTGACCTTCAATCTTTGTCAGTTCTTCTTTTCTTTGGAAATTAAGGGGGACTAAATTCAGCTAGTGCATACTCTCCTCTAAGGCCTTTGAATCAAATCTATGCTCTCACTTTTATATAAATGAGAGGATCCAGAGATGAAAGAACATATAAAATACACTTAAAATGAAATAAATTTTATCCTCCTACCTGAAAATAAAAAGAGTAATAATGAGTTACGCTGGGTTCAGTATTCTGTCTCTAATGATAACTATATGAACATAGAAGGAAAAAAATCCTCACGTTTAATGTTTAGTCTCCATGACTCTATGATCAGGATCCTGAGTCAGAGGTGTATGGTTGTATTTAGTAGCCCTGGATGTACTTTTTTTTCCTTGAGTTTGTTCAATGGCTTTAGCAACAACTGCAAACTTGTAGCAAGCAACAAATCTTGCAGTGAACACCTTAGAGGAGAAAGTAGATAATATGCCTCTGTTCTTCACTCTAGTCATGATTGTAAAGACCTTCACAATATACTTCTTCCTGCACACACACACAAAACTGAAATCACAAGGTTTCATCATTTCACTTCTGGAACCTGGAATCTTCTCAAAGTGTCATGGTTTGAGATAGCCCCAAAATCCAATTCCCTAGCTCCATTCCCCTTCCCACATCTCAACCTAATGTGAGATGGGTTTTTCCAGACAAAACACACCAGACTCAAAGTGGGGGAAAGGAAATATATTACAATGACTGTACAAATAAATACCATATCACATTATACACATGATCACAACTATCTCTACCATGGCATATGTATTTACAATGATCAGATCTCTTCTCCCCCTCCAAATAAAAAGTCCAGGAGGGAAAGAAGGACAGATCCCTTCCACTCCTTAAGCAGCAGCATCTTCTGAGGCAGCAGTCTGTCTGTCTTCTCCACATGCAGCAGCTGATTGCTGGCTTTCTGCCAGCACTCACGAGGGAGGTATCCAACCTCTCTCGGCCCCATCGCCTCCAACCGAGGGGTCTTCCGTGGGCTTCGTAACCCCAGACAAGGTCGTATCACCACGTCATATCACGAAGACACAGGGGGGTCTTCGTGACGGTCTGGTATCTCCAGGAGACTCAGCTCCTTGCAGGGCCTCTGTGCCCTGTCTCTCAGGCTGCCACCGTGGCAGCAGTGCGAGGGGGGGAGCCAAGGTCAACTCCCCCCGCATTCCTCTGGCCGTCCCGGTCCAGCTCCGGGACGCTCTGAGCTTCTCAGCTCCTCTCTCTCTCTGGTGCTGCATGTCTAAAACTCTTCTCCTTAATAGGAGTCCATCTCCCTCTTTTCTCAGAGGGATCTCAAAGGAGTTTTGGGGGGCTGGTACAGTCTTACCCCCAGAACTCTGTCTCTCAGCCTGCTGGCTCTCTTTTTCCAGGCTCTCCTTCCAGGAGTCCTTTCTCTGGTGCTGCATGTTGCTTCTGCTGCTCCTCCAGTTCAGGTTCTTATCACTGGCTCTCTACCACTGTTTCTCTGGTGCTTGCCAGCTGCTGCTCTGTGCCCATGGAGAAAACATCTCCTGGCATAACCACAGGCACCTAGTCCAGCTTTATGCTGTTCCAGGTCCCTTCAGCCCCCCCCAGCCAGGGGCTGGGGGGCCCCAGAGGGCCCAAGGGGCTCAGAGCCCCTTCCTCGTGGCTCTACAACATGGCCACCTCTCCTCAACCAAACTACAACTCATCTCTTCCGGTGAGCTTGTGGGATGTTGACATTTTTGCAGGAGCGCTCATTGGGCAGAACTTCAAAACTTCCAGGGGTTTCCACCCCTTGGGGTCTACCACTTTTCTTAGCCTCTGGGGGAAAACAAAGTCCAAACCACTACACTAAGATTCCAATCCTGTGTATAAAAGTCAGTTTCGAACCTATCACCACCCAAGAAAGGTAGGGCTGTGGTTTTAGTTTGGTGCAAGTGGCATCGCTCATCTCTGCATTCAATGTCATCACCCACTTGCTACCTAATCATTTGGTAGCAATCTTCTTCTGCAACTCTTCATAGTTATCCCAGAAGTGAACCACCTGGTCACTGCTTTGCCTTTGCCAATGATTTGTTTCTCCAGCTGAGTTAATTGACCTTAATCTTGCAAGAGATGAATTCTTGATCTCTTTGAAAATCAGACGATAACTAATTTCATTTTAAACACTTAAAACTGAAAATTAAAGCATGAAGAGTTACAATAATTTAGAAAATTTTGCATAATTATGTGCCTGAGATATCAAAGCAAATAATAATAAAGTCAAGAACAAAGCTCCCGAAGGCAGAAGCATGGGCATGGTAGTTGCCAATGCTCCTGACTAGATCTTCCACTCAGCTGGGCAGCACTTCACCAATAAAGTAAGCCCTTCCATTAGGCAGAGAAATTCCTTTTACTTCAAAGCATCTATTCATGACAGTCTCAGCTCACTCAAACTTCATGGTTATCGTGCATGGATGCAAGTCCATACCACAGGAAGGAATGGAAAGGCAGCATTTAGCTGCCTACCTGACACCCGCAGAGGATGCAATCTTTGGGCCTAAACTCTGTTCTAGAGTTCTTTCGAAAAGGTATTTATGGATACCATGGGCTGCGAGCTCATGTAGATTCTGCTTAAAATCTTACAGACATTCAGAGAAAAGTGAACCTTTGCTGACCTGAATGGATCATGAAGTGGATTGCAAGAGTACAGAGAGATATAAGGAAAATTCTGGTCCTGTAATTGCATTATGAAAAAATACTGAAAACTTGTATTAAATTTATTGAAAACTAATAGAATTAAAACATTTTGACAGAAATTAAGGCAGCTTTTCTTTCACTGGTATAATTTTAAATTGATCAGAATGAAACAACAAAAATGGAATGCTGTAGGAGCTGTCAGTTACACAATGTTATAATGGGAAATATGAAGAAAAATTAGAGAGCTGAAACTGTTCTAGCAGTGCAAAAATTTGATTCCTTAACACCATTAGAGTGCTCTGTAATCAGATTTTGTATACTCTTACCTAAATTCTACTCTAATTTTTTGTACCATTGATGTCAAACAAACCATCCTGGTGTAAACTGTGGCAGAATCAGACTCTGTGTTTTACTATTCCATTTTCATTACATCAATGGTTTGACAGTCCATATTATTCTGCCTTCATTGAGTAATAACAGCTAAAAGTCCAACAGCATTTTTCTTAAATTAAACCCTCTTTTTTGGTATGTGCATACTCAGGCAGATAAATATTTGTGGTGATAGTATCATCAGGAACAGCAAAAACCTGTGAACATGAGACAGTTGTGATATTCACAGAAATATAGAGGTTTTGCACTAGTGGCCTATAAATACAATTGGCACGATTCAATGAAACAACAACTTTTTTCTTCCTTTCTTTGTTTTGGAATATTTGGAATATTGACATGAAGGAAAGGAAGTCCTTCACAATGTCTGATTCCTATAGCCAACTCAGGATCTACATTGTTCAATTTCAAAGGAGTTTTGTCAGGTTCCCTGCATCAAGATAAATAGCTGGCATAAATCTCCTAGGAGACGTCTATGCAGCGTAGCGAAGTAGACGCTTTCTGAGGGCTTTGATGGTAGACCAGATGAGGGCAGGAAAAAAAAGTACTTAAAGGAGAAATTTTATTTTCATTGTCTGAAACATGGGAGGCAATTTCGATCCAAGTATGCACTAATAACAATTAGTATTATTTCTAATGAAAATGCCAAGTGCTTAAGACTTTTTTTCTTCAATATTTAAAAAAAATATCTTCCTAAAAGAACAATTTAGCAAAAAATTAATTTATAATGTTGACATTACAGTCTAATTGCTTTGGTCATTATGTGGTTTTCTGAATTATTTAATTCGATAATAATCTTTCAAGCATGTTAAATACTTTTTTTTTTGTTGTATCAGAGAAGCTGCCTATCGAGATCTATCGAGGCAATGATCTGCCAGCCAAAAAACTTGATAGTTCAGCCTTCTTGTGATAGACCATCTCTTGCATTAGGAGAACCATTATAGTTCACAATGTCAATAGCACTGATATTGATCAGTCCTACTCCGATTGCGTGGGGCTCCTGTCCATCCCTTCCTCTCAACACATCCAGTCCCTCTAGATGGAAACATTCTCTTGCACATACCAACTGATTCACCCATACTTGATATCATCTGATGCCTACTGTACCTCTTCCTCCAGACCACTAGTAAATATACTAAAATTAGAAGTCCCATGATGGATGCTGAGAACCTCCACATGTAACCATTCTTCAAGAAGAATGTAAACAGTTAACCACTATCCTTGAGGTTGATGATCAGGACAGGCTTTTTTTCAGCCATCCTGAAGCGACTACAAGGATGCTGTGTGAAACTAGTCTTGTCAAAGTCAAGGTAGAGGGCATCCACTGATGTCCCCACATCCATGGATCTAGTAATCTCATCATTAAAGTAAATCAGGTTGGTCAGATTGCCATTCACAAGCACCTACTTCTTCATGCTCCCAGAAATAACTTCAAAGGTCACTTGCACCATGATTTTCACAGGAACTGAAGTAATATGACTACTGTAGGGTTGCAGAATTTTGCCACAAAAATCAGTGAGTTCAAAACTATTCTTCAGTGCTTGGACCACCAAGTAGAGTTCATTTGTCAAGGGAACATGATACCCTTG
Organism: Manacus vitellinus; assembly: GCF_001715985.3. Lineage (NCBI taxonomy): Eukaryota > Metazoa > Chordata > Aves > Passeriformes > Pipridae > Manacus > Manacus vitellinus. Next base: position 10,582,588 of record NW_021940917.1, on the reverse strand, counting down.
GTGACACATTCATGAAGCAAATTAATTTGCCTCAAATATAGGAAATGAGTAATAGTCTATATCTGAATAGTGACCCAACTGCTGTTGTAGAGAGATATGATGGCACCATTGATACAGCTACAGAATTCAGCACAACCAAGTGTCATAAATGTGTCAAATGATAGTGTTGACTGTAAAACACTAACCATGGATTCCTCCCTCACACTGAGGAGCACTGGGCAGAACACTCACATGGTTATGCTGGTTTCCATGCTATTTTTCAGTGCACTTGTTAATGTACTATTCTGTACTTATTACAGAGATTGCCTTTCTCCTCCACTTCTGCTTTATTTGTATCAACAGTATGAGCTCTTGCACTGTTCTAATGAAATATCTTAGTGTCTCACTTCTAAAAATATGCTATCTTAACTCAGGAAAAAGAATTTGGCATTGCTATTGTTTAGAACATAAATATTTGACTATGCAGAAAAAACCCCAGTATAAACAGGTGCTAAATATTTTTATTAATGAGTAAGGTCTGTGTCAAGCACATCATTTGAGCTACTATGGGACTCTATCTAAACCCACCTCATAAATTGGACATAAGTGCCCTAAGCATTGGAATACCAGAGAGCAAAATGGGGCAGCATTGCAATTGTATTGTCATTTTTTATCTTCTTCATGAAGAAGTCTGATATTTTAACAAAAAAAAACCCCAAAATCAGGTAAAGGCAAGTAAAAATTGTATTTCATTTTTTTTATTCATTTCTGTGTTCATATTCTTAATCCTTCTTTACTTTCAGATGTGCTTTCAAAGTAATTTCACTATTTACAATATTAAACAAATATCAGTAAAAGTACCTCTTTCAAGTTTCCCAGATGACTTGATTATTAGCAATTATTGTTTTCAGAATATTGTAAGTATTGTTAATAACTTATTTTTCTGAGTTGTATCTTGCAAGTACCTCTTACCAAATTAGATACTGAGAAAAACATTGTAATTCTGTCAGAATCCTCCATGCAAATTCCTATTCATTTCAATAGGGAAATGAGGTTTATACTGGTGGAAGTGATTACAGCAGTGCCTCTTGAATGTCAGAGAGTTAGACAAAAATTTGGCCTAATGACCTGCCATTAAAGGCCTATAGCAGAAAATGCTAAGTGTGGAATTGAGATGCTTTAAGCAATCAGCTAAATTAACATGCGAGCATCTGTCTATCAGGCCAAATTCTCCTATACATGTCATGTATAAGAGTTCCACCTTTCTTTGGATAGATCTGCTCAGACCTCTCTTATTGTTAAAATATTCCTGTCTCTAAACCCCTATTCCTAATTAGCTTTTGTCATCCAGGAAAAACAGTGTTGTTAACGAAGGGCAAATACTGATTTGCTGAAAATTCACTTAATTCTTCCTAGTCAGATTAGGGTACTTGTCAACTATCTCCCTACAGTAAAAGTGAAGAAGGTCTCATTGCCAGTGTCACCACTATACAATCTGATAGGAAGAACTATTCCAGCCTGGTGTTTCACAGCCTGGTTAAGTTCTTTGCATCCAATGAATAATTAAATGGACTTCTACTGGAGGGCCTTTATTTTTGGTCATTTTCTTGATACAAAGCTTTATCTTTTTTTATATGCAGATATAAAGATTCTTTGTTTACCAATAATGTTTTCTGCAGGATATGCAGCTCACAAATATCGGTTTGACCATCACTCAAGACTATTTTTTATTATCAGGCAATGTAGTCTAAAGAAACAAAATCACAGCTTTTAAATAACGCTTCTACCTGGACACCAATAAGTCCTGGCTGTCACTGTGGTCTGTTCCCTGATCCTCAAACTTCTTTTTCCTCCAATCTTGAACGCCTGATGTGGGACTCAGCAAGCAAAGTGGAGGTTGCTACTGAGGAAGCAACTTGCCTATGAAAAAAAATCTGTTAGTTTTTCAATGGTTCTGGTTGAATATTTGGGCCAAGAAATTATATAGAGGAAATGGTGTGAATATCTTCCTGGTAATCATTGGAGTCGCTTTATGGCACAATCTTCTGATACCTTCACTGGTTTATATCTAGATGGGTATGGCTGTATGAAGGTATAAATTGAGGAACATTTTCTTGATCAGGTACCAAATACATGCATTTTGTCACCTCTTTTCCTTTGGAAATTAACTGCAGTGCCAAAAGGCAATTAAATCCAGACATTGCCTATACGAGTTCCTAACTCATTAGATGGCACTTTTGCAAATTCAGTGCTTAATCTAGAGGTGTGCCAGTACTTCAACTTCTGCACTACCTACATTTATAGCAGGATAAGTTAACCAATGTAAGGCTCTTGCACTTCCAGAGTTAAGGTAACTTTAGTACTTACTGTAGCTGAGTCAGAATTCCTATTTTACTGAATCATGGCCTACAGTCAGCAAACCCACGTACTCTCAGGTAAAAATTTTAATTGACAGCCCTGTATATAATATTACTACTGCTAGTAACAGGCCATAACCTTTGTAGCAAATTTAGAAGACCTGAGGAGGGACATTTCTTGGGCTTACTCTGCCTGAAGTTTTCTCAACCTGCCTCCAGCTTTGTTTTTATTTGGTTTAGCTGAGACAGGAAACTCTTTAAGTGAACCAGGAGCCTGTGGTTGATTTGTTTTACTTCTGTGTATCTTTCGGTGGCAGAACCCTATTTTTACACAAACAGCATCAACAAATGGTGGGTCTGTGAAGAATTAGGTATTTATAATCCTAACTTTAACCATATGGTGCAGAAAAATGCTTGATGACTCTCGAATTAGACTTTTAATATTCAGTTATAGTATCATAAATTCTTGGCTATATACACAACATGTATACAGATATATAGATATATATGGCGTTCTTCCACTCTGTTTTTGAACATAACAAAACACAATAGTTGAAGCAAACACAAAAAGTGAACTATTACTTTTCAGTCTGTGGAGTTCCTTTATTTTAAAAACCTTATTTGTCATCATTTAGCAAAAAGGTTCCTAATTAATATAATAAAAACATTTTTACTTAAAGTGTTTGGAAAAAAGTAATAGAAAAAATATCTCAAATAGCTCATTCTAAATGACTTTTTATTCTGGAACAGCTGAAAGAGCAACTACTATGCAATGGCACTACATAACATCTTTTCCTGAGTCTTTATGACAATTACTCAAGACAAATATCTTCATCTCAAAACCTGAATCACAGTTGGAAGCCAAATTAGGCTGAAGGACAGCTTGCCAGTGTCTCAGGCTATGTATTATTCCCAGCTTATTACCAAAATCACCTTTATCATTTTAATCCACATAGCATTTTCTACTATGTTTCAAGAAAGTTGTTATTCATGGCTGTGACATGCATATGTAACATGTTGAGATATTCTTTCCCTTCTTAGTGAGGAATCATGGTGTTGAATAAAACAGGAAAAAAAAAAAATCTCTAGCCAAATATATTGCTATCTTCCTCAGGCTGCCAAAGCAAGATTTGAACCCTTCTACATGGATCTAACTCCTTGACCTTATAGTAGCCTGAATTTCCCAACATTGCCATAGACTACGTGAAGATTTCTCTTTTTTTTTTCCTATAAAGGTGGAAACAAAGAAACACTTTAATTGTTCTAAGAATCCTCCTGCCTCTTCAGCAGACAAAAGGCTCAACCAAATACAAAGGACCATACATTTCTCACTTCATCGACAAAGAATTTTATCCAAAAATGTTTGTAACAAGGTTTCCCTTTCACTAAAATGTATCAAGAACGTCTTTTAAACAACCACTTTTTCTTCTCTGCCCTCCCCCCATCTCTCTGAAAAGTTAACTTTGAAACCAGTAATTATGAAAGGAGTTTTATATCCTAAAGAAAACAGCAGGGAAGCTCTTTGATTATTTATTGAAGACACTTTTAAAAGGGATGGTACTTTGATCATGAGTGCCCATTTTCAAAGATTCTCCAACCCTGCCCAAGAAGAACTGAGAACTATACTCTGACGTTAAGCAACATTTTTTCCTGTACAGCATTAAAATCTTCAACATCTACATGAACTGGAGAATAGTAGATACTGTAGTTCCAGCAATTCCTAAAAGTGTCACTTTTAACAGAGTTTTGCCTGACAACTTTGATATGAAACTATATGCATTTAAACATTGTCTTGGTCTGAGACAATTTGGAAGGGCAGAGACCTTGGACAGAAGTCTTCTCCCTCAGATTCAATATCCCTAATTTGTCCAATATATAGAGAGACCAAATATACCCAGATGCTACTGAAAAAATAACTTGTTACCAAGAAGAAATGCTAATAACCATACTCATAAAACTGGTTTAAACCAACTGATGAGGAGTAACTTCCAAAGGCCCATCCACCAGACCAAATGGAATTGGTGGCTGGCCTGCCCTGCATGGAAAAAATGTGACCACAGGACAGAGACAAGATGGGCACCCTTCCACATGGTTCACCTCTCCCACACCTGGAAAACCTGGCAGGAACAGTTGGAGAGTTTGGGCTGGCAGGAAATGGTGGATGGCTGGGATTTGATATTGGCAAACTCTTACATGGCCCTGGAGTGAGACTGCAGTGCTGGTACAGGCAGTCGGAGCAGGGCTCCGGACATCCCAGGGGACTGGAAGGACCCACAAGACACCTGTTGGATCCGGGAATGAGACTTGGTTGTTGCAGTTTCAGTGTTCATTGGTTGATTGTAGTCCTGTCAAAGTGGTGGTCACAGTCTAGATCCATCAAGATGGTGAGGGGAGCCCCGAAAGTTATATACGCTTGGGTTTAGGAAGGAACACCCCCAGTGCCTCCCCTGGGTCAGGGACGTTTAGCTGGATGATGTGATGCTGTGAGTCACAGGGTATTTTGGTGGTCTTTGACACCTTTTAAGATGTTGCAGCTGTCAATTATGTCAGTGCTGCTGAGTCCTTTATGGCCCTTATGGCTCATTAATAAGAGATTAATACCCTCAGCCTAGGTGTGAATGTTCTGGGGAGTTATCACAGCTGAGTCATTTTTGTAAGGGAAAATGAAACACTATGTCATCTTGCAGGGCTTGCCTCTTATCTTGAATTTGATGCTATGCAAAGTATTTTGTGAGTAAAAAATTGTTAAACTAAGAGCTATGGAAAAAGAGTTCAGAATAAATCTCGGTATTAGATGCATCTCTTTTCTTCAGCAACATAGGGAGATCAATGAGGCTAAATAATTATAATTTGTTTGAGCTATTTATGGTATTTCATGTTCCTTATACCATCTGACCTGTTCTTGTCTGTTATTATTTCTGATACACAACAGCTACCTCTGTACCTTAAACAACATATGATAATCGAATTACAGCCTCAAATGGATGGGGGGAGATGGTGTGCAGGGAGAGGTGAAAGTATCCTCTTTATTGCAATGAGTTTTAACATTTTGATGGTGCTAAGAGGAGGAGGGTAAAGTGGACAAGAAAAGTACTTTCTATCTTTGTCTGGGGTTGTCAGAACTGGTGTAAGGAGCTTCAACAACCCCTAGTCAGTTTAAAAATCCACCAAACTTGTGGCAAAGGAAATCAAGGAGGAGCAGTGCAAAGCTTGGATGATATTCAAACAGACTTCTAGAAGTGCAAGATGACATTGGGTTTTGAACATTTTTTCTTAGGCCAGTTTGTTCAAAAATCATCTTGTTATTCAGACATCCTGTTTTATAGTCTGTTGCGTAATAGGCCTGGTTTTAATTTTTTTTTTGTTGAAGTGTAACTTCTTACAGACATATTTGAAATGTTTATCAATCTAGAACAGCAAGAGCTAATATCTACTGGCATTAACTTTATGTCAACAAACAAATGTTTTTAATGAAAACAATAATTACAATTCATCCATCAGATATTTGGGTGCACAGGAAGATTTGTTCTGATATAGTGAAGGAAAAGCCATCTGGCACAAAAATAATCACCAAGTATCTCCTCTAATATTTAAAAATCTCTGAGCTTTCTTTTCTTAAGTATATTTGGCCTGTTTTTGTGGTTCTAAAATGTGGGGTGAAGTCACAGCCCCACAAATGAAGTTTGAAGGATTTGGAGTGTTGCAGAGTGTTAGGCCATTTCCCGTGAGAGCAGTGGAGCTATTAGATAGTTCCCATGGACACAGCCTTGAGCTGTGTGGCTAAGTGCAGGTGTTGCATTCCTGGATGTTGTTGTAAGAACATGTTTGTCTTGTGTATGGGAAAGTAGAGGTGGGAGAACTGAATAAAAAAGCTGCCTGCTGCGTTGAGCAGGCAGGCATCTCTTTGTCTCACCATCCTCGTGTGTGTCGTCTGTCCTTCTTCCCCCCTTCAAGCCGAGGCCCTTCGACGGATACCCAGCGACACTAAAATATCTACAAGCTTAAGTAAACCATAACATTTTATTTACAACAAATGCAGTTTGAAATCTGGTCTCTGCTATTGTATCTCTCTGCACTGAACTAAGTTATTATTCACAACTTTCAGAAATCAGAGTGAGGACAGAGCAGCACCTGCAAGGACAGAGCTCTTAAAACAGAAAGTGTTGCTATGATGGAATCTGAGCACCTTTATTTATTTATAAAACATCAAAAAGCAGAAGGGTGTTAAAAATGAAGAGGTTTGGTCAAAATTGTTGAAAATTAGAGGGGTTTATTACATTACATAACTAGCTTTTTCTTTTCTTCCTCTTTCTCAAACAACTGTGCAATCAAGCTGAAGAGCTAGAAAGATTAGTTTGACACAGATGAAGAAAATTAACAAGAACATCTGACACACACTTTACCTAATACTAGTCTAGTCCTGTCATGTATTAAGCAAGGTTTTATAAGGTAGTCAACTACCTCTCCTGCCATTACACTTTGTATTGAAGATATTTTATTTGTGTGGCTGAATATGTTTAATAAAATAAAAAAGCATGGACATCATGTAATATAATATAGCCTGTCTTACAGGCCTAAATGTGACCACACACAAGAAAAAAGCAACTTTTTAACCTCATTAAGGAAATATAATTTTTACTTCACTTCAGAGTATGAACAATAAAATATATGAAATACAGTTAACAAAATCTAATATACTCAAAATACACTGCATATTGCCATATTGAAAACTGGCCAAACCAGTGACATAATAGGAGCATTAGACATCAATTTGTGGGAAGAAATGTTATTTTACCACTAGAATCCTTTTTGACTCTATGTGGGACAATGTTGAATAAACTTAACTTGTCAGTGAAAATGACCTGAAAAGAAAAAAAAACACAAACCAAATTGAAAAAAAACCCCACACCAAAAAAACCAAACAAAAAACCCCAAACAAACAAAAAACCAACCAAACAAAAAACCAAAACACACACACAAAAAAAAGAGACTAGGGTACAAGCCCTTAGGCAATCCCAGTTCTAACACAACCGCAATATTATTTTCCACATACTAGCAATTCTTTAAACACAGTCCCGCATTTGGAGCAGAGGCAAGTCCTAAAGCCAATTAGACTCAGTCACCAGTGATTAAACATCACCTATATAATATTATTTCACATTATAAATCTCCTATAATTTTTTTTCAGTTCTGCCTACATTGCCAGTCTGAGCCATTGATATAAATGAGAACAGGTCTGAGGAATATTCAGCAAGAAAAGCTGATGAAAAACTAAGTGTACGCTTGTCTTTTTTTCAGTATATCAGAATCTGAGAGCTTCATGTGGCAGAGTAAGTCATTAAAAATGCCTGCTAAAATTATTAATGATGAAGAATATGAATGAGGATATCCTGAATATTTATTTGGCTGAGGAATGGTAGCAGTTTATTAGTGAAATCAAAAAAGATAAAGCTGATAGTGGTGCACCATACTGCATTTAAAAACCAACAGATTTTAAAATTAGCTTATAATAAATGGAATACTACAAACTTCTAAGAGCAACTGTTGTATGGTTTATTTTTTGTCCTGTTAGAGTTTTTTTGTCTAGAAGAGTCATTTCCTTCTGAAATGGAAGAAAAAACATGGATGAAGGGACCCCAACTTAAAGAAAAAATAAATAAATTCGGGACGATCCGTACCCTTGTGTGAATTTAAACTTAAATTTAAATAAAAGCTTCCTAGAAACTGAGACATTGTACTATAAATGCATCTAGCATAGTAACATTAGCTAAAAACATTAAAAAACTAAACTTCCAATAAGTTCCAATACTACTGAAACCTCCTTTCACTGTATGCCACTTTTGATTTTACTTTTTAATTTCCTTTAAATTTCTCCCTGCAAGAACCTCTGTAACCCTGTTAATTTCAGTGTTGTGCAAACATTTAATTTTATTGCTAAAAACAGAAGAATATATTATCAGATCTTCAAATGACCATCTGTGCTTGTAAATTCTCATCCTTCATAGAATCACAGAACATCCTGAGTTGGAAGCGACCCACAAGGATCATCAGTGTTCAATTCATGGCCTTTACAATCCTCCATTTTGAGCCACATGATTCATTCAGTCTATGGCCCTGGCACAGCACAATCTGTTTTTCAAGCTTCTATCTACCTAAGAATAGCTAGCTATTTATCTTTGCACATTGACTGGTTAGATGTCATACAAGAATTTCCGCTGCAAAACTAGATCTGTAATGTTGGTCTGGTAGGCATTTTCTAGTTATTATACTACAATAGCAACAAGTTCCATATTTTCAGTTCTGTATACTAAGAACCTATTAAAAAAATCCTCTACCTTTTGCCTTAGAAAAAGTCAGAGACGAGCAAAAAGCAGGACCAGGTATAGAGGAAATTGGTCAGTGGGGAAAGCAGAAGACAAATGAGTTGTGGAATGTAGTTGGAAATGCTACAAGAAGGTCATTAAAAGTTAAATGGATGGGCTTGAAACACTGAAAGGAAACAAATATAAATATATCAGTTGTACTCCATTGTGACCTTAAATCATATTTGTATGATTCTGTTCTGATATGTCCAGACTGGTTACTATACTCACGAAAAATATTTATTTCACCTCTAATGAATGCTATTTTATTGCTACTTTCAATGTTTATTTGGAGATTACTTTAGATTCAACTCCTCCCCTACCCCATCCCCATTTTTTTTTTGTCTCTGAAAAGTCTGACTAACATGAAAACAAAAACAAAATGAAAAAAATATAAGGAATACAATCACAACGGGCATAATTAAAATGCCCACAAAGACTAAAATTGAATGCACCTCTGCTGTTACTAAAAAGCTTGTTAAAGTAAATAATTTATTTCCCTTGAAATAAGAATAGACAAAGTCAAATAAATTCAAATTCCTGTTGTTTTTCACAGGCAGGAAATCACTTCGAATATTTTGACAAATTGCTAAGATACATTTAGTATTGTTTTTGTCATTGCCTATTACAGTATACTCACTGCTTGCAAAACCGATGAGGTTTAGACTAGGATGATATCCTAAATAAAACTTTTTTATTAATTCAAAGTATTTTGAGATTCTGGCAAGAAATTTTAATATTTTTTATCTCTATTTATCTCTCATTAGCACTAACAGCTAACACCATAACATAAGATATATAGCCTATAAGAGCATTATCTTTTTGTCAGAGTTGAAATTAGTCGTTATACCAAAAAATCCTTTACCTGAGTTTGAGTAGTGAAAAGTTGAAATCAATGGAAAACTATAATTTGCAATCTCTTTATGTCACATTTTATGACCTCATCACACAAACCCCCGGGTTCATCATTGTCTGCATTTCTTTTTTAATGAAATAGGGTTGATCAGCCTCTTTTCTGTGCTGTTATTTGAACTGCTCTGTTTTACAGTACAGCTTTGTAATGATCTGGGGTTTTTGTTATGGTTATAGTAGTAACAAAATCCATGATATGATGCCATTAGCAGTCTATGTAAAATCTATGCATTCAAGGTCAGTTGAGTCTTGAAAACAATGATTTTTCAAAGTGTCGATTTCTAGCAACTATTTTTTTTCGTAGCTAAAAGTCACAGAAGTCAACACGCATTGTAGACAACATACAGAGAAACAGGTTTGTAATTTTGTGAGTTCATTTACCAGGAAAATGTCTTGAAGACCTTCTGACAGGACTGGGTCCTGAAGAGGAAAATTGAAAGCTGGTTTTGGGCAAAGCTGAATATTCTTGGCAGAAAAAGACCCCATGAAATTTTCCTTGCTTTTGTACATGACTTTTTTTTTTAATCTGCTACAGCACTGCAGACTATGTTTAGACTTTTTCATCAAGTAAAGATATTCCACTGATTTCTTGACAACTCAATCTAGAAATACTACAATATTTCACATAGAGAAAGTTAGGTTTGACATAAGCTTGACTGTTCTTTGACACGAGAAATAAACTCACACTGGCAGTGTTAGCATACCTCGGAAATTATAACAATTTGTCTAATTGTTGCTGTAGAGCAATGGAGGTCTCCACTGTCCCAAGGCTTTGAAGTCTACTAATATGGAAGCATATCATTTTGCAATGAATTGGCAACCAAAGTGGACTTTAACTTTTCCTCTCCTTTATGTTGCTTTGCATGATGTAGTTTGAGTGGTAACTTGCCCAAGTACATTTTAAATATCTCTTTAAATTGCTGAAGTGTTCTAATTACAGTTGAGTGATTCCTATTGTCTTCACCAGGAAATACTCTTATAGTCCCTGTGCAGCATTTAGCAATGTATTTTAGGCAAAGGATTTCAGTCTTAATATATTGAAAAAGAAATACGTATGAGCAGAGGGATTCTCATTCTAGACTTTTTTTTCATTCACTGAATTTACTTTTTCCATTGCTTTCAATATCTGGAAAAGCTTGCTTTTGTGAATCTGTGACAGACCTAAACAAAGTGTCTGAGGAATATGTCAGCTACTCTTATTACAGTTAGGGCATATTAGTAGGGTATATAAGCCATGCGGATACTCTCACACCTCAGTATGTTTGTGCCCCAGGTGGGATGTTTGGTTGGTTTTGTTTTTGTTTTTTTGGGGGGATGTTTTGGATTTTTTTGGGGGGGATGTTTTTGTTTTGTTTTTTTAAGGGAGATATCAACAAAAGTTCAATTCTGTAGGTAAAGTCTGTAAGTGTGTGTAATGAATATTTTTTTGTTTTTCGGTGGAAATGTTAAAATAATTAAAAAGCATTATATTCTTTTTCTCTCTATCATCACAAAAGCCTGTGTATATTTTTGCAGTATGTGTGGTGATCTGAAGTTTTCAGAATGTTAGTACTTGGAACGAAGAAAGTAAGGAAAAAAAATACTGTCCACAAAAGCGACTTTTTCCAAAGCAAAGGAATCTCTTGGAACAGATTGTACTGAGGACAAATTGAAATCTTCCTTTTTGGATTTCCCTAAACAAGACTCATACTTACACCATAACTTAAAGAAATCTTAGTGTCATCATTGAAGAAAAACTGTGAAGCATAAATGACATACCTAAATTTTCATAGTATATTCTAATACAACCTCTCTGACCAGAACTGAGCAGTTTAACAAACTGACCTTTCTGTATCCAGATATGATAATTCTTAAAAAAATATCTGGGGGGAAGAAAGAAAGTAATAATGCATAGATATTACCTCCCTTTTGTCTGATGCACCCAGAATTTCTGTAGTCTCCAACAGTTTCTTATCAAGATATTGGACCATCAGAAGCTCCATTTTTCTTGCAAATTGCATTGATCAAATTCAGGACATTTACTGGATTATCTGAAACTAACACATTAAATTAGTATGAAGAAATCTTCCAAGGACACCAGCTCAAGTTTTGAGCCTTAGGAATTTTTAATTTGCTTTTAAATAAATATCAAAATAGAACATATGAACACTGAAGGGGCTGCCTGAAGAATGCAAGCAAAGTACAAGAAAACACTATAAAATATAGGGAATTAAGAAATTAAATGAGGAGATTAAAACATTCATCTGGTGTCCTAGGACAAACAGTCCCTCATCAATAACTCTCCCTTCAGAATCCTGATAGCCATTAACCACTGAAGTTTGTTTCCCAGAAAGGAGTTCTGCAGAAAATTATGTTAATAATACAGAAATCCACTGGACATTAAAAACTTCACAACCACAATTCTCAACAAGGATCCAAGAATCAAATTAACTCTGCAAAGTGTCTATACTAAGCACCTACTTTATTTCTCAAAGAAATATATTAAGACCAACAATAGTTTTAAGAATGACATACAGCTATCAAGCAATAATATTTAGTTGCTCTCAACATTTGCTTTATTTAAACCCAAAACTTTTCAGTGACCAGAACATTCCTGTTTTTTCTCAGTCCCATACTTAAAAGCACTGAAAAAAACCAGTTAAATGAAAATGTGTATCTGTTTGTGGTTCTGTGCAGAGTTAACAATTGTATTTTTTAGTGCCGCACAAAAAGTACTTGTCAAATGTCACTGCATGAAAGACACCTCACTTAAGCAACAATGACAATGAGAAAATAGGTCTTTCTATTTGGAAGTACTGCTGCTTTCAATTCAACATCCCAAGTATGAAAACTACTCCAGTTGCCTCAAACATAATGTCCATATCTCCTGTCAGAAAATGTCACAAAGCAAATTAAATAGTGTGCTCTTTTCCTAGTTGGAAAATTATTCATTATAATCTTCTCTAAAGTATTTTTTGTACTGCTGGTAACTCTAACCTTCAACATAAGGATAACAAAAGAACAAACTTTTCATTAAAATTAGCCTCCTTGTAAGGTTTAGTAAGGAAAGGAAAATGTAACAAAAATGTTTATAAACCAGAAAATTTTATTTGTGATACTTTGTAGAAATGTATTTTTGCAGTAAACTTGGGTACTAAAACATTTAATAAATCTTCAGTTATAATGTTGTAATTAAGCTAATGTTAGGAGATATTCTATATAAGTATAAAACGTGGAAAAAAACCCACTCAGGACTATTGATTGTTTCAGACACTTATGAAACCATTTGTGAAATCCAAAAACATTCAGTGACCGTTTCCATGGCGTTGTCAGCAAGATCACTGAATGGAGAAAAACATCACACCTGTTTAGTGTGTGACAGCTGTCAACCCTGAGACTCCATCCTCTTTGCAAATTTATGTGTAAATTCATTTTCAAACTCAGTGTTTTTATAACTATTGTTATGAAACCAACCAGGCTGTGCAAGGCACTGGAAATTTTTGTAGGCCATTGAGAATGTCATAGGGTAAAAAATGAGCAGTGGGTCTCATAGCAAAGAGGACTGTCAAAGAAGAGGAGACAAAAGGATCTTACACAGCTCCAAAAGTAAAGCACACGGATCTGATTATTAGGACTGAACATGGCAGTCTTGCAATATTTTTAAGGCCACTGCAGAGTATCATCAAAGCTGTGACAAGACAAAAAAAATGTATTTTCAATCTTTATAGAACTTCGAGCATCCTTCAGGTGACATTTAATGGCACCAGATGTATCCCATAATTGATTTTTACCTCCATCTTCCTTAATCAAAACAGGGGGGTGAAACCCCTGCAGGTAGAAACAAGTCTTAGGCACTAGAGCTCAGCTAGGCTAGCACCATCTTGCACTTTATCTTCAGTAAGAGAGGTGACCAAAACAGAATAAATCATGTCGCCTGTTGATCCTTGATGCATAACAGCAACACAAGGCAGGAATTACTTGGAGTTCCTACTGTACAGTTTTCACTGAGTTGGGTGTAACAAAATTGCAATTTCTCAGCAACTGCAGTGGAATGAATTATATACGAAATGGTGAATTATAGATGAAGAAGTAAGGACAATTAAAATTATTTCAGTCTTATCAATATTTTTCAGCTTTTTGAGATAGTGACACCTAACGTTATTAAAAGCATTTACAATTACAAATGGAGAAATTATACCCTCCCAGCAAGGTCACCCATGGCCATACTTACGTTGATGACCCCCAGTTTTCTTTTGATCTCAACTCTCCTACCCCTTTTGTACTTCCAGTTTTACCACCAGTTTCTTGTCTTCTCTTTAATACTCTGCTTTCAGATGATATTGGAGAATTTTATTAATAGTTGTCTGGTCAGTCTTTCTTTACATATATTTCTTACTTCACCTTTCTTAGATTACATTACCATATTTCTGGTCTTCCTGCCTTACGATTTGTTCCTTGTGTTGTCTTGCCAGCTAAGTATTAGTCAAAAATACCAGATACTTTGAGATGAAGAAACATCAGTAAAATGATAAATACTGAAACCATTTGAGGACCTGGCTTGGTTTAACTCAGTCTGGTTCAGACACTATGAAGTTCCTACTTCTACTCCTGCAAAACTATCTGCAAATCTGAGAGTTTTTAACTCATAGAGAGCCTTCAGGGTAGGGCATTTGCATCGCAACTGTGAGAAACCATATAAGTCGTCCACAACAAACCACATGAGTAGCTTAGATGCACCAGAATTGAAATTACAGCTGTTGTGGGAACACAAGTACTTCATGCTTGATTTCTGTGAACTTTTGAGACTTCTAACTTTAATTCTTTAAAATATAAACACTGAATTTTTTTTCTGTTACATCTCCTATTCATTTTTTCTATTTCGGTCTGAACATATTTGTATATGTATACTTCAAAAGACCAGAAGTTCTAGTAGGCTTTCTAGTATTGATAAAGGTGATGTTTAATGCCGGTCAAGCTATAATACTTATTTCATCTTCTGAAATTTTTTTTTTATTAATTAAGTAGATACGGCTAAAAACTTGTCATTAATAGTGATTCAAGAAGAAAATGAAGAATTTAAAATACAAATATCTATATAAATTCAAAAAAATTTTTCTCATTAGATTTTTCTTTCTGCCTTCTGTATTACAAGGTATGTTTCAAATGTAAGTGAACACCTGTCTTTTGTTACTCTTAAATTCCTGTTTATAATACAAGATATTTTCAGCTGTGGGTTTATATTTTTCCAGCAACATAATAAAAAAACTCTGGTTTTCTTTTTTTTTTTTCTTTTTTTTGCTGTAGTTGCACCCATCCTTAGAAGAACACATCACAGGCTTGTCTAAGCACCTCATGTGTGGGGAAGGAAGGGACCTTCCACATGGGGCACTGTTCATCAAGGGTATCAATCCTCTTGGATGTCACTTAGTTTTGCCAGATGACGAAAGATTCAATATTCCAGGAGAAAAGTCTGGAGTGTATTTCAACTGTTTGCTGTTCACCTAAACGTCAATGGTTTAAAGATGGCTTAAAGAAAAGTTTTCTTTTCTGCTTCTCCAGATATGAACCATTTAACTATGGATTTTCCCTTCCCTTCCACTAAATAACTTTTACTGACATATACAAAATAAAAGAAAGTCATCCTGGAAGAGAGTACAACAGATGCAAGAAGCTCTAGATTTTACTTCTTTAAGGTAGAGTTTGATCATTTTATTCACCCCAAATCAACATTATTAGCAGCAAAGAAAATCTTGAAATAGAAGTAATTCACCTTAAAAGTAGTGAAAATTGAAGAAGCAATGCCTAATAATCCAAGTAAAAAGGGTCTATTACACTGCAGGAATTTTTTGAGACCTAGTATTCTCTTACATATATTAAAATAAATTAGAATTGGAAATGAAAGAGCAATAAGTTACTACGGTGTTCAGTAATGTTATTTAAGAGACAATTATACTCCACTTAAAATATGTTGAAATAGATTCAGGAAAAGACTTGCAGGTCTTTTAGTATCCAATTGGGTACTTTAAAGAGTGAGATATTTCATTGAAGTTAAATGGTTCTTTCTTCTTAAACCTTTGTAACCATTTTGCAGATTTGAGATACTAATAATTTCACTGTGAAATCCATAAAATAAAACAAAATTCCTATTGTTTATATGAAAGGAATTTATGATTAGACACAAAAATAATTTCTTTAAGATTATTTTTTCAGAAAAATAATTTCTATAGGGTCTTTCAGAAAAGTATTTCAATTCTGGACAGTCAATATTAGAAAGAGACCTGATAATAACTATTTGTTTACATTGCACTGAATCCAAAAGGACTAAACCACAAAGTTAAATGTTTAAAATGTTTACAGGTATTGTAAATCCCAAGCATTTAGACATAATGAATTGTCTTGCGAACAGAAATCACAGCACTTAAAGTAATCATTCCATCTCCTGCTTTTCATCTAAACTTTCTACTTTTGAAAGTGTTTGCTGTGTCCCTAGGGTTAATGACATTCATTTGTGGTGTTAAGGTACTTGGATGTGTCCAGAGGAGGGCAACAAAGCTACTGGAAGGGCTGGAAGGCATGTGCTATGAGGAGCAGCTGAGGACTCTGGGCTTGCCTTGTTTGGAGAAAAGGAGGCTGAGGAACAACCTCATTGCCAGAAAGGAGCTTCTGTTCCTGGGTATACAACTTAGCTTCTGAAAGTCTCTTTCTTTTGAATCATTACAGGTTGATTTGAAGTAGACCTGGAACAGGGTGTGATAGGCCAGTGCTCCTACTCTTTCTGAAATCTCTCATACATCTGGAAAATATTTGGTAATCATGCAAAATTAGATTGGCTGACAGGTCTGCTGTCAGGAAGCAGTTTTAGACTACAGTTTTACCTCTTAAGGGTACTGCTCTTATCAAATTATATCCCTCCTCTTTTGAAATCTCGTGATTACTTCTTAGCTTGCTCACTGATATTTCATAATTGTAGCTTTTAGACATTTGCCATGCTTTTTGGAAAGTTGGAATGTGATATTTAGAGGTAGTGGTATGGGCTCTCTGTGCATTTACGGGTCTATTATTTCATCACATTGGAGTGTAGAGGATTGGACCCATATAACCCCTGTCCTAAGCCATTCTGACAGTGAGAGCAGTTCTGCTTTCCTGAGACAGCCTGTAGGACTAGTCTGAAAACTAGATGTCCTGCAAGCTTTCCTAAAGTCAGAGACATAAGCATTTTAAAATAAAGTGAAGTATCTACTTCAATAGATACAATTAAAAGATATTTTGTCCCCAGTGTATGGCAGACAACAAAAATAAGAAAAGAGAAGAATTATTTTTCTGAAAGTATATACAGGTATATACTAGTATGTGGCCAGGTGAATCTAGAGACCTACTAAGGTATCATATACTTTCAGAGTGAACACCCTCCTTCCTCTGATCATACAAAAATAACCAGCACACTGCACTTGGAAAGATGAGTCTCTAAACTGGCTCCTATGACTGGCTCCTCAACCCTGAGGAATTTTGTCCTGTCTGTAAATGACTTACATAGTCTAAGCAATGTCTGGGAAAATTCACTGCCCTTTGCTACTAAATAAATTTAATCTATTTCTTATCTTCCACACAGTTTTTCTACAAGAAAAAAAGATTGTTTAAGTCTCAGAGGTTTTAAAATGCATTAGGGAAAACCTGTCAGGGAGTGTGTGCAAGTGTGTAGTATACTTCAGCTTCCCAAAATGCATAATATGTGAGTGAACCTCAAATATCTTCAGTTATTAAAATTGTATTGCAAATGGATATACACGATATTTGCTATGTGGAAAAAAACCCGGTGAGAAACAACTTTACTACTTTGTACACAAATACTTGTTTTACACATGTAGTATTTCAAATTACACGAAGAAATTGAGAAATTTTCTTGAGAAAATAAGTAAAGTGCTTAAGAAAAAATGAAAACCTAATCATACCACTTACACAATGAAAAGTGCTTTAAAACTTATCTTCCAAAACCTTTACTATGCCTTAACTATTCTTTAACTACATGTAATGTAACTTTGTTTCTTCTCTTTAAGTTCAATCACTAAAATAATGAAAATGTTCTAGAAATACATCGTCATGAAAGGTAAAATCTCAAGAAAAATAGTGAGAGCTTTTTTTCACATAAGAAAGAACTTAGAACTTATGAAAGCCTTCAAAGAAGAGGAATATTATCCTGAAAAACCTTAGGCACATCAATCTAGCACATGGAAGATTTTACTACGTGGTCCCCGAAATGCTTCAATGAAATCAGAACACTACAATAGTCATCAGTGGTTTATTGAAAGCTGACTTAAGATCAACAAAAATTATTCTTGTCATGACTATTTATTTGTGGAGTTTTCACACTGTATAAAGCTAAATTTCTCTTGAGTAGACAATTCGATCCTGTTGTTTTACTAGATATTTTGAACTAAAAAGTTAGATTGCCTTTCAGTTTTCAATATTTTATCCTTTTCTGAATTTCAAAGACATTAGTATGCTGTACTGTCATCACAAGTACAGACAAAAATAATAGCATTTATACAACTCATTTGGCACAGATCTAACATAATTATTCTACAAACGTTAATAAGCTTTTTCAGATCACTCATTCCATGCTATAAGAAGAGCAACAACAATTTCAGCCTAGTCAGGGACACATGCAAGTTCAAATGTCAGTTGAATTACATTTGACTTTTTCCAAGGAATTTGGAATTCTCCACTGACTTTCAAATTCCAGTGTAGTTAGCAGTATTGGTACTTTCTACTACAGATAAATATGCAACTGCAAATTTGTTGTCAGTCAGTATCACAATGAATTTGTAAGCATTACTAATTAAATTGGTTACTTTTTAAAAAGCTAAGATTCTAATTGCAGAATATAGAGTTTTAGCCTAAATGATCTGAAGAACTTTTGGAAAACAAGAATAATTTAGAAAAATTAACATACTTGAAACTTTTGGAGATGCTTACAGTCAATTTGAGGGCAATAAATTATTTGCTGTGCATTCTTGAACTATGTAATTTGCTGAACTTCATTATATCTGTGAGGTAAAGAGTAAGCAATTAATAAGACAGGATATGGTAAAATTAGAGAAAATAAGAACAAGATACAAAACCATCTTCTACCAAGCTATGCAAAAGTATAGTGGGTATGCTTCTGTATAAGAGTTGTACTTCATGACTATAACCATAGCATAGATACACGTAGTACCTGGCACTATCATTAAAATGCTTAACTGTAGAGACAACTAACTGAGGAGCATTAAGAATTATACAGAATTTGAAATACCTTAAAAAAAACCCTGAATATTCTTCAAAAATACAATATCTATGTCATGAAAATTACAGTTTTGATGGAGAAATGTATGTCAAAATTTTATGTTCTATGCTAATCAGATTAAGTTTCCTAATAGCAATTACTTCTGCCATTAAAATTTATGAAGCCATTAATAGAATCCACAAACTACAAATATCAGCCAGAAATGTTACATAGTAACATAATGATTACTGCATTCCTCAAAAGAATGCCAAAATATTTTTAATCTTAAGCAGGAAGAGTTTACTATCTCAATATAAGAGTTGACAGAACAATTCTATTGTTGGAAGAGGATTGAAATGTTTTGTTTGTTGTAATATTGACTATTTCATCTTAATCCCATTGAACATCATCAGGCAATGCTATTATCTATATTTTTTTTACAGGATAACAAATGAATGAGAATAAATGTTTTTCCCTGATGTGTTAAAAGAAAGTGCTCATGTTAAAAATTACAGTAATTCCTATGTTCAGAAAGAAGAAATCCAGCTCACAGCAGTTTTTGTCTGCCTGCTATGATTTCTGATAAAGAATAAACTTAGTGGTTATTGGGCAGTTGAAAGGGATTCTGCTTAAGATTTAACCTCTCCTAGAAAGAAAAAAATTCTCAATTTACTTATCTGCTCACTATTTCCAGTTATTGCATATAATTTTATGCAATAAAATTATTTTGGTTTGTGATAAGTTCCAGTAAAAACATGGAAAAATATGCAATAGCTTATCAACAATTACATTATTTTTAGGAGCTAGCAAGAGTAACTAGAGAGTGAAGTGGTTTAATTCATAATAAAAAAATTCAAAATACAGAAATCTCTAGTCATTTATATGTAAAGAGGTCAGATAAGTAATAACTGATAGAATAAAAATGCACTATCTAAAAAGCATTGTATCACAAAATTGCTAATATTCACGGTATGTGGCACTGTAGCAAGTTCCGTAAATATTTTCCTGCTTTATGAAAGGGTTTTTCATTCATCCCCTCCCTCTTTTGTATTTAGATACATCAGCATATCTCAGACACCATAACTTTGCTTGCCTCAGAGAAAATTGTACTCTACATAAGTAAAGTTTGTTCTGGCATATTTGTACTTTGCTGATATGAATCTCCTCTACAGCCCATCCAAAAGATTTAAAATATTCCTCTCTGAACCTACATAATAGGAAGGCAGCACAAGGAGATAAAGACTATAAAAGAATATCTTTTGGGAAATAAAAAGGGAAACTGAGAAAAGTTAAGGGTAGAACTACATATAAAAATAATAAATGTTTACATATATTGATAACACAAAACCTTTCATTCCAATATCGGAAATATGAACCTACCAGAATGGGAAAAAAAAGGCCTACAAGGTAGGAGATGTATATAGACAACATTGCTGTTTGGCACGGGGTGGTTTATGGATGTTTCTGGTCTCTCACAAACCGTTTGTATTCTCTACGCTTTGGGTCCCATTTTGAGCTACAATCCATGAACACATGCATTTAGAATATGAGTGTTTTACAGAAGGTTCCTTTCACCAAGGAAATTCCTAATGGTGACTAAGTAGGCAGAATTTTTTTCAAGTCCACCAATATAAGAATTCCAATAGAATAACTGCCAGATCCCTACTGTATCAGTAGTTCATGTTATAGCTTTTATATTATTGTGGAGATATAAACTAAAATTATAACTACAAGGTGGCAACCCGCTATTTCATCTCTTACCTTAGAGATTTCTTGTGGTTATTTAATATCTTGCTGCATGGCAGATATCTAGTATTAGCAGAACCATTAAGCCACGAGTAAGGATATCTATTATTTTTAAAAAAGCTCCACTGTTGAACTTTTACATGAGCTTGGACAAGTAATTTCATTGCTTCTCATTTCAAAATAGTACCACCTTTATCTTATCTCAAGTTCCCACTGTGAGGGTTTCACTTACAGTCCAACTTCCAGGTATCCATGGTGGCAGAAGAGGCTTCAGTGGTCGCAGATGCTGTCTGTCCCATAGCTTGTGGTGATCTTTGTTTGACCTGTGATATGCATATGAGCAGTTGCTTTACATAGTTTACCACAGTGGGAATTTTTGTCCAAATGTATTAATCAGGATGTGCTAACCAGACCTCACCTCTACCAGGCCTGGACTTAGTGCCATCCTGATGCTGCCTTCTGTGGTTCTCTCATGGCAAAGTTCTGTGGCCTTAACAGTGTTTGAGACAGGCAACTGTGCTCTTTAAGTCCTTACATCTTGTACTGAAGATCCTAGAACTGGACACAGTGTTCCTAATGTGTTTTACCAGTGCTGAGCAGAGCATAAGGAACACGTCCTTCAGTCTGCTATCAATGCTTTGTGAAACACAGCCCAGGATACTGTTTGACTTCTTTGGTGCACATATACTTTTCTGGCTCATGTTGAACTTGAACCAGGACCCCTAGGTTCTTTTTTTTCTCCCATCTCCTTTCCAGTATATATTGTTACCTGAGTTTTTTCCTCTCCAGGTGCAGGACTTTGAGTTTCCACTTGTTGAACCTCAAAAGGTTCCTGTCAGCTCATTTCTCCAGCCTGTTGAGGTTCCTCTGGATGACAGCATGGCCCAGTGGCCTGTCAGCCACTTCTCCCAGCTTTGTGTCATCAGCAAACTTACTGAAAGTATATTCTGCCTCATCATCCAGGTAAATAATGGAGATGTTGAAAATGACTGGACCCAATATTGACCCTTAGGTTATTATGTCAATTATAAGACACCAAGTAGACTTCATGCCACTGACCATTACCCCCTGAGCTCAGCCATCCAGCTAGTTTTTTTCACTATCTGCTCATCTAGCACATTACTTCAACAGCTTCACTGTGATGATCTTAAGAGATATGGTGTCAAAGACAGTACTGAAGTCCAGATAGACAATATCTATCTCTTTTCCCTTGTCTGCCAGACCAATTGATGACTGAAGGTGGTGAAGTATGATTTCTCCTAGATGAAGCCACACTGACTGCTTCTGATGATTTTCTTGTCCTTAATGTGGCTGAAAATGTTTTCCAGGACTAGCTTCCCCATCAAAATGAAAAGATGATTTCTTTGTGTTATAAGAAGTGTCACCACTTCTTATCACAGACTCAGACTTTTCTTCTATGTTAGTAAAATCTTTACAAGATGGATAGGACTAGTGCTACTGCAATATAAATACCATGATCTTTAATTAAAATTTCTAGCACATTTTTGTATATTTCTTAAGGGGTTGAAACATGCCAAAAAGTTTGCTCTTGCTCTTTCAGACTTAGGGAAACCCTAGGTCTGTTGGTACTACAACAGAGGAAGATGGGTAAAGCAGGAAGTTGCTAGAATTAGCCACCATTGTCTAGGAAGCTCTGCACAGAGCAAGCAAACAAATTCCTTTGCTTCAAGAGGCAATAATGAGCTGTAGATATTTCATGTGTTAGTAACAGCAATAGCAGATTACATCTCCTCACTACTTTTCTGTTGCTCTTCAGTGTTTGTTAATCTAAGTTCTGGACCTTGCCTACAACGATTTTACAACCATAAAGAACAGTAATTTTAATATATTCTTCAAAAAATCAGTATTCATTACTTTAGATTTTTTTTTCTCTCCTTCGTCTCCCTCTACCTGGAGGAGAAAGATCAAGACAGAATTGCTAGAAATAGTAATTCTGAGATGCACCTTCCATTGCACCTGGCCTTTCTATAATTTGCTTTTCACTTACTAGCATCAGGCTCCCAAAAACTCACATCCTATTCAGTAACAGCATGAGGAGAAAATGAGCAAACTCAGAGAGTAATAATTTTGTATGAAAATTAAGAGAGATGATCAGGAATATTGTATATGCATGAAGATAAAATAAAAGTGAGAAAACTCTTTCTTTCAGTCCACTGTCAAGCTAGCAACAGTTATCTGTCGAGTTTATCTAAAATAAACATGAAGGGAAAAAAAGAATCAGACTGCATTGCTAAAGCATACTCTCAGGCTAACATAGATATTACATCTCTAGTCTCTTTTTATTATTGAGAAGGTCCTGGACAGGAAGAAGAATGTATGCACTCTCAAAATTACTCTGGCTCTCACCTTGGAAACAAAATTGTCTCCTACACTGTATCTTCCATACACTTGAACTCTGGGTGAATACCAAATCTCCAGAATAGGGTTTGTTATTTTTTCAATATTTTGTAGAGCTAAGGCAATTTTCCCTCGCAATCTTATGTTAAAATCATAGGTGCACGAGAAACCTGCATCACACATTTCAGAAAACCCAACAGCAACTATTCAATAATACTGTAGGCAGAAGTGAAAATTAATATAAAATTTCAGATCTTCATGCTTATCTTTTAACAGCAGAAATTGAATGCTTTTTCCCTTAGAAGAAAGAGAAGGCAGCATAACAATGCTGTAGGTGTTAAAAAAATTTAAAAAAAAAAAAAGCACAAATGATCTCCCAGTATAAACAGCACTAAGTAAAAGAGGAAAACATCCTTATGCTTCTTTGAACAAGTAAGTGCTAGGTGTGCTGATAATCAAGCTGCTGAAAACAGAACTTCTTTTAAATGTCTTGACCTGAGTAGTACTGAGCAGAGGAGAATTCACTGAAGAGCAAGGAAGTGAGTGGGCTATTTAACAGATTAACATCTCATAAGCTTTTACTTTTCATTGTGCTACATTTTGACCCTGAACTAGATTTGAAAGAAACCTGAAATGGATCCAAAATTTTTTTTACCTCTGATTCATGTTTCTGGAATGAATGGCAGAACGTGAGAGACAACACTTTGTTTAAAGGGAAGTATTCTAACTTAGGAGAAGGCTAAGGAAAGCTTTCTTGTTGACTATCATAATCCTGGAGAAAGTAGTTCAACCTTCTGTTCACCAGGTAAGAATTGGGCAGACGTGGAATCCAGTTAAGAAAAAAGCTTTTATTATCATCATTTTTTCTTCCCACGCAAAACAAGGATTGATGTGCCTTCTTAAATTCCTGCAAAATGAAACCAGCAATGTTAAAGAATTTCTCTTCACTTACTTGACAGCCTAGAATTTGTATATGAGAGGCTTAGCAGGATGTGAGACACTGGATTATTATATTATTGTTCCTGTAACCAACTCAAGCCTGTGTGTGGGAAGGGCTCACAGAGCCCACTTGGCAGTCCCTGCAGCCTCATGGGGCAGCCCTGGAGTAGCGACAATCAAAAGGGCATCCTGGGAGCACATCCACACCATACCCCCTGGAACCCCTAACCCAGCCTCTGACTGGCTACACTACCCCTCACTCCGACCTGGAGCCACAGAGTGGTCACTGAGCTGGAAGTCCCACCTGCAAGGGGTGGCCACAGAGGGCCAAAGCATGTGAAGAACAACAGCCATGACCTCCACTGCTCTCACAATCTCCTGGAACCTACCTCCACCAGTTGAAGCTGGACATCCATAGGACTCTCTGGCAGGAGCTATGATTATCCTAAAGAAGAGATTATCCTAATATCTTTTCTCTGTCATTTTTTACTCCTGTGTCTTCTCTTAATCTCTTTTTTTACTCTTTTCTTAATATTTTGGGTAACTTAAAACCGAGTGGGTTGGATTTTGCTAAGTTGTGTGCTAATTCATAGCTTTGTGGAATGCTCTATCTTGGTTGTATGTTACCTTTTTGAACTTTTGCCAAGATCTCTTATTTTCTACGGTATTTTATCAGCAAAAGTTTCTCCTGAGAAAATGTGTGCCGCATTCTCTCTTTGCACTTCCTCAAAGTACTAAAGAACCAAAGGCACTCAAAACATTTCATGGGCTAAATTTTGGAGCCTTGTATATTCTTAAAAGTAATACTCCCAGTTTAGCTTGTCACTCCAGGGATGGAGTCTCACACAGGATCACCATAAACCCATGTTCTAATACAGAAAATGAACATTCAGAGAAATTTCTTCCAGCACATCAGCTGAAGCAACGAACACCTGCCTTTTTTTTTCCCCAAATATTTTTACTTTAGTCACTACAATTTATGGCTCATTTTTATTTATTTTTATTGTTTGAAAAAAAAGTCACAAAACTATAAGAAAGAGAGTCCTCCTTTGCCTTATTCTGGTCCTTCCTTATTTCCCTGCAAGGTGAACCTCTCTAAATGGCCTTTTACAAGGTCAAGGTGGTTTACTGTTTGTTGTAACAGGGTCCATTCAGAATAAATGAACACAGAAAGACACGAATGTATGAGCTTATCTGTGCTACTGCTTTAACTCTTGGGAGATTCAAGATGACTGGAAGTTGGTAAATGTCACATCCATCCACGAAAAGGGCTGCAAGGAGGACCTGGGACACCACTGGCCTGTCAGCCTGACCTCAGTGCCTGGCAAGGTTATGGAGCAGATCATCCTCAGTGCAATCACACAGCACCTACAGGATGGACAAGGGATCAGACCCAGCCAGCACAGGTTTAGGAAGGGTAGGTCCTGTCTGTCCAGCCTGATCTCCTTTTATGATCAGGTGACCCGCCTGGTGGATGAGGGGAAGGCTGTGGATGTGTCTATCTGGACTTCAGCAAAGCCTTTGACACCATCTCCCACAGCACACTCCTGGAAAAGCTGCAGCCACGGCTTGGACAGGGGCACCCTGTGCTGGGTTAGGAACTGGCTGGAGGGCCGGGCCCAGAGAGTGGTGGGGAACGGGGCTGCATCCAGTTGGGATCCAGTCACTAGTGGTGTCCCCCAGGGATCAGTGTTGGGCCCAGTTCTATTTAATGTCTTTATTGATGATTTAGGTGAGGGGATTGAGTCCACCATCAGCAAATTTGCAGATGACACTAAGTTGGGGGGGCATGTTGATTTGCTGGAAGGCAGGAGGTCTGAATACAAGATGAACAATGTCTAAAGACTTGCTTAACCTAAGTAATACATCTTTGATGAGCAATTTTAAAAGAAGGCACATATTTTGAATACCTATTTTCCAAGAGCAAAATGGTTTTTACTCATTTTGGCATACCATAGTTACACAACGTGAAAGTAAATGGGGTCCTTTGAATAGTTGTTAAGAGAAAATGTATATCCTTAAAAGGATAAATATTTTAAATTAATGTTAACATATACTTTGCCAAATCCCTGTGACATTTACAGCATAAAGCTACAGTGTATTAGACAAACACCTACCAGTACTTCAGACTGGTTTAGGACAGTTACACTGGAAATGGCACTATCTACCGTCATATGCAGATACAGTTGGAAAAACAACCCAGGGAAGATCATGAGAAAACAGTCTGTGAGAATACTTCAAATCCATTGAAATATTCTGGGTTTGGTTCAACATTTTCATCTTTCTTTTAATAAGTCATCTTTTTCTAATTCTGTGTCATTACATTAAATAGTGACTGGCCCACAACAGCAGTATATATCAGCAGAGAGTACTGACCTGTTTTGGAGGTGGACAAACCTTTCTTAATCAAAAGGGGATTCAAATAGGATTAATCTGTACGTTTATCGAGACCTGCAGATCTAACAAACCTAGTGTGAGTGTGAATTAAACTCAGTTCAGAAAAAAGATGGTAAAATTATTACTCTGTTTTTAATTGGTGCAATAATAGTCTTTTTGAGTTTCTTTTCAGCATTTAATCAAAACAAAATAACATTTTACATTACTAATTTTGAAAACAAACCAGTACAGATTATTCAATTTTATTCTAATATTAGATTCTACCCAGAGTCATCAAATGCTGGATTTTGGCATGGCAAACATTTCTTGGTTGAAATTTCTGCAGCAAATTTCAAAATTACCTAAAAGGGTTAATGCCATGTAATCAATGTTCTAAAATTCAGTGAAAAAGCTGTCCACTATTATGACTCTTATGCAGATAGACTAGTTATTGGGCTCCCTGTATGAAATAACTGGATAAAACTAGCTGGCCTGAGCTAAGTAGGGGAAGAGATTGTATGATTTAATAGTTTGTTTGGCTCTGAGATGTACAAATGTATAAACAGGGAAACTGAAGCACAGATTGGTATAAGTCTAAATTTTCAAAACTGTTTATGCATTCAGACATGCACAGAAAAGAAAAGCTGCCTTAGTGGAGTAGAAGGGAGACTGATTATGTTTTAATCAAATGCTAAGGCAGATTTTTTAAAGGTAATTCCCTACCGTTGTTAGTTTAACATGAGATAGAACAACTTCTGATATTCATTCATATCAAATGTGAACCAGGTAATACAGAAAATGAGGACATTTCTCCAGAGGACAAAGCTGAAAGTGTTAAAAGAATATATACTGTTTCACTTTACTCAGTGCCTGCATGTATCAAATCCAGCCAGCCTGAGAGTAAAAGATCCTTGAAATAGTTCAAAGTTTTGATCTTATTTTACAGAGACTAATTGATTTAAAATGCATATCATAGCTACAGAATGAGTCAGATTCTATTTCATCATGATTTTGAAAGACAAATCAGATCTCCTTATAATACTTTCTACCAGCAGAACTAGAATTTTCATCTCACTACTGTACAAGTTCATTTTAAAGTCCAATGTATTTAGACAGCACAAAGATGGAGAGGCATTTGTGACAATTGAATTGATGGAAAGGAGGAAATTTTCGAGATATTTGGCAAAGCACTCATGGTTTTGTAGCCTTAACTCAACACCCAAATGGCAGCAAATCAGATTCTTTAGATCATATGATTTAGAGTACATAGAGAAGACAACAAAAACAACAAATGAATTATGGCTAGAGCAAAGGGTGATTTCTATATTATTTATTAGTATGGAGCAAGTAATTCACAGCAAATACCCTCTGCTCAATAGACCTTAAAACTCCTAAGTTACTGAACCAAACATTTCCTTGACAGCATTTATTGATTTAAAGAATGTTTGTTTGATTTTATTGAGGTTTTTTTGGTGAACTAATCCTATGTCACTCATTGTTTCTATAGCTAGCTTCTTTAATTTGTTCACCTCTCCAGCACCCAGCACAGTATATGAGAAAAACATAACAAAATCTTTCCAAGTAAAATTGAAATAATTCTAAAAACTTTCAATGATTCAAATAAGCATTTTTTTAATATTACCTGAGACAATAGAAATTGATATCTGCCCTTCCCTGCAGCCTGTAGGGGTATGCTTGCCTATTCCTTGATATTTGGTACACACAATAACTTTTTTTAACATTTACACTTGTGATATAATGGCCAAATGCTCCATTGGCCTGTAAGAGCTTAGAATGAAGATGAAAAAATTACAAAGCCAAGAAACCTTTACCACTTATACCTACTGCCAGGGTTTTTCCATTTAAACAAATTGAATTTAATTTCTGTGGAGTTAAAATGCTGAAGGGATATACAGAAAAGAATGACAGTTTTCTTAGGTAGCTAGTTATAAAGTGTTCAAACTTCAGCATTGTCATGGTTTGAGATAGCCCCAAAATCTAAATTCCCTAGTCCTAGCCCCCTGTCACATCTCAATCCAATGTGAGATGGGTTTTTTTCCAGACAAAACACACCAGACTCCAAATGGGGGAAAGGGAATATATTACAATGACTGTACAAATAAATATTATAATGCATTATACACACGATCACAACTATTTCTACCATGACATAAGTATTTACAATGGATCAGATCTCTTCTCCCCTCCAACTAAAAGTCCAGGAGGGAAGAAGGACAGGTCCCTTCCACATTTAGGGCAGCAGCTCCTCTTCTGTCTTCCATGCAGCAGTTGCAACTGGATTGTTGTAGCTGGATCTCTGTTCAATACACACAAGGGGGTCTCCAAGCCCCTCGGCTCTCCTTCGACTCCAAGCGAAGGTCTCACCTGCGGACTGTGTAGCAGGGACAAAACTCACTTCACCACAGGTATATCACGAAATGCAGGGGCATCTTCGTGAAAGTCCCTTCCTCGAGGGATTCACCCCTGAGTCAGAACATCTTGGGCAGCTTTCAGTTGAAAGTCTTTGCCTCAAGAGTTCCACCAGAGCTCCTGTGCTCTGTCTCAACTGCCAACGTGGCAGCAGTGGCAAAGGGGGGTGGAAGGCCAAGGTCACCCCCCTCTGCATTCCTCTCCGTCCCGGTCCAGCTTCCCAGGACGCTCTGAGCTTCTCAGCTCCTCTCTACAGTGCATGTCGCACTTCACCCCTCCCTTCTAGGACACGAGGGGTCTCCAAGGAGTTTGGGGGATCTGGTTCAGTTCTTACCCCCAAAACTCTGTAGCTCTGCTGCTGACTCTCTTTTTCTCGGCTCTCCTTCCAGGAGTCCTCTCTGCGGTGCTGCATGTCTCTGTTGCTGCTTTTTATCTCTTCTGGTTCTGTGCCACTGTTTCTCCGGTCAGTGCCTGCTGCTGCTACTCCTGCCGCTGCCCACGGTGGAGAGGAAACTCCCAGCCTTCATAGCTACAGACACATAGTCCAGCTTAACACTGTTCCACGTCTCTATAGCCCCCAACTGGGGCTGGGGGGCTCTGGAGGCCCCAAGGGGCTCCGAGCTCCTTCCTCGTGGTCTTACAACATGGCTACTTCTTCTGCTACAACCAAACTACCACTCTTCTCTTCCATTTGCTTGTGGTATGTTTACATTTTGCAGGAGTGCCCATTGGACAAAACTTCAAAACTTCCAGGGGTTACCACCCCTTGGGGGTTACCACTTTTTCTTAGCTTCAGGGGGAAAACTTAGTTCAAACTACTACAAGCATACAGTGAGAAAGGAATCTTAGAAACACACACTGTTTTTAGGATATGGCCTTTTTATATTTTTTTCACATAGGACAATTGTAAAGCCTTAAATAAAATTTTAAGCAGCTTCTGCAAATGACGAAAAAGTGTCTCAAAATTCTGTGGAGCAGCATACTTCTTGAAGGAAAAGTTTTTAGAGTAGAAGTTGTGCTTCATTAGGGGACACGCTTACTTAGCAAGTAGACTTAGACACTTCAGAGTCTGTCACTGATGTTTTGCAAGGAGTAGTGGACTGATAGAGGACCTTGTTGACACTGTCCAAGCTCACTCGGCCCTGGTAGATGAACCTTAGGATTGAAGGGTGGGTCCAGTTCTGCACATGCTGTGTCTCATCCAAAAAATCCACTGCACAGGCCCAAAGGTTATACCCACATTTGTAAAGCCCTGCAGTGACGGGCGGGGGACAAAACAGCAGATCTTCATTCGTGAAGCCTAGTCATGACTGGACTGATATATGAGGTCTGTGAAGCATAGAAGTAATGCATCTGTATCACAGACTAATATAAATACCAATTTACATTTTAAAAAATAGTTTTAATTTACAAAAAGAGGCAGGTTTTGATCCAATAATAAGCTTTGTACATTAACACCGGTAGCCTAAACTGAAGTGTCACCTAATTCCATGTGCCTCTTCTAGGTTAGATAAAGAACAGCTATCATGTACAGAGCTAATGTTTCTTCCCCTCCCCCCCCCATTATATTTCTTTAGTAACAGGAGAAATTTCTTTACTTCTTAAAGGCAACAATGGAGCTATGGAATTGGTAGGAAAATTAAGAATGGGCAGAGAAGAATGTGCCTTCCCTGGAAGTGTTCAAGGTTGGGTTGAGTGTGGGCCCTGAGCAAGCTGGTCTACTGGAGGGCCACCCTGCTCATGGCAGGGAGGTTGGAACTAGACAATCTTTAAGGTCCTTTCCAACATTCTAATTTATGAAATTCATGTTATTTTTAATGTAAAAGTGCTTAAGTTCAAGTATACAGTTTTAGTCCATGAATGCAAGGGTCAATAAAGGTGAATGAACCATGAATAAAGGTCTCAAATCCCAGTAGCAGCTTTGTAACTGAATTGTAATGGGCTCATTGAAAGTACGGCAAATAGTAAGACAACACTGAAAAGTATTCCATAAATATTATAATGCTCCTTTATTTTAACAGTTGGAACTCTTACATCTGCAAACCCACTATATAAAAATCAACATATTTCCCTATTTTCTAAGACATATTTATTTATGTACCATAAAAGTTCCCATTCCTTCCTTTCCTTTCCCTTCCCTGCCCTGCTCTGCCCTTCTTCCCTTCCCATTTCAAAAGGATACATGTGCGCATGAACATGTATTTGCACATTTATTATCTGAGGAAAGGCAGACTTTATTTTAGCAGCTGTGTGTGTCTAATACTCCTTTCCTTTAATGTACCCACTGAAGTCTCAATTCAGCAAAAAGGAGAAGAATACTGAGTAGTTTAAAAAAATACCACCATCACCACCAAACCCCCTAACATTCAGGCAGTAGCTGCAGAAGATAATGGATGGACTTACTTTTTATATTTTTACCCACATGGTCTAGATGAATTATTTAGAAACTTTAAATATATAATGCTTTCAAAGCAGGGAAATGGGCCAGGTTTCTAAAGATATCAACTTCCAAAGTGTTATATGGAGAGGAAAAGTATTAGATTATTAAAAATTCTCATCTTAATCTTTACATTACAGACTATCAGTGTATTGATTAGAGCAGTGTGATTTCTCCCATCTAGAGAAGGGCATTTTAAGAGATCCCTAGCTGCCATTCTAGGAAATGCACTACTGAGTCTTCTTTATCTTCCCACATAATCAGAAACTCACAGGGTTTATTGTGCCAAGGTTGGTGTTTTGTCAGCTCTTTTTTAAAGCATGATATGTGGTTCTAATTTTCATGGAGAATAGCCTCTTTATTCAATTGTTAAAGGAATACAGAGATGTCTATTTAACTGCGGCTTTGAGTTTTACAAAGTCAGAGCTCCTGTTCCAGCATTTCTCTACACAACCTAGAAACTGGGTTCATTTTCATTAACTAAAGGGAACAGAGAAGCTGAGTTCAAATAGTAAGCAATCCTAGAATAACAGAATCATAGAACATCCTGAGTTGGAAGGAGTACAGAAGGATCATCAAAGTCCAACTGCTGGCCCTGTACAGGACATCTCCAAGAATCACACCATGTGCCTGAGTGTGTTGTCCAAACATTTCTTGAACTCTGGCAGGTTTGATGCTGTTCCGGTGTCCAACCACCTTTTCAGTGAAGGACATTTTCCTAATATCCAACCTAAGCATGCCCCATAAATACATATAAATATATAAATAAATGAAACAAATAGTAAATGAGGGAGAAGAAATTATTTCATTTAAGTATCTATTAAGAAATTTGAGATTTTACAGACAGTGTAAAAAAGAAAACTGTTTTACTGATTTCTGATAAAAACACTGTATTACAATAGTCCTGAAACTAGTAGTGTGAAAATATAATTTACCAGTGTATGATTAGATTTCAAGTGGTTTCCATCACCATGATATCATTTGTCAAAAAGATCTGAGAGAATATCAAGACATTCACTTACACTCTACATCCCTATGTCAAAGTACATAAAAACAAGAATTCTAAAGTTTCATTTCTTTCATTTCATAGTGGTAAGGTGTTATTTATAAAAAGGTATTTAATACCCTTTATTCTGATGTAAAAACAATGACATTCATTTAGAACTATACTGTAACTTCTGTACAACTCTGTAATTTTTTTTGTTTTCTCCCACACTTCAAAAAAATTCTTATTTCATTGAAAGCTGTAGATTCAGGTTAAAAATGAGAAAAAATTTTTCAGAGTGAGGCACTGTAATAGATTTACTAGGGCCTCCAGCACTGAAGGTCTTTACAAACAGCCTAAACCACCTCTGTCAGGAGTAATAAAACTGTAGCTATAAGAACAACAAAGATGATCTCCTGAGTCTCTTCTATCCCTATCAAACTATTCTAGAACAGTACCTCAACGAGAAATATTCTTCAGTACCTTTTTAAATGTTTAATGTACCACAGAATTAATGGTATAGATTTCAAGAGGAAAAGAAAAAAAATTATATATTTTAGAAATATTTCATATGTAGAATTTTAGCAGTCTTTCTTTGCTAATGATATATTTCTCCCTGGCTTAGAATAGAAGGAAAATAAGTTATGGGATTACACATATCAATCTTCCTCAAGCAAGCAATTCTGAGCTGAAAAACTCTAGAAATCTTTTTCAGTGTAGGTGAGAGGAGAAGAAATGACATGAGAAGGATTTACTGATCTTAGAACTTTTTTACAACACCCACTGCTGTAGTTTAGCTATACAGTAAGAAAAGACTTGGAAATCAAAAAAGGAAAGACACAATGAGAAATTTGCCAGTAGCAATATACTCTACAAGTGCAGGAAGCACCACTGCTCTGATATTTTTGTCTCTGTGCCTTGAACTTCTTGAATTCAATTTAGATTTTACAGTATTTAACAGTTGATTGCCCTTAGTATGCAGGGTTACATGTTTCCATACAAAGATGATTAGAAAATCTTGGAACATGAGGAGTAAATGATATAAGAATTCCTTCCATCTGAAGTTTGATCATACATCAAAAATAAGAATTATAAAGGATATTCCATTTCACTTAATTAAAAACATAGATAAAATACTGTGATTAGCCAGCTACAGATCTGGATATATTGGTGCAGTCTTGGTCCTACTGAAATCAGTAACAAAATTCTCCTGCCTACATTATACCTGGGGTATAATTTTTTCTTAATAGATTTGTATTACAGAGATAATTGAATGAAAGAGTGGTGAGTTGACCTGGGCTGGACACCAAGCCTCTCTATCACTCTCCTTCCCAACTGGAAAACGGGAGAGAGAACAAGATGGAAAATGACTGGTAGGTTGAGGTAAAGCAGTTTACTAAACGCAAATGTGAAAGTTTATGCACACACAAATGAAGAGGAAAATAACAAGGCTTATTCCCTGCTTCCCATCAGCAAGTGATGTCTGGCTATGTCCTGTGAAGCAGGGCTTCAGCACACATGGCATTTGCTCAGAAGGCAAACATAAATAATGAATGCCTGCACTTCCTCCTCCTTTCCTTAGCTTTTCATCTGAGCTGACATCATATGGTATGGAATATCCCTCTAGTTAGTTTGGGTCAGCTGGCCCATTGTGTCCCTTTCCAGGGTCTTGTCCTTGACTGGGGAAGGAATGTTACAGTGCCAGTGCTGTGCTCAGCAGTAGCCAAAAACTCTGGAGTGTTATAAACACCTTCCTAGGTACCAATGCAAAGCACAGCACCATGAGGGCTGCCATGGGGAAATGAACTCCACCTCAGCCAAAGCCAATGCCAAGAAATAAACTTTCTGAGATAAAAATGAAAATCACAAACATTTTAATAAATGTGGAAGCGAAACTAAAGAAAGCAAAACAGGGAAAATCCACAAAATAAATCAAATTTTTATGCTAAAAACGTCTCCAATATATCAAATATTAGATATAGTAAAACTCTACATATGGACCTCATGCAGGAATCTCAGTAAGTGTTCAATTTGCACATCTGCTTGTGAACAGCAAGCAATATATCTCTGCACACAACGGATCTTTGAAAGAACTGGTGCATGTGAACATTTCTTGTTTTCTTACATAATTTGAGTTTGATGCTTTCTCATTTCCACAGTGTTTCTCAGGTATCTCAGGCCATTGGCTAGGTCTCTGTACCCATTTGTTCCCACTAATTAATGCACAAACAGGTATGAAATACAGAATATGCTGCCCCTGTTTTTAGTCCATTGTTGAGGCTATACCTAAAAAAATTCTTGTGTCATGCAACACTTGAACACGTGTACACAAGTATGTAGGATCCAAAGAGATACATCTCAGGGTCCTGGAGAAGGCTCTGGGAAAATCTTATTGCAGCCTTTCCATACTTAAAGAAGAAAGACAGAGGAAGATTTTTTCCTTTTAATCAGGGCCTGTAGTGATAGGAGAAGGAGTTTTTAAATGAGAACAAGGCAGAAATTCTTTTCTAGGAAAGTGTTGTTTCAAAGTTAATTATTTATGACTCGTGGTTCATAGCTGCATTATTTTCAACCAGTAAACTCAATAGATCAGAAACTTTTAAAATTATTTTTCATTTGACACTCATAAATAGATAAAAAGTGGGGATATTCCTGTATTGCAAAAGAATTAATTAATATAACATTTAATGTGTCACTCATTACCAAATATATAAAACTAAAATCACTTGAGAACAGTTTGTTGTATATTTTCTCTTTCCAAGTGCACAGTATTTTCTGTAATTCTGGATTTATCCTTTATAGCAACTTTCATGCTATTTTCAAAGTCATTGTGACATTAAAAAATCTAAATATTTAATGTATAGAAAATTAAAAGTTCCCTGTAGGAAAGAGTTTGACAATTTGTGAGAACAAATACTATTAATACACGTGATACAAATACACAAAAATTATAGCAATAAAAAAAGCAAAGGCTGATGACTGTATGTCTGTATTTTTGATAAATTTTGGG
This sequence comes from Manacus vitellinus, assembly GCF_001715985.3. NCBI lineage: Eukaryota > Metazoa > Chordata > Aves > Passeriformes > Pipridae > Manacus > Manacus vitellinus. The sequence continues at coordinate 10,547,456 of NW_021940917.1, read as the reverse complement.
TTTACGAAGAAAAATTAATCTTTCTCTAGAAATTTTCAGATAGGAAAAGAAATCAGAGCCTCTAAAAAAAAAAGGCAAGTATCTAAAAGAGTGATGGAAGTGATGATCTAAAATAAAGATCAAAAATAAAATAAAATAAAAGAGTGATGGAAGTGATGATCTAAAATAGTGCTGATCTCATGGATCAGCACTATTGTTTATGTTGTGCCCTGTTTGTTTGGCTTCACCTCTTTGTCATCTGTAACTCAGACATAAATAAAATTATCAATGCAATAAGCAGTTGATTCTAATCTTGTTCCATAAACTTAAGAGAAAAGTATCAATATGCTTATTTCATTTCTGGGAAGACTGTATACACATTCATTGGGGAAAGAGGAGTAATGAATCATTACAAATCACTGAAAGTTGACAGCAACAATTATGTCTAAAGAGGTAAGTGAAATATCAGGGCAAATTTCATATCTGAAGGCTTCTATTAGTCATACCTTAGACATATACTTCCTAATTATTTTTCTCCTTAACTAACTTATTCAACCTCAGATGTCGTATGAAGGATTATCAATAGGTATGTCTTCTGCAAAAGTAACAAAGATTTAAACATAAAGAAGACCATTCCAAAGAAATCTTTGGGCCAATCATTACACATAGTCTATCAGAATTCGCAGCATAGTATTATATATATATTATTATATTTTGTGATTCTGAAATGTAATAAAAATCATAATTTTCATTTTTCTATATATATCAAAGGTAGTTTGAAAGAGAGTTTGTATAATAAAATTTGTTTAGTGCCTTAAAAAGAGACCTGGCAATTAACCATTCAAACAACAAATGGAAGATCATGATGGATGAAGTTTTAACTCATTGATGTGTCTCAAACTGTGATACATTTCTCAAAATTATTCTGCAATCTTATGATATGAAATTGCCATGATACATAAAGTAGAGCAATTGTATAACCCTCACTAAACACAAATTGAAGCAAAACACTCAAAATAGTACATTCAGATCTTAAAACATTTGAATCATATAAAATTATATATCATGCATTTGTGTCCATTAATAAGACACAGATGCAGCTCATTCTACAGGACTAAATGGAAGAATTGGTTCACCCAAATTTATTGTTACAAAAATTAATTCTCAAAGCAACTCCATTATGTTCCTGAAACTACTTTATTAGTACTACACAAAGTCATACTTCTATTCTGAGCCATATTGGTTTTTTAACTGGAGGTTTTTTGGTATGAAAAAACTCTAAGATTGTGTAGAAGTCATTTAATCAGCATAAACCATATCCATATTGAGCTAAATATTCTAAAATACATGCAAGTATATTCTGAAAAGTGTTTAAAACTTGAACATGTTGTGCATAACCAAAAAAAAGGTAAGGCTTGACTGATAAACAAAACAGTGTCTGAAAGGAGAAGATGGATAGCACTTGAGGTACCTATCTTCTTTCTAACTTTGTACTTGGAATAGAAAAATTGTTGCTTTTTTCACAACAGAGACGAAGCAGTACAGATGAAACATGAACCAATCACAAATAATAATTTATAAATATTAGTTATAAGTACAACATAACTATATATGAGATGTAAACCAAAGACAAAATCTATGGTTACCTTAACTAAAAATAAAATTGGACTGTACTAACAGAATACTGTAGAAGTGCTGAGAATGGCATTACCATAATTAATAAAAAACATGTTAATTTTGTTGGGGCTTTTTCTTTTCCTAAAACATCAAATAAATATAATAAAAAGGCATGGAAAGAATTTTTTCTCCTTCATATACCTAACTCAGAATTGTTAAGTAACAATAAATATACAGGTTGAATATGTACACATCAACACGAATTGTGCTGAAGTCCACAGAATTTTTTTCTGAATAGGAGACACAAATCCTAAAAATACCAATTATAAGCCTCAAAATACAAAGATAGGACAATGAAATCGCTACACTTATAAAAAAACTTCTTTCCTTACACCATTCTGTCAGGTGAACCATACAAAAATACTTTGATTTTTGTGTCCACAAGTTGAATAAAAGTATCTTAGTTTTCTGAAAAAATCAGAAACCTTCAATTATATATTGTCTTGACCTGAGAATCTCTGCTGTACAGCTAATAAGCTTTTTGGTGTGACAGCCTCAGATGCATACTCTCCTTTGTGATAAGGGCTCTCTGGAAAGACATCTCTGTGGAGAAAATGAGCCTGGGATATAGCATAAGCTTCTCAGGATTACGTTGTCTCCCAGCAGATGCATTTCAAGTATAAGGGGAAGTGAACATGGCCTAAGAAAAATCACAGATTCTGTATACAAATCATAGTTCCAGTAACACACAGAAGTATAGCAGATTAAAACACCTCACCAGGAGGAAATTAAGTTTGTTTGGATATCACCAAATGCAACGCTTTAAAATCTTTTGTTTAATGGAAAAGAAATAATTTCAACTTGCATTGAAAAGGGACAAAAAGAAATACAGAAAAGTCAGATTTTTCACCAAAGAGACACTCCAAGATTCTCCTAGCTATCAGCAGAGCATTGCAATGCTCTGTTTCCCTCTCTGTGCAAAATTACCCCATAAGACCTATCTGTAAACCCTCCTGCACCTTTAGCATGCCTGCACAGCTACATGTTTCATTAGTCTGAGTTTAAAATGACTACGTTAGGAAACAGCCTGGTAATAGAGTTAAAAGTTGCATTCCGTAATTGGTTCTCCTTTTAAGTATAAAATGCTCAGTGAATAGCAAGTTAAATAAGATTTCTTTTTTTTAATGTAGGATATCTGTTTCAGTAGTGACTGCACAAAACGTTTTCAATGTAATACGCATTTTTTTGCACATTAAGTTTCTGGAAACTGTGGGACAAATTATGTTCTGTGAGATCTCCATAAATAAGAGAAGCAGCAAAAATAAAAAAAAAGATTATAATAATAGACTCTGTGATGGTTTAATATTAAAAGTATCTGGGAGAATATATTAATAAAATATGCTAATAAACCGCATTCAAATTTTAGGAATTTTCAGTCAAAATATATTTTGAAAGAAAAATACTAAATCTGACAGATCAATTTATGGTATTATAATTTACTACAAATATTTTAAAAAGTAAAATGGGAGTTCTACCTGAAACTTTTATGTTCTTGTGTGATGTATTAAAACAGTCAACGACTACACAGTCACTCTCATAGAGTATGCTGTATCTTTTGGTTTCATGAGACTCAGGAAGTGACATAAAATTAAGGGATTGTTAAAAAGAGGGCTGGTGATTTTTTTTTTTCATGTCTTTACAGTGCTTTTTTATATATTTAACAGAATTTATTTATGCCTTGAATTTTTCTGATATATTTTTATAATAAGGTACTTTTGTATTCAAAAGCAAATACAATTTAATGTGAAATAATTTTTTGAGTAATTGAAGGGCAGCTGAAAGAAGGAAACACCTGACAGCTGCTGGCTGAATTACCTGTAAATGGTGCTAGTTCAAGGGCTCTGTTACGCCATGAATCCCTTTGTTCTCTTCCAGACGAAGTCAGAGGAGTTAGCAAGTTGTTCATGTTAGCTCAAATAATACTCATAATCTGCTTCTTTGTTCCTATGTGTTAAAAAAATGAAATAAAAATTGCCTTGGAGAAAAGGAAACTGGACAAGAAAAGAAAAAGCCCAACAAAATGATACACATACTTATAATCAGACAAAAAGGTGTATAATATAATGCATTACAGTTTCACAAACAATCAATACAAATTATTGGATATAAAATTACTTTTTGATTACCACTGTGAAAACACAAGATTCTTACGTCATTCCCCACACTAAGATTGATTTTGCTCTACTTTTTCTATTGCATTTTTAAAGCATTTCGTGTCAATTCTTAAGACTCCATTCTGCTGCTAAATGCTAAGCAAATACTCAAAGGAGAAACTTGGAATTTTAAATGGTGGAGACCTGTAAATATAATTTTTCATAATTTAATCTCTCTTCTTTTTCTAACACAGCTTGTTATCATAGTCACACTATACACAGAAACCACCAGAATATTCCTAACCTTTTAACCCCTTCATTCATTTCATGCTATTAGCCTTTACCATGTTGTAGCAGCTTTCTATCATGTGGCCCTTAGTTTCCTGCTGGTTCCCATGGCAATGGTCAGGTCATCTGTCAAATGACAGAGGAATATACTATAGTCATCTCTCAAAGCTGGTAAGTAGGGTTTTTTTATTTTTCATTTGTCAATTTGTCAAATGTGCTGCAACAAGCAGAGTACTTCTGCCTCTCTTATTTTCCTGAGATGTGAAGTAGGAAACTTAAGGACAAAGGCAAAGACCTAGGAATATTCTTTCCTGTTATATTCACTTTTTACCTCAATGAATTGAGTTTAGTAAGGTATAGTTACTTTCAATTTAGGGTTAGACCTGGAATTAGCTGTTTTGAATAGAATGTGGTACAAATTTGTCTCAATGCTAAGCAGTGAGACCAGAGCGTGCATCTTGTTATTTTCTCTATTATCTTGAATGTGGCATTATTTCTAGTCTGCCACAGTTCTGCTGATCATTTTCATGGACATCTGTGTTTACAAAGCATATCTGACTGGATATTGTCGAAAAAATATTCATGGATATTTGTACAAAGGAAGTGTCAGCACAGTATTGGAAACCTTTCTTGGAATGAAAGAGAATTACTATTTAGCAAGCATCAGCACAATGCCCAGGGCAATGGTGAGAAGAACTACTATGCACAGTTAAAAATCCAAGGGAATAATTCTGGTTAACAGACTGTAGTTACCCAAAAAGTGTCCAGGCCATGACTCAAAGGTAGTGGTCCTGTTCTTGCAAGAAAATGAATTACATGATGATGAAAATGAGAAAAAAAATTAATTTCAGGAGTGATGAGAAACAGAAGGATGTATAAGAAAACCATCTGAAACACATGCCCTGATCAACATTTTGAAGGAAAACTTCATCAAAACAGAAATGTGTGCAAAAACTATGTCGAGGGTGTGAATTGTTACTTTTTTTTTCTACACAGAGATTAAATTCACAAAGAACATTGAACATGAAGTTATCCTACACTGGACACAAGTGTAAAAATGACATTGCTAAGACAATCGTGAATAATATCCAACCATAAAACAAGATGATATAAAGCCATATTGCTTTTTATTGCAAAGTATGGCATTAACATTTTGGGTGCTTGAAAAAAAATATAATCATCAAAGTTTTGGTGTTGACACCAAAGGAGTCTACAGAATAGAAATAAGAATACTAATCTGACCATTGGTTTGCCAGATTCTGATTCATAGAAATTTCTCATCATTAAAAATACACAGTATCAATTTAGAAATATGAAACAGTATTTTCCATCTGTAATGAATACTGAAAGCTGATGCAGGTTTAAAGGAATTGCAGTCAGGCTTCCTATATTTAAAGAATAAATATGATCAACATAAGAATAATTTACTTGAAAGGAGTTTTCTTACAGGATAAATAAGTAATATGATATTTTATTTCATTGTTAATAGAAAAATAACGTTAAAAGAATGTCGGATTGATTTTCTTAACTGTAGCCATACACTTTATTAAAACTAATCAACTTTTTTATCTGAATAGCATACTTAAAGTAGCCATGGCAGAGTTCACCACACCTGGATTATAATAGTGTATTAGCCCTTCCTAAGAAGGGTATATCGTACCTGCCAATGACTTGGCGTATTATCTTTGCTCTTTATATTAAATTACATATTTTTCAGAAGGTTATTCAAGAACTAGCCCATGGAATTAACCATCTTCAACTATGCTGTTAAAGTGACTAGCTGTTCTAACAGACATGTAAAACCTTCAGCCCCTCACCCCGACACCATTACATTAACAACATTAGCAACAATAACAAAAACAACAAGAAAAACAAATAAACAAAAAATCAAAACAAACACAAAACTCCACATTATTTTGATGTGATAGAAAACATCTATGGGTTGAATCTAACTGTTGTCTTCATTAGGGGCTTTGTTTATTCATTTTTTAGTCTCAGGCAAAAGTTGTTTTTCCTCGCCATCTCTCAGAATGTATTCCTGTCTTTATAAAACATGTTGTTAATTATAAATTATCCTAGTAATACAGTAAAAGATATATTAGTGCATTCAGCTATATATATATCACCTTTTATCACGAGATTTGGAAAATTCCATTTGTTCAAAAATTCAGAATTTATTCTACTGTAAAACGTTTTATACAACATTGTCTTCTTGACTCCTCATAAAAATCTAATGCTCAGTGAGATTTTTGATAAAATAATCTTCCTAGTCGTAACACTGCATACTTAGTTCACTTGTTTGCTTCTCATTTCTCAGTAATGATTTACTCAAAATGTTTTTAAAGAAAAAGAAATTAACTCAACTCATGCACTGATGGTTGTTTCACATCCTGTAGTTTCATGCAGGTATTTACAATGCATATGAATTTCACCAAATAACGGTCAAAGACAAAATCAGAGATGTATGAATAAAAATTACTATAAGCTTTATTTCAGCATTTAGAATCTTGAATTTCTGATCTGTAAGAATAAACAACATGTTTCCATCTTTTCTGGAAATGAAAAAATACTCAACTTTTTAATTCAAGATTTTATTCTTAATGTGCATTATTTTTTTATCACTTCTTCAAGCTTACCATTAAGCTTTGGTCAAAGTGCAATCTTTTTTGGTGCTGATTTGTGTTGGACTTTTCAGTCATTTGATCTCTGTCTTGCACTAATAGTCCATTAATAATTATTAGGACAAGTTAAAGCGAATGTTTATAGATGTGAAAGAAATACACATGTTACTTAAATTAAAAGATTCTTTATTTTCATTTCAGCTTAATTTTTCTAACAAGTACTAATTAATTTTGGACTATGCAACAAAATATTTTTTCAGAAGAAAATAATACTTCACATGGATTTTTTGTAAGTGCCTTTCTCCTGTAGCCCTCAACTACACCTTTGCATTCCGATTGAAAAAAGTTAGTGTTGTATTTGGCAGTGATAAAAAACATAATTTCTAAAATATTAAAACATTCTCAGACAGTAGAATTGCACCACCAGAACAGATGACATAACTAGCTTTAATTAAAGTGAGTAGATGCTTTCATGTATAAGGTTTTCTTTCCTAGGCTTGTCATATCTGATGTTTGAGAGGTATGGACAAATGAAGACATGACATAAGAGAACAAAGATGACTAGATAATATGAAAAAAAGTTTTATGGCAAGAGATTGAAATTGTCTACATTGTCTAATCTCATACCAGTGAAGACTGAGGGAAAGTGTGATTACAATTCTCATCTCAGGAGGTAAATTGCCTCAAAACCAAGAAGAATCATCCTATGATTCCAGAGTGCACAACAAAAAAGGCAGTAGGCTTAAATTATGCCAGTTGAGGTTAGAGTGCATGTACAAACAAAACTTTTGGTGGCAGGAGATCCAGATGGATAAGCAAGTAGCTTCTGACTAAAACACAATAAGGTAGTTTATGCAATATGGAAAAAGAAAGGGCATGTTTAGAAGGCATAAAGGAACGTTGCCAGAGTATACAGAGATGTGACAAGGAAGGTTAAGGTACTTTTGGAATTAAATCTGGCAACGGATGTCAAAACTAACAAGAAAAGACTTCTTCAAATGTATTAGCAGCAAGACTAGGAAAAATGTGGGCCCACTGCTGAATTGGATGGGTGTCCTGATGATCAAGGAAAGGTAGAGTTACTGAGTACCTTCTTTGTTTCAGTCTTTACTGAGGTAAAGTCTTTACAGACTCTGAGTCTTTACAGACTCTTCTCAGTGGTGCCCGGTGATAGAACAAATGGCAAAGAGCACAAACTGAAAGATAAAAATTCCATATGAACATGAGGAAGAACTTGTTTACTTTAAGGGTGACAAAAACCTGGAGCAGAATGCCCAGAGAGATTGTGGAATCTTCTTATCTGAAGATATTCAAAACCCACCTGGGTGTGATCTTGTGCAACCTGCTTTAGGTGAGCCTGCACTAGCAAGGCTGGGGTGGACTAGGTGATCTCCAGAAGTCACTCCCAACCCCAACCCCAACCATTCTGTGGTTATCTGATTCTGTGATCTTTCAGATGCATTTGGACAAGTATTTGAATAGTGGTGCACACCACCTCTTCCAGTTCAATGGACCAATTAACAATAATGCACTAAATGAAAGCCCCAATAGGAAGTCTACATTATGAACTGGTGGCTTTGAATGGGACTGTGAAGGCTACAGAGTTCAGCTAATCATGTACTGGTTTCAATGCAAATGTTTATTTAGGCTGCTGCACAGGAAAACTAGAGTGCTGCTGCTGTGTTAAACTGCAGCTTTTACTGCAGCTCACCTTCCCAAGAGAGCCTACAAACACATTAGAGGACATAGATGCAAAACCCTCATACAACATGAATGTGGATATGATCCAAGGTTACAGATCCCACTCAGTGTTTTTCACACGTTGGATTCACCTGTTAGGAATAGGATGGCCATGTTTCCACTCAGGATTTACGTATAGTGTTAGATTTACTACATGTCCTGAAGCCCATCAGGACATGTTCATCGTAACTGCTGGTACTGCCACTGATAAGGTGCTACACCTCCAAGAATCCCAGACAGCGTAGATGTTCTTCTCATTTCAGAAACACAGAATTTACAGCCAGAGAAAGAACACATGATATACCTGGTTAAGGGAAGAGTGAGTTAAAAAACTACAATTCTAGTGGGCAGGCCTTAGGCCTTCTCACTTCTCTCTGCAGCTCTTACTGGAAAGAATAAGATCAGCCAGCACTTGGAAATTTTTCCACCTCATACTCCTGGATTCCTGCAGCCTTTCCCCAGTTGCTGCCAACTTAGTCCTTATCAGAAAACTATAGATATTAGAAATAACGTTAAATTTCTTACTGAGTTTACAAAAGTGTTTGCCAGTCACACATTGTAGGTAGGGAAAAGGTGTTTTTGTTACTGGATTCAATCAAACAGATAACTACTGCAAGCTTTTGTCATTTTAGGTCCCTTTTTCTCTTTAATAAAAAAAATGTCTAATGCACTAAAAAAAACTTAAAGAACTTACCAATTAAAACTTAAATTTATAATGAATCTGTGATATAGCCCTTTATTTTAGTTTAGTCCCCTCTTCTTTTATTTTATCCCTACTATCCCTTCTGAAAAAGAACTCAACTACTCTATTAGACTAGTTAAGAAACTAGTTTGTTTTTTAAAACAGACTAGCTTTTAAATTTATATACTATTTGAAATTTTAATCCTTACCAAATCTCCCTAAAGTTGTAAATCCAATTACAAAATGATCATGCATTTCCATTATTGCTATGGATCTTATTATTCCCAATATTTCAGCAATTTCTTTTCAGTACTATGTAACCTATTATTCACAATTGGTGTTATGATTAATTTGCAATTGGTAATTAATACCTATCTGAGTTAAAATGTAATTTTACAGCAACCCTTTATAGTAATGATATTCTGTATATTCATAGTTAGTTTGTGACCTTTCTCTTTTGCATCCTCTTTGCCCTCTGTCTTATAATTCTTCATGGTATGATACAGTGCCATTAGCACTTTAGCCTGTACTGAAACTCATTACTCAATTTTAAAAATTCTTCTGTTTCATTTTTCATTTTCACAATAAAATTCCTCTCTCTTTTGACTTGTTTAGATAAATATATTCATTACTTCACACTTTACTTGAAACGAGCAGCTAACCCTGGGTTCATCTGAAATCTACCTGAACACCTAATCAACCTTTCCAAGTGAGCACATTTTCTATGGTATTTTATAAAATAGACAACGTTAGTATTTCTTAAAAGCATTTTTCTTTATAACAGAATTTGTTAGGATCATGTAAAACTATGGAATACCAAAAGAGCTGCTGATTTGAAGCCTTTTGTGATTGCTCATTTTCTACTAAAAGGCAAAATTTTTTTCATCCATGCAGAAGGAAGGTCAAAATAAGCTTTTTTCTCCCTTAAAAAAGATGTAAAATTCTGCTTCACTGTGTTGTGTTTCCCCAGGGAACTCTCCTCCTTTTTGTCCATATGCTTTGCTATGATGCTAGATTTCAAAATCTTTTTAGTTGGAGAAATATATGATCAACAACAGGTTTATTTTACACAAGCAAGTAGTGTAAATAAAAATAATTCTAAGAGAGGAAAACTCACAACATGGCTGTGAGGTCTGTTGAGTCCTTTATGCCATGAGCCTGAAGAATATTAGCTGCTCTCTGCAGCCATTTTATAATTCTAAATCCTCCTTGTTGATTCTCCACAATTGAAAACTTCATGTCCTTAGGCCTTTTCATTGTTTTCTACCCTTGTTTCTGGACACATCCTGTATAACTTCTTCAAATATCCACTCCCTTTCCATCTGATACCATGCTGATGCTCCCCCTGCAGCATTTAGGATTGCAGGACTGCACTTGTGCACATCCCCCTTTTCATGATCACATAAGCACACAGAGAACCACACAGAATGGGTAAGTTTGGAAGAGATCACTGGAGGTCGTGTAGTTCAACCTTCCTGCACAAGCAGAGTCCCCTAGAGCACATTACTCAGGATTGTGTCTAGACAACTCTTGAATATTTCCAGGCAAGGAAACTCCACAGCCTGTTGGGGCAGCTTGTTCCAATGCTCAGTCACCCTTGCACTAAAGTCCTTCCTCATGTTCACATGGAACATCCTGTGGTCCAGTTTCTGTGTGTGTTCTCACATCCTACCAGGTCTTGAATTCTTCTTAGTAATGACCTGTTCCACAAAAGAAAAAGAATCTTTAAGAAAGATAGCATTGCAGACACCAGTAGCCTCCTGACCCCAGAAAGCAGAGGTTCAGAATGAAAAATTAATGTGATATAAACCATTTAAGCCACAAAGTTGAAAGGGCACCACAAATTGCTGTCATGGCTAAAATGCAGTTCTTTAGCTGGTAGGAAGGAAGAAAAAAGGAAGATACAGAAGATACAGAAGAACATTCATGCTTGAAAAAGCTGGTAAAAGTTGTATGCAGAATTGCAGAGGAGTGTTGGAGTCCCATAGAGACTTAACATACTCTGGTTCATTACTCAGGTCTAAATCAGGCAGCTTGACCAGGTCTCCACTCTTCCCTCAGTCCCATTACTTTACAGTTTTTACCTCACCGTGTTTTTCCAATAGATTTCCAATAGGTTTGGGGAGAGAATAGGAAGGCTAAAAGCAAGAAGACTCGTGGGTTTTAAAGACAGTTTGATAGGGAAAGCAAAAGTCACACATGCAAGCAAAGCAAAACAAGGAGTTAATTCACTGCTTCCCCGTGGACAGGTAAGTGTTCAGCCATCTCCATATGAGGAGGACCCTGACACGTAAAGGCTACTTGGGAAGAAAAATACCACCAATTCAAAGGATATAGGAATTATTTATTTCCTCCATGGTAGAATAGCACAGAACTGCTTCAGGCAGAAGTCCCAGGAGCCCAGGGCTTACAGGGGTAGACCAAAACTTTCAGGCTAATATGGAGCACTTAATGTGGTGTGCAAAGTTGCATTTTGACCCCTGGCTGCTGTTCTCCTTCCCATCAAAACAAAGGTATGAGAAGGGTGGGGTTGGAAAGAGTCCCAGACCAAGTCCTGGTCTTACTCTCAACACAGAAATCGAGTACAACTGGAGGACACACCTGAAGAACGAGTTGGGAACTCCCACTGCACACTGCAGATTGTACTGCAATCGCAGTGCATTGTAAATTTTAGCTTCCTCAATAGTTTCAAAAGGAATATCTGTTAAGATCAAAGAACAAGAGACTAGGGGAAACTAGGATTTGCAAGTGGTGATAAAATGAAAGGAAAAGGTAAGGGAATAATTAATAAGAAGAGAAAAAATCAATAAAAATAATAAACTACTATTTAATTTGAGGAGATTAATACACAAAATTCTTCAAGTTTCCATGAGAAAGAAAATATTCCAGACAAACCAGCACTGCCACGGATATTTTGAGAAAAAAATTAACAGAGGTCATGGTGTTCAATTTGTGATTTGCTTTCTTGAAACTTTCTAAAATACAAGTGCTTTGCATTTTCTAAACTACCATGGAGAGAATTTTTTGGGGGCATTCTTGGAAAATTGCATATAGGTATACATGTATGTATTTTACAAGACTCACAGTAAGTTAAGTTCTTTAACCATTTTACTATTATTTGAGTACACTAAACAGTGCTTTTTTAGATCCCGTACCAAGGATGGTGTTATGACTGCAACTTACATTAAACAAGTCACATATGCATGACATAGTATAATGAATTGAATTTCAAATAGTGACACTCTTCAGTCCAGAAATGGTAGATGAGTGGGGAAACATAAGGAAGATATGGAAAGAATGTATATAAATAATTTATCTGTCAAAATGTAGGTCATATTATGGATAGGGGACAATGCATCAATATCAGTCTTCACCTCAGAAATTATTTTCATTTATGGTAAAATAGTCTTATAGCACTCCACAAGTACAAAAAAAAAGGGTATTTGGTTAATTTATTCACACAATAAGGGGTATGTGTAGTTGTTAGTGCAATATAGAGGAAGGGCTTACTGAAAATATTAAATTTGAAACTGACATCTGATTAAATAATTGCATTTCTGGAATCACATCTTCTCTCTTAAAACATCCTCCCCTATGCTGTTAAATTTAACTCATAGATATCTAAAGGTTAATGGTTTACCTAGCACCCACAATGGCAGTTCTAGAGGAAAACTCACGAGGGTTTGGGGTTTTTTCTATCATTTCCCAGCTATAGTTAACAGTTCATAGCTCGACCATAGCCCATGGTTGATAAACTTAAATTGTTTATCCAGTAAACTCACCATAGAGCTTCTTTGTCCACTTCTGAATGCAAATGATTTCCTATAGAGTTCATAATGCAGAACACACTAAGTTCCTAAGGTTTTAATGGTGTTTATTTCTTGTATATCTAAATATTCAAAATCTATTCACTGTTTCTTCACCAGTAGGCATATCATGCTTTAACCAGAGCAGAAAAGATTATTTAAAGGTGCTGTTCTTCACATCTGAGGTGCTGTAAATATAGATTGGGATCGAAATTAAGAGTTAGCCTAACATAACAGTTCTGTACAGCTGCATGCAATTATCTTTACAGACATTTCAGCTGCATTTCACCTCTTACACTTTCACTTTATGGTGAGTTCTAGGAAAAAAAGATTTTGCCTTGTTCTCATGAACCGAAACCAATAAAACATCAATTAAAAACAAAAAAAATCTGAGATCAACTGATGAAAAATGTCTAGCAGGTGGCATCTTACCACAACTTATGTGTTCATCCTTCTGTCAAATATTAGTAGGGTGATACCACATACTTGAAAGAGAAATTTTCAGTGAGAAAAATGCACTCTGTAAGCCTGCAGAGTAGTACACAATATAGAGATCTATTTCTTTTATATTTGTAAAAGAAAACACATAAAAGTAGTAAATATGGAATTTTTGAAATAAAATGCTAATGCTTTTCTTGTTGAAAGGAACTCTGGTAGTTTGAATTTTCCCACAAGTACAACATGTCTTGGAATTTTTGTTTGGGAATTTTCTATTGACAACCTATGTATGGTTCCAGCAGACACCTGCTCAATCCACAGTAAGAGCAGATAACTCTTGGTTCCTCAGACTTCTATCCTCAAGATTTCAGCATGCTGAGGGCTGATAGACAGTTATTGAAGTCTACTGTGTAACATCATAATGCCATAGTAACAGAGATGAGATCATGTTTTGCAAACAAAATTGGCAACTAGATGAGACCCACCATCAGTGGTCATGCCACTCCTACAAAGTGTTTTGAAAACCATCATGAGATGGCACCATGATAAGCAGCACAGATGAAAACCACTGCATCAGTGTGTAGTAAATTCACTTGCTGGCACTGAAGAAGAATTCATTCAAATTTTTTCATCACAGTGATAGGGAAAAAGTCCTTTTTCCTTCAATAGGAAGAACACAATTTTATCTTTTTCCTCCCCTTATTTTTTTTTTTTTCCTAAATGTTGCATTTTGTGGTTTTGGGTTTTTCACAAGTTTGTTTTAACAATCTCATCAGTCATTTAATTTATTTAAAATCTATTAAAATAAAGTAACTGCCTTATTGATTAGTACTATATAATACAAAAAACTGAAAATCAGGAAGGTGTATATCTGAATTATTTTTTGATATTTCATACATCCTTCAACATTCTGATGAAATCTTTTAGAAAATATTGCTATTGCACATACAAATGCAAGTTATCACTCTCAATCTATTATGTCATTACTTGCACTATTTCTAACTGCACAGCTGAGTTTCAACTCTGATACTCTTTCCCAGACAGATGTATAATGCTACAGAATAAAATGCATTTATTACTTGTTGAATCAATTAGTATTGAAAATTGGCTTCAAACAAACTCTTTCTTCAAATATGTATATAAAAAATCCTGAATTCATCCATGTCTTTAAATAGTTCTATATTTATAGCAACAATAATAATTGTGAGGACTCCCAGAAAATAAGAAATTCACTGTAGCTGTGAATCTGTCCAGGACTCCTACAGCACGCTATTGTCACCATTTTATAAAAAATAGCTTAACAGTACAATTAAGAAAGAAACAATGTGTGCCCTGTCCTACCATACCAGAAAAATATTCAGTGGATATTAAATTAAGAGGAAATCACAACAATATACACACTGTTCTGTCAGAACACAGTATAAGCTCTAAGCTCTTCTATTTCACGCAAAATATCCATATCTACCGTCGTCATAAAGCTTGACCGTACTGTGCCTAGCATACCTGTTCCCATCATGATGCATATCTGACACTTGTTAAGTATAATTTGGTTTTGTCAAATGCAATAATTCATTGTTCATGTTTCCTATTTATAGGGTTTTTCAGAATTGTCTTTTATTTTCATGGTTGAAGCTTCCTTCAGACTTGACGTTATTCTGTTTAAATTTGATGTTAATTTGTTTAAACATATTGTTATATATGTTATTTAAAAAAGGTTGTCAGTTATTGGAATAAGTAGAAATAATGTGCATGACGTAGGGGATCAGACCAGACAGGATGATTTCAAAATGATTTTCCTCTTTTACAATGATGCACAGTATTAAATTGAATATTCAATGATCCTTGTTACTGAAATCTTAACTCCAAGCACATATTCTTTTGTGGATAGGTAGACAAGATTGCTAAGTTACTAAGACACATACAAGGTTATAAAGCAATCAGATATGGAAAAGGTTGTGTTCTACTTTTGAAAATCAAACTTTTGATTTTAGTGTAGTCGTCCGTTTTTGTTGATGAAATATCCTTAACCTTTAACTACAGTAAATGTGCACTTATACACCCACTCACATGAGTAAGCTGTTCAGAAATAGCAAATTGCAAAGAAAGGTAAAAGAGGATAAGAACAAAGGAACAAAGAGTTTTTATTCCTTATATTATTTAGTAGATAACATTTTGGGACAGGAGCACAGGTGATGTTCGCCTCAGTTCCTGCAGTAGCTGGGGTGAATGAGGAGAGGAGTAGGAAAGCCCGTCTTATCAATAGGTGGCTAAAGGATTGGTGCCACCAGCGGAATTTTGGTTTTTTTGACCATGGGGCCAATTCTATGGTACCCAGCCTGCTAGAGTCAGATGGGCTTCATCTATCTAGCAAGAGCAAAAGGATTCTAGCCTGTAAGTTGTTGGGACTGATCAGGAGGGCTTTAAACTGGGTTTGAAGGAGGAAGGGTTTGAAACCAGGCTCTCCAGGGATGAGCCTAAGGTTGGAAAGCCAGAGTTAGAAGTGAAATCAGCAGCCCAGTTGAAGTGCATGTACACCAGTGCATGCAGTGTGGGTAACAAGCAAGAGGAGCTGGAAGCCATTGTGCAGCAGGAAAGCTGTGATGTAGTCTCCATCACGGAAATGTGGTGGGATGACTCGCATGACTGGAGTGCCGCCATGGATGGCTACAGGCTCTTCAGAAGGGACAGGTAAGGTAGGAGAGGTGGAGGGGTGGCTCTATATGTTAAAGCGTCTCTTGACCCTGTGGAACTTGAAGTCAGTAGCAATAAGGTTGAGTGCCTGTGGATCAGAATCAGGGGGAAGGCCAACAAGGCTGACATCCTGGTGGGAGTCTGTTACAGGCCACCCAATCATGATGATGAGGATGATGAATTATTCTACAAGCAGCTGGCAGATGTCTCTAAATCCCTAGCCCTTGTTCTCGTGGGTAACTTTAACCTGCTGGATGTCTGCTGGGAATTCAACACAGTGGAGAAGAGACAGTCCAGGAGATTCCTAGAGTGTATAGAGGATAATTTCATGCTGCAGCTGGTAAATGAGCCTACCAGGGATGGGGCCTTGTAGACCTGCTGTTCACAAACAGAGAGGGGTTGGTGGGAGATGTGGTGGTCGGAGGTCGTTTGGGGCACAGTGATTATGAAATAATGGAGTTTTCAATATTCAGGGATGCAAGGAGAGCCGTCAAGAAAGCTTCTACCCTGGACTTCCGCAGGGCAGATTTTGGCCTACTCAGAAGATTCATTCAGGAGGTACCTTGGGAAACAGCTCTTGAAAACAAAGGGGTCCGGGAGCGATGGACATGCTTCAAGAAGCAAGTCTTGAACACACAGGAGCAGGCTGTCCCAGTGTGCTGAAAGGCAAGCTGGTAGGGAAGACAGCCAGCCTGGCTGGACAGGGAGATTTTAGAGGAAATTAGGGGAAAAAAGAGAGCTTACCAACTAGGGAAAAAAGGACTGGCTACTCAGGAAGAGTTTAGGAATATAGTTAGGTCATGTAGAAAGAAAATTAGAGAGACAAAGGCACAACTTTTAACTCAATCTAGCCAATTCTTTTAGGGATAACAAGAAGTGCTTCTACAAAGACATCAATAGCAAAAGGAAGAGCAAGGAAAGCATCCATTCTTTGTTGGATATGGGGGGAACACAGTCATCAAAGATGAGGAAAAGACTGAGGTATTTAACACCTTCTTTGCCTCAGTTTTCAACAGTAAGACAGATTGTCCTCAGGACTCATCTAATCACTCTTCTAACCGCAGTGAGAAAGTCTCATATGAACTTGCCAAAAAAAACCCCAAATCGAAGATATTTTGGGTGACACTTGAAGGTGCTGCGCACAAAGAACCTAAACAGTAAGGATAACTTTTAGCTCAGATTTCAAAGTCTTTCAAAAGAATACCTTTTGTAATTCGATTGTTTTCCTAAAGCAATCCTGACATTGACACATGGGTTTTATAGTACTCGCCAATGCCACTAATATTACGTGTAGTCCAATATCACCGAGGAGTCCTCAGGATATGCACCATTCACAAGGTTACAGTTTAAAATAGACTATAATAGGGAGAAGGAACAAAAATATAGAGTAAATTGCCTATAATAATTGAGAAAGTCAGTAGGAGGAATAGGATTTAGATTTGGAAGTTCTTGTTCCCAATCTAGTGTGTATCTTCCTCTGTGGATTACATTGATGTGCTACGTCTTACTCTTATGCAGGGAAGACCTCCTTTCCCCAGGTAGTTCCACAGCACACGACATGGAACAAGAGACACTCAAAGGGCACGAGAGGCTCTTGGGGAATGGATTATAAAGCACCTTTGTACCTTGGATACCAGACCAAGTGGAGTTTGAATAATCACTTGAAAATTTTGTACCATCTTAATAAAATATTCCACAAGGACTAATTGTCAAATTACCTTATCCACAGAGACGCTAGGAAAGCTATGGTGATACCTTAAAGTCAATTTAACACTGATGGGGCATTTGCAACTGCAGATGCTATTCCCTGTGGGCATCTGTAGCATCATTCTCTGCCTTAAGTGGCATCTCCTTCAAGTAGATGCATCTACATGCTACTCTTATTCTACATGTTACTTCATCCTGGGCCAATGCCAGGATTGAAATTACTGATACAAGTAGAAGTAAAACAAAAAAAACCTAGCAGAACTTTTACAAAAAGCAGTCTCCCCATCCCCTACTGCCTACATAGGCAAACTCTGCCAAAGCAGTGCTCTTTCATCCCCACATAATGATAAGGCACGAGGATTTGAGACTTTGCCAATTTTCGCTTGTTTTTTCCCACAAAAAAAATTCCTCATTTATTGTTGTGAGAAATAAAAATTCTTGTGCATCAGGATTGTGGGGTTTTTTAGCAGGTTATTATATTCAGAAATAAAATAGGGTATATCTGTTGATCCATCTGAAGCTCACTCCATTTCACAGTTAATGAGAAAGCTCTTCTAGGTTTCTATTAAACTCCTTCAGCATTTAGTTATGTTCTTATATCAAGTAAAGTGCTTTAAAGCTCTCTGAAAAGTACAATTTATCAATAATTCTGCAGAACAAGCCCAACAAAATTCTGTCCAAGACAGTAAATATAGATCCTTTCCTTAAAGCACTAAAGCAGGTAGACTAACAAAACAGAATTGCTTTTACAGACCCAGGGAACTGAAAAAGAGAGGGAGAGCAAGGAAGGAAAGAGAGGAAGAAAAGAAAAAAGGCAATTAAGCTAATGCAAGCTGGGTATCACAAGGTTATAGATATTTCAAGAGCTGAGCAATTTACCGTCTGGAAACGGAGAAGAGCTCTTGCATAAAATGTCTCCCAGTTCAGATTTATTATGCTTTTACTTGCATTATATGTGATACAATTAGCAGGAGGTGCCAATAAGGCATTCTCTCAAGGACATGGTCATTTCATGCCATCTGTTATTAATTGCATTGTCCTTTCCCACAGCTAGATAGAGGGGAAAAAGTTCTCTGAGAACCACCTTCAAATTCTGACTGTATGATGAGTAGAATTCAAAAATATCTAACCAGAGAATGTGGGTGGATGAAGAATACCAGAGAAAACAAGTTTCTAAAAAATCTAAGTAAAATAAATCATGAATATAAGGCCCCAGTGTAACGTATATTAAAGTTGTATTGATTTTTTTTTCAATTTTCAATTACAGCGAGAGCTTCTCTGTAAAAAAAAATGCAGAAATTAAAAAGGAACAATTAAAGCTCCCCACTGAAAATATAGCTGTACCATGTATGGTTTGTTGAAGACATGCTTGGTTTTTTGTATTTTTATTTGCATGTCCCCTAAGTTGCTCATAAAATCAGAAATATAAGATAATAAAGATTGCCTGCTCCTTTTTTTCCTTTTTTTTTTTTTTTTGGAGAGAGGATGGAGGTAAAGGAAGAAGATAAATTATATGATATAGTCTCATAAGTGAGACTATACCTCAACAACATCATTATAGTGGGCTGTTAGTGAAAATATGCTGTGGAATTGTCTCAACAATATGTATTTTGTACCATTTTGCTTACCTGAGAGTACTTAGATATTTCAAAAAGGAGTACAGACTTAGTTCTCAAATAAAAAAAAAAAAAAAAAGAAAAATTGTTCCCCATGTCTCTTGATTTAACTTCGGTAGTCAACTGAGTACCCAGTACTGAAAGGATAAAAATGAGAAAACACTTAGGTTGAGACAAAGACAGTTTAATAGGGAAAGCACAAGCTGCAAACACCAAAACAAAGAATTCATTCCCCACTTCCCATAGGCAGGCAGATGTTCAGCCATCTCCAGGAATGCAGGCTTCCATCACACGTTGTGGTTACTTGGGAAGACAAATGCGATCACTTTTCCCCTGCTTCCTCCTTCTTCCCCCTAGTTTGTATGCTGAGCATGATGTCATATGGCATGGAATATGCCTTCAGTCAGCTGGGGACAACTTTCCTGGTTGTGTCCCTACCCAGTTTCTTGTGCACCCCCATCCCCCTCAATAGTGGGGTGGTGTGAGAGGCAGAAAAGGCCTTAAAACTGTGTAAGAACTGCTCAGCAGTAATGAAAACATCCCTCTGTTATCAACACTATTTCCAGCACAAATCCAAAATACAGCCCCATACTAGATACTATGGAGAAAATTAACTCCACCCTCACCAAACACAGTACAATTACTGTAAAGATCTGTCAAAAAAAAATCATGTTAGGAAGTTTTCACTGTTGTGTTGGACTACATTACTGATTGTACCGACAGGTAACCATGTACTAAAAGAAAGAAAGCAATATAACCCTTACTTACCAATTTGAACCAGACAGAAGAAAAACTGCCCACGTCATGCTGATCACTAAAGCAGGAAACAAGAGCCTTGAATCTAGGGCACAGCTAATTAGTCATGCCATGCAAAAGTATATTCTAAGAAATGGAGAAGTAGTGAAGTATTGAAGACAAGAAAAGCCAGGAAACCAGAAGGCACAAGTTGAAATCTGAGTCACAGTGGGCTCTGTGGCAGATTCCACAGGGAACAAAAATGCAAGCTGCATACAAAGCTCGTGTACCCCTCAGTTTCAATGCAGTAACTTAATTGTAAAATATATGATTAAAAAATGTAAAAATTTCAGATAGGATCAATAAAATTTGCACTATGCAATGAAATTTTTCAGGATTCTAATTCTTAAAAGTGCTCAAACCTTTTAAAAGTCACAGGTTTCCATGGAAATTGAGGGAGGCTGTGATCAGAATGAGGAGCACAGAGCAGACCATCACAATAAGGCCAAACAAAAGGTTTATAAAAAGGAAGAAAAGAAAGAAGTGAGACCTTGTTTGAGTTTAAATAGTCTAAGTTTCTTTTTGACATCATATATCAAACAAGCAGGCCTAAACCAGGAATTTTAATTGCACTGCAGATGAAAAGGTGTGAGACATGAGGAGGAATTTGAGGGAATAAGATGATGTTGCTTGACCAAGAGGAAAAAACCACAATGTTTTTCATATCTAGAAGTCAATATAAAGAAGACATAACTATAAAAGATTACAGTCAAGGAGCTTAATTATAAGATCTCTACCACCTAAGGATGAACATAAAAAACTGAGAACATGAAACAAAGAAGTGTGATGCTTCCAGAACACAATACAAAAATGGGACTAGTCTGGCTTATGATTTGCATTTTAAGTATTAGGGTGTCCTGCTTCCCAACTGCATAGATGTTTCCATTCTATATTAAATATGCAAAGTCACAAAATCTGCTCCCTAGTATGTTCTTGAAATTAGTATACGTGGTACCTGATAATTCACCTTCTCAAATACTTTACGTCTTAAGCCTTGAACTTAAGTGCTCGCATAGCTTGCCTCTTGCTTAGAAAATTTTTATATTCTATGTCCTTAAAGTAATGATTCAAAAGACTAATTTAGGATGTTAAGCTCAGATATCAAATGCTCCAGTGCTTAAATTAACTGGATTATATTTCTATACATACATTAAATTAATGTTTACATACAAAGTCATACAAGTCTGTGAGATCTTTCCACAATTTTTTTCATTAAAAACTGTAGTTCCTTCTTTTGAGGATCTGATAGGCCACAGAGAATCAGGAGCAAAATCTTATGTCATCCTTGTATTTTCTATTAAACAAAGGAATTTTCTATACTTTTGTTATATTTTTAAAAGAACAACAAAAGAAAATAACTTCATCCTCCTTCAAATCAGGCAGAAGTGCCTTTCAGTCCTTCCCAGGGGTACAGCCTCTTCCACTTTAGAGCTGTTCCCAGTCTTATTGTCTTGTTCCACATTCAGCGGGAAGCCTTTTATATCTAAGTAGATTCCTATTTTCATTAATTATTTATCCCACCAGACAGGGCTAGCTGCCCTTTGCATCCTTATAAATGCCATCCTAAATTAGCCTTTCGGATACTGTTAAAGCACGCTCTGTACTAGAAGCATACACCAACTTCTCCGTAGCTAGCTTAAAGTTGAGTACTATAATGACTGAATTATAAGCCTCTGCCCCTTGAATTCTATGTGAACAGTAAAAATCCACAGATGTTTGCACTTCCCTTGTTAAAAACTGAGATACACATGTGAAGAGCGCACTAACCTAATACTGCTTTTATTAGATAACCTTACAGAGCTCTTATTACAAAGATTGTTAGTTACCTCCTGACCTTGGTATTGCTAAGAAGCTCATTTGAAGCTGAAGCCATGATTTCACCACCCCATGTAGAAACCAAAGGAGAAGCAGCATATTTGCCCCAGGTATTGTCAAAAATCGTTCAACAGATCTATTAAAATCTACTTCTTTTCCACATGTATGTTGATGGCCACGTCAAAAAGACTAATGAACTGGTAGAAGCAAAAGGAGGAGCAGAGCAAGCTGTGCTGTACAGTTGCAGGGAACAGTTTCAAATTGAGCCATAATTTTTCTTTTGGAAACCTTAAATCATGTTTCACCTTTCAAATTTTAAAATAACAGAATCAACCACAGAATCACAGAACTAGAGAACGGTTTGCATTGGGAGGGACCCTTAAAGACCTACAAGACATCAGACATGTTAACCCCTCTTTCACAAAAGATCTCTGTGCAAGAGTTTCCAGGGTTCATAGAAATAACTTTAAACTAGACTTGAAGAGAGAAAGGTATAAAGCCAGGACAGCTAGAGATAAGCCTGGGGGCGGCACATCAATGTTTGGGGGGATGGTGTATTAGCCAGGTCTTTCCATCTGCTCCAGGAGATGCCAAGTACACTGGAGCACATTTAAAATGTTTTTATATTAATGCACACAGTAGAAGGAATAAACAAGAGAAAATAGAAGGTTTGGCCCAGTCCCAAAGCTACGACATCTTGACATAAGCAAAACCTAGTGGGAGGAGTCCTGAGACTGGTATGCTGTGGTGGACAGTTACTGCATTTTTAGACAGATCAAGCAGAGCAGAAAAGGTTAGAGGGTGTCATTGTATATAAGGGAGGGATTGGATTGTGTGGCATTTACACTTGGTGATGACACAGTTGAGAACCTCTGAGTAAGGATGAGGGGGAAAGCAAATACAGCAAATGTGGTCGTGGGAGTGTAATATCTACTACCCTGCAAGGATGATGACACTGAAAAATTATTCCACAAGGAATGAAAGGATATCTCTATACCAGCTGCTCTTATCCTTATGGAGGTTTTTAACTTCCCAGTCATCAAGTGGGAGTATCATTTAAGTGTAACTGCAGGTACTGAGGGAGCCAACTAAGAAAGGTGCCCTCCTAGATTAGCTGCTTATAAACAGAGAAGGAACTTGTGAGCAAAATAGAGATTGGCGTCTGTCATGGTCACAGTGACCATGAAAAAAGTTTAATTTCAAGTTGTTGGTCATAGGAGAAAAACTTCAACCTTGCCTATAGGGAGAGCAGACTTCAGGCTGATGAAAGAGTTAGTTAGTAAGGTCCTCTGAGAATCTACTTTTGAAGGTACTGTTGTCCATGAATCCTGGTCACTTTTTAAAAAACATCTCTTAAAGGAGCGGGAAATTCCAAAATGTTGGAAGTCAACAAGTCAATCAATAAACATATACTATTAAATCACACATTGTTAAATCTCATCACATAATACAGATCTTCAAAATGCCTAATAAATACATATTTCTTACAATTTGACCTACATACTGCATTTGAATGCAACAAAATAGGGCAGAAAAACCCCAGGTGTCTGAAGTGGGATGCTTAGATGTCAAGACATTCCTAGACTACTCGTCATGCACTATTCTTGAGTGCAACTCCCTATCATCTCTTGAGAAGACACCACCTCTGATGAGACTTTTCATAAAAAGTCAATCTTGTAGGCATATCCAGAGATTGATAGCTGCCTCTACCCAATAGGTTATAACATATTACTGGAGTATTTAACTCTAAGGCAGCTCCCTAAATTCCAAAAGAAGTTCAAACAAACAGACAGAACTATCTTGCTAGTTTTTTGTTTGCCCAGATATTTGTAGCTATATTTTCAGCACTTACTGCAAAACATCCCTGGTTGTGTATGCTTTGTTGAAATATACATGCTGTGGAAAGGACAACTCTTTGGGGAATGCTGTAATCTTCTCTGTGTACATCACTTGTGGTTCTGACATGGATGAACAACCAAAGTAAAGAATAGGGAGAGGAATATTTAATGCAAAACATCCACCAATATAATGCAAAGTAAGAAACACAAACAGCTGAGAAAGTTGTATTAAAACATGTCTATGTTTAAATTTAATATTTATAAAAGATATTGGAACAACAGTCCTAGAGATGGATACTTTTTATTCAGCCACAGCAGGGAGTGAGCCCATATGCTTCTTTCTATTCTATTGAACAGACAGCAGCAGATGGGCACTTCTTTTTGCCTAAGAAAGCATAGAAGATCATACTCAAGGGAAATGCAGCTAGATGACTAGATGCTACTGCACTAAGTAAACACCAGCAGACACAGTACATGCTATAAATCCTAGAGGTATAACCTGTGAGGAATGAAAAAATAACTTTTAGTGTCTCTTTTGGGGAGTAACTCAGGAAGTGTTTAAAGATGTTGTTAAGTTATGCAGAAAGAAAATTAGAGAAGAAAAAGAAGTTACAGATTAATCTGACCCTTTTATAAAGATAATAAAAAGTATTTTTTATGAATATATTAATAACAAAAGGAGGCCCAAGGAAAATCTCCATTCTCTATTGGATGAGGGAGGAATTATAGTCACCAAAGACAAGGAAAAGGCTGAGGTACTCACTACTTTCTTAGCCTCAGTCTTCAACAGTAAGACCATTTATCCTCAGGATAACTGGCCTCCTGAGTCAGTAGACAGGGACAGGGAGAAGTATAAACTCCCCAAAACCCAGAAGGAGGTAGTTAGTGACCTGCTGGGCCACTTAGAAGCTCACAAGTCTATGGGACTGGGTGGAATTCTTCCTGGGGCAATGAGGGAGCTGGCTAAGTTGCTTTTCATCATTTATCATCAGTTCTGTCTGATCCAGGAGGTTCCAGATGACTGGAGGTAGACCAGTCTTACTGGAGGATTTGGGAAACAAGCCTGTCAACCTGACATTGGTGCCTGGCCAGGTCATGGAGCAGATTATCTTGAGTGTGATCACATGGCATATACAGGACAAGCAGAGGATCAGGCCCAGCCAGCATGGGATTAGGAGTGGCAGATCCTGCCTGACCAACCTGATCTCCTTTTATGGTGAGTAGGAGTGTCAATCTGCTGGAGGGTAGGAAGTCTCTGCAGAGGGACCTGGACAGGCTTGATAGATGGGTGAGATAACAGTATGAGATTGAACAAGAGCAAGTGCCGGGTTCTACACTTTGGCCACAATAACTCCAGGCATCACTACAGGCCAGGGCAAGATTGGCTGGAAAGCTGCCCAGTGGAAAAGGACCCAGGGGTGCTGGTTTGCAGCAGCAGAACATGAGCCAGCAGTGTGCCCAGGTGGCCAAGAAGGCCAACGACATCCTGGCTTGTATCAGAAATGATATGCCCAGTAGGACCTGGGAAGTGATTGTTCCTCTGTAGTCAGCACTGGTGAGACCACTCCTCAAGTGCAGTGTCCAGTTCTGGGCCCCTCAATTCAGGAAGGACACTGAGGTTCTGCAGTGAGTCCAGAGAAGGGCAATGAAGCTGAGCAACTGAGGGAGCTGCGGTTGTTCAGCCTGGAGAAGCGCAGGCTCAGGGGTGGCCTTATCATACTCTACAACTACCTGAAAGGAGGTTGTATCCAGGTCGGGTTCAGTCTCTTCTTCCAGGGAACTAGTCACAGGACAAGAGGATATAGCCCCAAGCTGGGCCAGGGGAGATTCAGTCTGGACATTAGGAAGACTTTCCTCACAGGAAGGGTGATTAGACAGTGGAATTGTTGCCCAGAAATATGAGGGAGTCACGGTCCTTGAAAGTATTTAGAGAATGACTGGACATGGCACTTAGTGCCATGATCTAGTTGATACGATGGTGTTAGGTCATAGTTTGGACTCGATGATTTCAGAGATCTTTTCCAGTCTAACTGATCATGTGATTTTTTGATGCTGTGACTGTGTGATTTTCTTAAGAGTATGACCCAGTCTATACTCATATACACTCTTCATCTCACTGTTAACTTCAAGTAGGTTGAAGCTTCAAAGACGTTTTGGTAGCTGCAGACAATCACAAAAGGCTCAGTGTGCTGTGGCCAATGCAGGGTCTTCATCAAGCAGATCTCTTAAATTACTTCTCTTTAATTTACATGTACATGTAGGTACATGTAACAGAGTGTGTTTGCCTAGTGAGGGTATTGGGGAAGGCGTGTTGTGTATAAACCCCTCTGCAAGAGGACAAAGCATAGTGTGAGTCTACTTTTGCTGTGCTTGTCCCTCTTTATAGTCTGTGCATCATCACAGACCTTCCTACACAAAACCAAAGGCATCAGCTTCATGGAAGAGCTCAAATAAACTGACTAGATGTAGCAACAAGGTGGACCAGATGGTGGGAAGTTGCAGAGGTGCAAGAGAAAAACATGCAAGTTCAAGGGTGTCGTGGGATAATCAACATGCTTTTCCCACCCTCCCTAGAAGAAAAGCAAATTCATTGATGTCAGGATCTACCTTAACTTTATAGAAATATCTTTTTCATGGAGTACATAGTGGAATTTGCCCCTTATTCACAATGACTTATTCATGATGGAAGTAAAGGATGCAAGGACTGAGTCCCTTCTTGGTTTGGTCAGCACTTTACATAATCTTTTCACATCACTCACTTCTGCCAAGACTCACTTCCTCATCGTGAAAGTTTGCATTTAAATATTTATTCAAATGAAGACTACATCTGGCAAATCATACCTGTCCTGTGGGGAAATTTGGGGTGAGTCCCAGAAAACTTTTCCATTGATTCACATTTTCATCTGTTGAAACCCTTTTCATAGTCATGCAGTGTTTCTTCTAGACATGCTGAATGCCTTTGTAATCATGTAAGCTCACCACTAGTTTGCACATCCTGTTTCTTTCAACGTCTGTGTTCTTTCAGATGCTAATTTAACTAAATAAGATTTTCAGGTATCCTTCTTAATTAGTGTCTCATAATATTGGATGATAAATCAAAATCCCTTGACTACTAAGGAGATAAAGAAAAGAGAAGAGAACTCAGTTCCCTGCTGCCATATTTTTATGTTTCCTATTTTCTGTACCTTGAAGAACTTTAGTTCTGTGCTACTGAGTATTTTAAGATGCATATTTGTTCAAACAGTGCCATAATGTGTACATCAGTACAGGGACAGTCTTAATTCACCACTTTTGTTGGGATCAAAGGAGTAGATATTTTATTTTTAATATTTTCATTAAAGTATATGTTTCACTTATGTTCAACTACGCAAACAACAAGCTCAACTAAATTTTCAAACCCTTTGTATATGAATGTTAAATTAACCATTACTGTAAGTATTACTATAAATATGTGTATAAAACCTAAGCACTGTTCTTGATTAATAGATTAAACTGAGTTAAATTGACTTTTTTCTTAATTTGTTTTTTCCATATTAATCCTATTAAAATACCTCTGAATTTAATTAACATTTAACACAGAAATTGTGCTTGGTAATTGACTTAATTTTTTTACTAATTGGTTACATATTAAATACTCATTTTCCAAGAACACTTCTCATTACCAAAGAATATTATTTCTAGTGAAGAAAATATTATTCTTTTTGTTGGAGAGATTTTTCTTTATAAGTTAATAAGACAAACATTTTTTTTTAATCACCTCTAAGTTAGAATTATTATGACAAATCAGTCTGGGTCTCCTAGTTCTTAATTGTAGCTGGCATTATATTATACTTCATTGAAAAGCTTTGGTGAAGTCAATAGCAAAATTTTGTT
This sequence comes from Manacus vitellinus, assembly GCF_001715985.3. Taxonomy (NCBI): domain Eukaryota; kingdom Metazoa; phylum Chordata; class Aves; order Passeriformes; family Pipridae; genus Manacus; species Manacus vitellinus. Next base: position 10,519,797 of record NW_021940917.1, on the reverse strand, counting down.
CTTGGCAAAGAAATCTGTCTTTATTTAAACAAAAAATAATTACCAGTCATAGGTGCTTCTATCATTAATTGTTTAATAGCAGTATTTACTTGTACAAACTAAAATATTACCTTCTTTTCAAATAAGTTAAGGCATGTGATCAACAGCTACACAGACTTTTTTTTGTTGATTTTGATGTTATTTTAAGAATAATTTACAGAATTTTGATTTCCTTGCAGCATTCTGACTATAAATAAGCATCTTGCAGAAGAATGCTTAAAAAAACCCCTGTAAATGAAAAAAGCATAGTTAAAGGAGTCAGAAACAAAGAAAATTGTTTGCTGTGAAATGTGTTATTTTCTACAACACAGGACAAAATAGAATATTATTTCTTCTCAGCTGATGAGACCAGGACAGATTTCCTCTTCACAGAATAGGAAAAACAATTATTTTACTCTCTGCTTCCCATCAGCAAGTGGTATCTGGCCACTTCCCAGATAGCAGGGCTTCAGCACATGTAGCAGTTGCTCCAGAAGTCAAACATTGTGAGTAACAAATGCCCCCTTTCCTTGTCCTCTTCTTAGCTTTCATTTCTGAGCTGACAGCATAGGGTCTGGAATATCCCTTTGGTTAATTTGGGTTAGCTGACCTAGTTGTAACCCCTCCCAGGATCTTGCCCACCCCCAGCCTACTGAAGGGGGGGAAATCTTGGGAAAACAGCACTGATGCTGTGCCAGATCTGCTCAGCAGCAGTGAAAGCTCCTGCTTGTTATCAACACCTCTCTAGCTACCAACACAAACACAGCACTGTGAGGACTGCTGTGGGGAAAGGAACACCATCTCAGTCAGACCAGATATACATGATCAAAATGAAAGGCATCTTCTTAATTTGTATATTAAGAAGATGAATTCTTTCAAGGTTATTTGAATATATATTATCATCATCATCATGGCTGGGCTTCACGAACAAAGATTTGTGAAGGGCTCTACCCACGTTTGTCACAAGCGTGCTGGTGGCTAAAGAGGCCAATACGAGACAGGCACAACCGGTTGCAAAGGGCACAGCAGAAAGACTCCTTAGATGGTATATTTATTCAGCAGGACACGATTCTTTCTGCGTTGTCTCTTCTCCTCAAGGGTGATCCTGTGTGCGTTCTCAAAGGCATCAGCAGCGTTATAGATGGTGTGTCTCCAGGCCTCCCGATTTGAGGCCAGAGTAGACCAGTTATGATGATCAATATGGCCAAGGTTGAGATGTTGTTTCAGGGAGTCCTTGTATCTTCTCTTCAGGGCTCCTCTCATGCGGCAGCTGGTGGCAAGTTCACCATAAAGCAGGATCTTAGGGAGGTGGTGGTCCTTTATCTTGGAGACGTGTCCTGCCCAGCGCAGCTGTGTTCTCAGTAACATGGCCTCAATACTTGTGATTGCTGCTTGTTCTAGAACAGATGTATTGGTCACATAATCTGACCAGTTTAGGATTGTGCGGAGACAGTGCTGATGGAAGCGTTCTAGGAGACGCAGGTGGTGGCAGTAGATGACCCATGATTCAGAGCTATATAAGAGAGTGGACAGCACTATGGCTCTGTAAACACTGATCTTTGTACTTTTCTTCAACTGTTTATTTCACCAAACTCTTTTATGAAGCTCATATAAACAGAGCTTTAATAATGAAATTTTAGCTCAAAAAACATCCCTTCATCCTTCCAGCAGAGAGACATCGTTCAAGAGTGGAAGACAAGAACTATAAACAAACAGGACTGCCACATCAGAAAGACAAGTAAGGAAACTAACTTCTAATAATTCTGTCCTAGGTAGTGATTAAACCTTGGAATGCAAATGAGGTACGAGTAGTCAGAAAGGCAACCTGGTTAGAAAGGAAAAATTAATGGGGAAAAAAAATTGATCTGAAAGAACAGAAAACATCAACATCTGGCTGCTTGATGTGGTGGTGTCCTACACCCTCTTATGTCTCTTGTGAAGAACAAAAGGTCTTATTTTTTTATCCAAAATGCAGCCTCTCTCTGAGAACTTCCGAAGTTTCACATCCTTTTCCTTTCCTACGTAGGTTGAAACACACACAAGATTTCTACAGTAGCTTGGGCTCTCTCCAGGGATGCTTGATTGGCTCCAGACACTGTCTTGGATCTTCTGTCACTGTATTGCTACCTCTTTGGTCCCACTTTTAAAGTCAGGTTGATTTGTCTTTTGGAGGGAGGAGGGTGTTGGATCCCCCTGTGGGACTGGTTTGTCTTCCCCTCTGTAGTGGCTTGGTACATACTGAAATCTAATTTTTATTCATCCCAATATTATATACACATATAACCACTGTTTCTTTCACTAATTATAAGTGAAATCCTGTAATCATATACACCTACTTGGTTTGTTCTGGTTTTAGTTATTGCTGTAATATTGACTGTGAAAAAAGTTAATTTCTGTACAATATTTTATTCAGATGTATTTAGGTTCCTCATCACACATTCCTTTCCTGTTTTTTTTCAGGGAGGTAAAGGCATTGGACAAAAAGTCCCAAACCTTAATTTCCACGCTTAAAGCAAGAGATATCTTACAGCTCATTTTCAGTAAGACACTGACTATGGTGTAGAGTAGTTTAAAAAGTGATTTTATTCAGAAACCATTCAGGTGTCATTCATAAGTGTACTCCTTTGTCTATACTTTTATACGTGCTCACTGGTGCAGTATTTCAACAACTATAATTTATTATTTAATGGGCTGTGTGATTAATGGAATGTATCACGTTTCAATCATCACTAAATTTTTCCTGTTCTGTCATGCTCAGAAGTATTCATTGTGTTTTCTCTGAACTTCTTCAAAGTTCTCAATAGATGGTTTTTTTTCTGTTAAACAGTGTCAGTGCTAAACATTTTAAATATTTACCTGTGCATATAAGTAAAACACAGTAGAAAACATAAATTCTGATGGAGCCCATATCAGCAGTCCCAGATGAATGCTAGATGCAGAATTATTTCCAGCAAGATACCCACTTTTAGTAATATCCAAGATATTTTGTAATCTCTGGTTCTTTGTTAACTTGTAGGTTTCCAATTTCAACTCAAAATTCAGTCCATAATTTTTCATATATTGAAAGTTTATTGCACAGCTAATGATTTAGCATCTCTCAAGCATTATAGCATCCTTTTGATATATAGAGACCTCACATGGTAGAGCTGAGTCACATTACAAAAAAGGCAATGTTGACACTCTCAGAGTCAAAATAGCAGAAATTAGAATCTAGCTCTATCCTATGCACTTTCCAGCAGATCATATTACTAATTTGTTTCACTACTCCACATTTTTTGGCTAACTTACATTTTTTATGTGGAAATAGCATATAAATTAGTGCATATAAATTAGTGCAAAAGAGGCAAACTTAGGGATTTGTGTGAGACTTGATTCAGATTTTATTGGTAACTGAGGCAAAGTAAAAAATTAAATTTCTGAAGTGGTGAAAATTCAAGGAAAGCAAAACAGGAAACCAGTCTTCTGAAATCTACCTGACTGGACAAAGACGCAACGAATATTTATTTTGTCATTAGCAGGAAAACCCCCCTGACAAGAATCACATTAAAATTTCATCATTATCTTTTTTTATCTCTGTGTCTAAACCAAGGTCCTTTGCACTTGTTCTTCATGTTTTCTAGTCAAGTTAAATCAGTTTGACATTGGGATATTTATGTACAAAATACTGCTTTACCAAATCCTATCTTCTTTCCATTCCTGGTTTTGGGGTTCAATTTTTTTTCAGTTATTTAAACAGGATTCCTCTGCAATTTATTGATAAAATCATTTTTATATTTCAGATATGCAGAATATTAGCTATTATCAGGTATGTTTTTCAAAGAATAAAGTCAGGTATTTATAAGTAAAATTAATCCATCTCTACCTGGTCTAGTAGCTCCATGTACCAGTGCTGTAGTATATAGCACTAATGACTTTTCAGGACTGCTTTATGGTTTTACTGTATCAGTTTTGACTCTGACTATCTGAAGCTGTATTTCAGTCTGTGCTTGTGGAAGTTAGTGTAGTCATGCTAGTTATATCAGCTGAGAATTTTATGGTATCATCATACATCAGTCTAATACAACACTGTATTAGTGACATCTGCGTTGTCAGAAATTAGTCCAACCAACAATGTCTTCTGAAGATTTCAAATGAACTTGTCACAGAAAGAAGAGTTTCTTTTAAGACCCATTTGTATACTGAACGGTCTCACAAATCTGGCAAAAAGGCTTTTCAATACAGGTTTCCAAGACTCATTTGTTTGCGGCTTTCAAAGTTAAAACCCCCACCATGTTTAATGGTCAAATAATACTGACCAGAAAAGCAATTCCAGTTGAACCTATGGCAGTTTGTTCGCCAAAATTCAGATCTCTGTTAAACAATGCAGCAATTATTAGCAGTGATTCATATTTCTGACTACATGGATTGAGTTTGCAACTGTTAACAACTAATTCAGGAAAGAAAATCAATGTACTTCCTGAATTTTGGAACAAATCTGGTTCTAAAAATGTCTTTCAATTGGCTGGAGACCACAGACCAAGACTTTGAATTAATACCAAGAGTATATCCTCATTTCTCATTTGATGTAAATGCTCCTGGATTGATTTCATCACTAAGCCATCCCCAAGCTCTAATTGCTTCTTGCGCTTCTAAGAGTTCTCTCTTTCTTGTTTTCTTCTCTTCTTTAATCCCTGTTATCAATTTCCTGTGACCACCTTAATGGTTTTTTTCCTATTTGCTCAGTCCTTATTGCACATTTCTAAAAGTTTCCTTCACTTTGAATTCTCTGGGCATTAGAGCATTGCTTGCTAACCTGATTTACTGTGGTGTGTTTAATATATTCGGAATCTACTAGAATGAAGGACATATTCTCTCTCTTTCTCTCTCTGCTATTATATGATATCGTATCTTATACTATATGTAAGTTCAGGTGGCATCATAACAGAATATGAAATAAAAAGTCAGATTTCAAGGTAATGATAGGTTTGATTTAGATAAATGTGATCAAGACAGAAATGGAGAAGGGGGAAAACACCCATTTTGAATTCAGAGGTACTGAGCAGCTCAAACAGCTAATAAGGGAATTGGAAAGAAATACAATTTGCAAAAATTTTGAAGAAGAAGGGGAAAATACCCACTGCACCATTATAAATAGTTTTGGGTATATGTCTGGCCAAGCAAGTAGGAAGGCAGAGACAGATAATAATGTGATTACTTAGGTAATGATATGCATTAGATACATTACGGGGAAAAAACAAATAATCCCTTCTTAATGCAGTCTGTCCACTTATTGATTTTTCCTAATGGTAAAAGCACTGCTCCAAAACCAAAAGGAGATATCCTTTATTTATTCTCTCTCCCTTATGAGCCTCATTCCCACAGTCCCCTTGATGCAGAACAGTAGACAAAGATAATGGAGTAATGTATATCTAATCTCACACCTACTGGGCCAGGCTTGTGTTTCACCTAAAAGTTACCTGGATCACTGTTGCTACTGAAAACAAAATATGTAACTAGCAGAAAATAACAATACCAAGTCTCATTTTTGCTTGACACATTGCTTAATTTTATTTTGTTTCATTTATATCCTTTCATTATACTTTTTAAGGTCCTACAATGCATACTCCTCACAACGAGTTCATCTAATTGCAAAGCTAGTTAATCCTCACTGACAGGGTTCCAAAGTCCTCACGTTACTTATCTGCACTCCTTTACCTTATTATTTAACTGCAATCTATGGTTAGATTGCAAAATACAGATTCACCCAAAGCTTCATCTTCTATATTGCTATATCCTGTTTTCAAGAAGGAGAAAGATGTCTGACACAAAGAATCAAATCCAGCTCTACAGCAAACTAAATTTTGGTCCTTTCTTTTCCGTGATAAGAACAAAGCCCCTGAATAGGTAAAGAAAAAGAACAGAATTAAGGAAAAAGTCATTTGTATGATTGATCTCATATATCAGTAAAACTGAAGTATTTGTAGCAACCATTTTTATTATTTTCATTCCTACTCACCTCAAGTCCCATTTTATAAATGTAAAGAGAACAAAAGAGCCCTATATTGTGCTGTTATTCCATGAACAGATTAATTTAATCCTTCCATAGACTTCTGGATTTGTCCAAGATGACATAGCTCTGATCAACTAGAGAGTAGGCCATTCAGCATCTTCTACTACCACCAGTATGGATACCTTTATGATAGGTATAAACTAATTTATTTTAACATAAAGTAATAAATTAAGACACCAGATACAAATAAAAATTTACTTAATAGATATCAATAGCATAATTTTACTAATTAATCACTGGCCCAACACATTTTTTTACACAAATATGTAGCTTGGGATTTGAAATCATGGATTTGAGACAGAAATAATTATTATTTCTGGATTTACACATTTAAACAGTTCCAAGAGGTTAATTAATAAATAATTAATAAAGCACAAAAACATAAAAGAAGAAAGAGTTAACATTTAAAGACTAAATTGTGAGAATAATGAGGGGACCTACAATTAAATTATTATTTAAAAATCTAAAGATTTTCTTACATCTTCAATATTAAAAGGAGTTACAATTATTTGAAGTTATAATATTAGTTTATCTTTTTTATTATTCCTTTTTTTAGAACCTTTCCAGCTTTAGATTGTATTTCTAGTTTAGATAGAAGTTTTCATTCAAAGATTAAATGTGGTTTTAAATCAGTGGTTGAAATTCATATAACCCAGCCAAATAAAGATAGAGAACTTTAGCAAAAAAAAAAATTATATTAATTTTTAATATAGTATTACATGAACATTTTTTTATCATTTTTACATTTTTCACACCTAGATAACCAGAAATCTTTGATCCTAGATTTTCCTCAATTCGTCTTTAAACTGTAGGCATTCAAACCAGAGGTGATACTTTTGGTTTGCAATATGCTCTGCAAATACAGGTGTTGACATCTGTTGTCCTGCAAAAGCATTTTTGTTGAATGAAAAAGAAATCCTTAGGTGAATTTTGCAATTTCTTTAAAATAGGCTATAAGAATGTCATTTCCCCACAACACCTCATCCCCTCGCCTAGAATGACATTGTGGAACTCTGAAGTTAATCAACTTTTACAAGAGTGCAACTATAAAGAATAAATAGATTCCATGTGATAAAAAAGCAGGCAAAAATATAAAAGTATTAAACACTCATATGCATATACCTAATTCATATTCATAAGTAAATATTGAAAAAAAAAACAATGAAAACACATAAAGTCATATATCCTTAAATACAGGAAAGCATTATATGTTGCTACTGGGCTTCCTAGGCTAACATATATTTTTAAATACAAAATTTTGATTACATGAAACTAAATAAGATCCACCTTTCTTCTTTTTTCTATTTTAAAATAACTTTCATTTTATCAGGATATAATTTTTCTACAAAAAACAAACAAACACAAGATGCAAATTAAATTATGTAGAAAGATGAAAAATTTAGGCACCAAGAATAACAATAAAACCATCACCCTCATGTTTATGATTCCTATAAAATTAAAAAAAAATACTAAATTAACTTAGATACATATGTCACATTTATTTAGTTAAGTAATAATGTCTTCACAAAGGTGTAAATTTGGGAAAAATTGTTTACCAGATCTATAACTGCTTCTATACATAAATAAAACATATTACGATTTACTGTTAAAATACCAACACTTTCTTGGATTTTCACAGCCTTTTTTTTTCTCCTATCTTAATATCATATGCTACTTAAAAAAGGTTAATTAGGAAAATATGAATTTTAATACCTTTCTTAACACTTTCTACTGTTTTATGTATTATTATTATTATTATTATTATTATTAGGTGTATGAGGTGTTTTCTCTTTATGCTTTGCATTTGCAGCAACTCTACAAGCTTGTATTGTGTCTCTATTTCTATAAGGAGAAATATAAAAATAATGTTATTATTTCCACAGAAGAAATAACATCTTTGCTAGTGTCCTGCATCCATTGCATGAAACTTGCTATCACTGACAAAAACTAAAACTCTCTGTCATACTTCACGTGGAGTTTGGCTTTGGAAGTTTTCGCTGATGGTGCTGGATTACTACTCCTGTTATTACCATCCTGCAGGATAACCAGATGGGGGAAAAGTGAAATTTAGCAAAAGAGACTGGTATTTCAGCTTCCTACTGAACCTTCATGGAGTTGCAAACCCAGGGATGATTCAGCATCTGCTCTGATGGCAACTGTTGTTGCGTCTGGTCACTTACATCTTTTTAAAGTGGCTGTAAAACGCTACCAAGATGACCTTACAATGATTCAGAGGCCATCTAGCACTACTTTTTCACACACAGTATGTCAGTGTGTGGAGAAGCAGAGAGGAGGGAAGGAACCGGCCCCAGCACTGGCTGCGGAATTGCTCCCTGCAGTCACTCCGTCTCTGGCATAGAGAAGTGGAGATGAAGCACGTTCTTGTATCTTGGGAAACAGCTCCCTCTCCTTCTCCCCGTGCTGTATATTAGGGAGACCAGTCTTTATTTACGATGACGCTTTTCAAATTACACGCAGAGGTCTGCCTTGCATTTACTGCCTGGCGCAGCACCGTACAGCGGCAGAAGCGAAGTGCTGCAGTCTAATGAAATGCTCTAAAATCTGTTTCTCTGGAGAAGAAAAAACTTTGCTTGCAAAGAAAACAGGGAACATGAGGACACTTGAGAATCCAAAAACTGATTTTTTATTAAGACAAGATGTAAAGTTTCCTATTTGATAAAAATAGAGTTTCAATAGTGAAAAGTGAGTGCAGCGATATGCTCTAAAAATGCTGAAAATAACTAGTTTTCTACCAAGTTAAAGGCTTACATGAGAATCTATTCAGATCTAAGTAAATATCTATACAGATATGCAAGCTATGTTTTAATTAAATTTTGGGGAATGGAATTTCGTTAATTTTGTATTTCCATGACCCATCACATAAAAGATCTATACCAAGGTTGTTGTTATTGCAGTAAAAATTGTAGTTTAAAACAGAAAAAATAAAAATTTTAAAAGTTCATATGAAGCACTAGGTGACTAAAATGAAATACCACTTACTTTTCTCTAACTGGTAATCAGCAGAGTTTAATAAAGGAGAAATTGTGTCCAAGTGAAGTAATAGTTGGTTTATTATGGCCGTTATCAAAATCCTACACAACTACCAGAAAATGAGATCACAAAAATCCCACATTTTGTCTTTAAACACAAAATACCAATTCATTGAAGCAGATCTTGAGAGAAGATCATTGAATAAATCTTAGAGAGGAATTCAGATCAAGCAATGATCTGAATCTCATTCTCTTGCATGCATGTATGTGTGTTTGTTTGTAACATATAAAACTCTGAAGCAATCATTTTGCATCCTACACATTGGTCCAATGCCAAAGGAAAGCTAATATGCAGAAACAGCATAGTGCCCTTGGAAAATACCTTAAAAATTTACACACTTACCCACCAAGACATATGATAAGGAACAATCAGCGAAATGCTAATAGAAAAGAGATAATTTCCCCATTAGAGGGCAAGGTAAGCATTAAAGGGAACCAAATTATTTCTGCAGGGTAAGAGATCTGCTGGCAGCAGTTGAGTAAATTTGATTGAAAGCAGTTAAAATTCCCAAGTGTAGAAATAGTAGACTGCTTGTACTGACAGAAATTATGTTTCACTTTGATGATCTAATTCTTGAAATGTACAGCAGAAATTCAGAACAAACAAAAAGGGACAAAACCAGCTCCAGGCAGGCAATCGCCTGACAAGTCACTGTCTTCTAATAATTCTTGGTGCATTCCTTACATTTCTAAAGACAAGCAAATACAATTCTGAAAACTCCTGTATACCACAAATCTGAACTTGGATTGAACTACAGTGTGTGAACATATAACATTCCTGTGGAAATGCCATGGTTAGTAAAAGAATATCCTGTACGCTTTAAAGCACAAAACAAACTCGGCATGCAACTTGATTCATCCAATAGTATTCAAAGTTCTAGAATTAGCAGGATTTAAGAAACCTGTTATTGTGTTTGTTTCCTCCTCTTCACCGGATCTATTATGTTCCTGCTTTGTGACTCAGAGCAATGACGACTAAAAGCTTTCATGATCATGAGGTTGATTTCTAACCTGAGTAAAGGAAAGATATCACAGAGTGTACCCCATATTCCCTAAAAAAGGAAGAAATTTTGCAGTGTGTCATATCACAGTGATTTTCTGGATATGACCTTTGCACTGTCAGCATGTTTTTGTTGTTGCAGAACTATGGCTAACTCTGTTGACGGACATTGTACAGCCACCATGAGCATCAGTAACCTGTGGGCCATGGAAACACTTTTCAGCTCCTCTATCAGGATTTTCATTTAGACCTTTGAGTGAGCTAATGAATTAGAATCTGATTGTTCAAAACAAAGTATAAAAACTTCCATTGTTAAATAACTTCCAGTAGTAATTTATTAATGAAAGTCATTCTTATGTGGCTGTTGACTGAAAGACCTTGTCTTTACCAGTGATCCTATCAAATGGACTTGTTGCACAAAAACCAGCAGGACTAATAGTGAGATTAGATTTGAATATTTTAGGGAGGGGGGAGGACTTTTGTTTCTTTAATTTTAAAGAAATTTTTTAAGTTGTATTTTCACAACTAGAAGTTCAAAATAAGTCACATCTTTTCTAAAATGCTTTAGTATATTTATCTATAAATTTGGAAAAATGTTATCTTCAATTCCAATATAGGGAAACAGACATGGTGGCCATGATCATCCAGAAAACGAACCTAGCACACCAAGAACAGAACCCTCTTCAGTGCTCTCCTGAAACTCAAGCCAGTAACATATTCTTTCTTTTATAATAAAAAATTGCAGTCTTTGTTCCGCTTTACCCCTAAGTTTTTTCCTTTACATCTCTATCTACTAACACTTAGTATCTACTAAATCTAATAGAACCAGGGAATGGTTTGGGCTGGAAGAGACCTCTAAAACTCAAGTAGTCCAACCACCCTGCAATGAATAGGGACATCTCCAATTGAATCACTTTACCACAATGCTTTTCCTTGCCATGTCTCCAAAAGACACGTATTTGTGAAACTACTGCTTTTATTTGTCTAATCCCTTAGATGACTTTCATCATTGACTTTTCTGTGTTCGAGTGTTCGGCTTGATAATTAAGATTCCCAAATAAATCAAGCTAAGGACTGCACGCTGTGTCTAGAACATTGCACACATATAGTGTCTGTATGTAAGAAAAAAACAGGTCAAATTCAATATCAAAATATGATGTTAATGATATAAAAATCCATGAGCCATGTCAGTAGTAAAGTTATTTAGTGGTTTGCTGTGACAGTCATCTTATTTTCATTAATAATAATTCCACTAATGACTTTCACATAAAATGCAGGTCCAAACCAAAAAGAATTGTTAATCTGGGAGGCAGTGTAAATGTAGGGAAGATCAGGGTTCACTAAGGAAAGAAAGGTAGACTGGAAGACTGCAGATAAAGAAACAAGCTTAAGTGCAGAGATGGGTAATAGAAAGGTGGGATGAAGACTTGGAATAGGTACAAAAATGTACATTCTTTCTTTCTTTCTGACTAGGGATGGGAACAAGCAGTGAACTGTGGTCATGGCTTGGAAATGAAAGAATTGTTTTCACAAACAAAGGCTGAACATGTGCTACTAGTGAAGAACACCCTGTTATGATCTGGTTTAAAAATTATTAGAAATGCCTCTGCCCGAGTTAAGATACAAAAGAGACCGTATGCCAAAGTCAATAGTATGGGGTTTATTTAATGGCAAATGTGAGGCAGCGAAAGAGAAATAGAAAGAGGGGAAAGCAGGTGGGAGGGAGAAAGAAAGTGACAGAGATTAAAATAGAAAAAGTACTACCACTCCATATAACCTGGCAGTGTCCTGTCAGTCTGGTTCTTCTGGTCTTCTTGGTGGTGAGGGTCCCACAAAATAGAGTCCAATTGATTAATATACATTCAGGAGATGCCAGGAATCTCCCCTTGGGGTGGGGGTGAAGTTTTGCAGTCTCTTGTGACAGACTCTGGATTTGTTAGCTCACTTGGATCATGTGCAGTCCTCTGGTGGCAGAAGGCCTCAGGAATCAACTGGGGGGCGCTTTTGGGGTCTTTGACAGTTTATGACCCCTCCTCAGCTGCCTCTCATGTGAATGTCCTGTGTGTACATGGTCTTCCCAGAGCAGGAGTAGGGGCAGCTGTGGGGAGGGGTTTACTACAGTTTGGTGAGGCAAGATTTCATGGGCACACACCCAAAACCCTGCACCACTCCCTGACCCAGCTAGGGCTGATTCTTAACACAGATACATTCTTCTTTCCTGAGCCTTGTTTACTTCTCCTCAGACCTGAGATGATTAGACAATAGTCTTATCTCAAGTTCCCAGTCACAGCCCAAATTCCAGTCAGGTTTCAGTGGTCAAAGACAGGCAGTTGCTTCCTTGTAGTTTGGCAGAAAGTCTTTCTATGACTTTGACAATGATTAAGACATTACCAACACTTCAGTCCATCACACATCCACAGATAAAAACAATTATTTTCTTCAGGAAGATTTAAAAAGTAGTAAGTGCCATTGTACAAAACAAAAGAAAAACTTCATTTTTGGTTACCCATCCCCCCCCCCCAAAAAAAAAAAAAAAAAAGAGAATGCAGATGGACTACAAAGACAACCAGGGAGAAGCCTGTCTAGAAAAGGGTCTTTGAACAGTTTCATTTATTGAACCTAGAAATATTAAAAAAGAGATCACTGTCAAACAACCCCTGGAATTGAGAGCAACAGAATACACTAAACAACAGTGCTGGTCTAGTTACAAATATAGATAGAATGGTTGTGGTAAATCAGAATTAAAAATCTCTCATTTTTAAGTATTAGTCTCTACAAAATCTCTTTCACCATGTGACTCATTTTGAGAAGACAGTGCAATGCTGTACAGGAGAAGGAACAATGGGAAAGTGAAAAAACTGTAAGAGTGTACAAAAAGAGATTATACAACAATAGCTCAGGGTTGAACTTGCTATTCTGAAGTCTTTCCTATTCCCTTCTTTCTCCTTTTAGCAATTCCTAATTAGCTCTCACAACTTCTGACATAGATACCCAGTTTTCTTCCTGTTCAGCTTAAATAGAGATGTAGACAGGCAAGTCTGCATTGCTTTTCCCTGAAATGTTATATCACTCTCTCTAATAATGAGATACATCTTCACCTTGTATCAAAATACAATCACTGGAGCCTGCAAGAAGTACACGTGTCACTCACTAATGTGATTTCACTGTTACAGACAGAGTACAAAATGGAGAGGAAGGAAAAGGAAATCAAGCAATAGCTTGATATGTTCATTATTCATCAACTAATTAGTAGACATTAAAAAGTCTAATGTAATTACTCTCTTATTTGCATCCAACTTCTTTTTCTCCTGTAGGAGATAAAACAAATGCTGGCTAAAAGCTCATGGAAAGAGAAAGAGAAAAATAACCAAAAAGAGAAAAGAAAAAAAAAGAAAAAGAAAAAATCCTGAAGGGTAGGATTAGAATTTCATACCTCTGGCTTTCTCTATCACCACCTCTCTTTTGCCCACTCTTTGATGCCGAATGGGTCACTTGATGTATTGTACATTAATAAAGCCTGATTTTGCATAAAATCCTTTTCTACAGATTTATCAACTTTAGAGCTCTCACACCTTCCAGAAGAAATTGCATTGGAACGAGATCAAAATGTCTAAACAAATTTTAGTGATCATGTCTGATTTTCAGTAATTTTTTTTTAAGTCAAAAGAGTAGGAGCTCTTAAATTAAGCATAAGAATGAATGCGAACAGTAGTCAGGGACAGAGTGCAAATGGTTGCCTTTAGAAACCTTCAAAATTGCTTGATTTTACACTTGTGAATTTTCTCATGCCTGTAGTTTCTGATCAATGTTATCCTTGGAGCTACTAAAAACATGTGTCTTTCCAACAGCTGTTTCTTTGATTCATTTCTGTACTCAGTGAAGCTGCCTTGACTCTGTCACTGTGAAGAGTAACAGTTTTTATTCTGAGGTCTGGTCTATCATCAAGGATTTGAGGATTAAGTTGCTTCACTGCTATTGGCACTACAGGTGCTGTGTAAGTCCATATGGCAGTGGGAAGAAGACTCCATAGCATTAGGTTGTTGAACAGATAAGAGGATTATAGACAAATAGTTCCTAATTGGTGTGAATGATTCTCTTTCTTTTGGTTGTTTTATTTTTCTCTTGGCTTGCCCTGAGCACTGAAAGCAAGAATTTTTACAGGCACAAAATAGTCAGACAGTTTTCTGTGGTTTTCTGGGGACAGACAGGAAACACAGTTCATTCTGTGAAAGCATCATGCTTTCTTGTCTCCATGATCTGGTTAGCTGGTGGAGTTTTTCAATTTACATTAGAGAGACTTTACAGAACCTACATTCGAATTTTAAAACAAGACACTCTAACACATGGTCACGTAGATCTTCTTCCATAATTTTTCACCACAAATGTCAAAAAGGACTCATGAGCACAACACAGCCAGTTTGGAACTACATAGACCACTCCTTTCCTGACCAGCACTGGATTTGGCCCATTTTTGCAAGCCAGTCTATTAAAACAGAGCCATCACATGATATACAAAGACAGATAGATAAATAGATAGAGAGATAGAGAGATAGAGAGATAGAGAGATAGATAGATGCTCACCCATATATATTTCTCTCTCAGAAGCTATTTCCACTGCAATAATACACTATGCACAAAGAGAAAGTGTCTGCAGTCTCAATCCTGAAAGTGTTCAAATTTATGTCTGATGTTCAAAAGCATCAGAGACTTAGCATCCTATGAAAAATAAGTAGTAGTAAAAAATAAAATCGATTAGGTTCCTACGCATGACTCTTAGTTTTCCATTATACAACTTTGTCTAAATACATTTTTAAAATACTAAATTTAGTATTTTCTGTGGTTTCTTGGATGTATAGAACTTAAATGATCTTAACATAAAAGCAATTGAAAAATATGCAACCTGAGAGAAAGAACTGACATTTTTTAAAATACAAACCATCTGTGACATTTTTGTTATTATTATTTTTATTGTCACATTTCGCCCCCTCTTTAATTCAGCCCACAAGACACCACACAGCTGCCTTAGAGGCAATCTGCTGGGAAAGGCAGAGACTAAACCAACCTACTATTTAATTATTATTCTTAGTTATGAATCAGTGAACAGGCACTACATGGTGCTTTGCCTTATGGTTTTTGCCTTCCTGATTGAATTTCCCTCTTTGTAATAATTGCTTTTAGCACCAAGAACATTATGTTCCAGAAAACAGTCTCACCAAGGGATGGAGTCCCCAGCTGGGACATGAACTTGCAACACTAAAGTGCAGGGGAAGAAGTGCATCGAAGCAGTGGCAGAGCTTTTTCTCACTAAAATAAGAGCCAAAGCTCTTCTGTAATTAACTCAGTGCTAACTGGCTCCCTATGTTTGCGCTCAGCAGAAGAGGGTGTTGTACAGCAGCTTGAGAAATGAAAGGCCTCTCATTTACATGTGACAAACTACTCTCCACCAGAGCTCACTAGGCCAGACTGTGATGCTGGACAGGATAGTACACCAGGGTGCAGATGGCTGCTCTTCAATAAAGGGCAGCACAGCCACATCTGATTCCTATTCGATCCTATTTGGGTTATTTTTTATAATGACTTTCTGAAATACAGCTTTTCACTGAATGTCCAGTCCGGGAGCTGCCCACGTAGTTGAGAGACAGAAGGTGCAGGCTGGTTCAGGCACTGTAGGAAGCAAAAATTTTGTTTTAGGAGACAGGGTCTTCCGTGCATCAATTCTGTGTAAAAAGTTTCATATCAACATGACAAGCTGTCTTGTTGAGCTGACCAAAAAAAGAAAAAAAAAAAAAAACCCAACCAAAAATCATTTATTTTTTCTCAACATAACCAGAACTAAATTAGGTCAATAATGTGAAATGCAGAGGGAACTTGCTTTGAAATGTTTTCTTGATTTACTTTCACTATAGGTACCTGTGTTATCTCAGAAAAAAAACTGAAGATGGCTGTAATTCCAGTTACAAAAGAATTTTTTTTTCAGTTATATAAATTGGGATTACACTAGTGTTGTTGATCTGTACCCATCCAATAGATTTTTCTCTTTTCCCTCCAGGAAAGAAAGTAGATTCAAAGAAAACATCTACACTTACCTACAGCTGGTGAAACAACACACTTCAGATGAGGTCAAGCAGGTCTACCAAAGGAGTATTCACTTTTCCTTTCTAAGATTCAATTATTAGAGTTATGAGAGTAATTCAGTACAAAAATTCCTCATTTACTCCACAGAACCCATATGTAAAATTGTCTTTAAAATCTTAACAACACAAAAAAGGAAAACAGGTGGGTTTTTTCTGAAAGTATTTTTAGAAGTCTCTTCCTAAGTTTATTTTCCAGTCATTTTATTTTCTCATATTCTGTTGCTCTTTTATCACACTCTTTTTTTCCCCCAAGAAAATATATTTTTCTTTTTGCTTGTCTTGGTGTTTTTTCAAAAAATTTATTAAACATTTCTACTCTATAACTGTGAAAGGGCCTATTGTTTATTTATTTGTTTGCAGGACTTGTATCTCAAAGTAGTGGAAGGGCACAAGTCAAATAGATAAAACAAAGCAAAATAGAACCAAATAAACTGAAATATTTGTCAAAAGGTTACCATTTGCCCACAAAGTTATCACTGTGGGAAAACTCAGATGTTGCAATTATTTTGCATTTTAATTTAAAAATCTCCATGCACAGAACACAGGTAGGGGCAGTAATAGGTAATATCTTTGGTCACATCTTATTTTCCATTAAAAAATTTTTCCTTTACAAGCAATTTGGGACCTCTTAAAAACAGTGCTCCAGAATTACTTTGATTTGCAGTATGACTTTGACATTTGTCCAGGCAGCAGTCCTAGAATTGCTGAATTTCAATTTAGTAATTAATCTTTTCAAAGCAGAAGATCTGCACTTCAGTCCACGCCTTTCCACTGGCCAGATAGATAAAGCTATTTAAAATTCTTAGGGGGCAGATGAGTGACTCAGGAACCAAACACTTAGTATTTAATGTCTTTTTTTTCTACAATTACCTGAATGTTTCCATTCTATTTGCCATGTTTATTTGCATCAGTGTGAGAAATCTTGCAATGTCACATTTTCAGCTTGGATATTAGACAAGAGCAATCAGCAACCTTACCTACTTAAGTGAATTGCTGAAATTCACACACAAACAAAGACTGTTCCTCACGCGGGCATTCAGCACCTGTTCAGATGAGAGTTATGCTTGCTGTCCAAAATAGGCATTTTGAAACTGTAAGACTCTGGAGTCTGAAGGTGCCTTTCCAGTCTTGCATTTATTTGAGTCAAACAGACCTAGCAGAAACAAATTGTTAACAAGAAAATCCTAAAAGTTGTACAGAGATACTATCAAAAGTTACATCATGCCCTGTTCCACATAATCTTTGGACAACATCTCAAACATTACCATGCCTACAAAAAATAAAATAGTCTCTAATTTCTTAATGAAGAGCAGATCATGCTGCAGTTGTGTGCCTGAGTTTCAGCCAGGATCTCTTTTAAAATCAACGGAAAGATGTGTATTCTTTCAGTTAACCCTTGTATCCAGATGGGAAGTTCTTGACTTATTCCCATATTGGTGCTGAATGTTTAATTTACTTGTATAACTACAGATTGTTGCAAAAAAAATACTGTTTTATAGAGAAAGAATGGTTCTCACAGTTCCTTCCAATAATTTCAACTGCAGCTGCTTTAAAGGTAAACAAATTACTTTTGGTAAAATTTATTTGGGTCATGAATCTAGAAAACTTAAAACTTGAAGGAACTTTATGAACCAGAAGTAAATCCACAGTTCTGTTTGCAGTGCAATAAAGTTGCACATGTAACTTTTGCAAATAATTGTAGTAGGATTAAGATTATGAAAAGCTTCTAGACTACCATAAGTAAGTTCTTCGGGATCTAAAGAACCATAAATAAATCGATAATAATTTATACATAGATTTATTTTCACCATAATTTTAAAAAGAGTTTAAGACAGTTTTGTTGTTGTTTACCCTGCAGAGTTTGCTTTTAATTAGCTCATCTTCAACACTGCAGTTTAATTGCTAATCCATTTCTTGAATGAATAATGACAAACATTTTATTCTTTTACTCAAAATCATCTTGCATAGAAGTAGTACACCTAGTTTGACACAGGATTTATTCGGAACATTTGGCTGTTATTAGTCTTGCCTTGTGTTCAAGCTTGCAATGAAATTTGAACTAAATAAACAGGATATTTAATGGAGAGCAAGATATGTCCTACTTATTCCTGCATGCCAACAATTAATACTGGTTGACTTTTGAAGATCCAGCTGTACTCTAAGCACAAGCTGCAACAAAGAAATATGATCAAATCTTTCTCCATACTTCACACAACTTGAAACAGCTGAATTAATGACCAAGTTTAATAATGACCAAGAATTTTCTATGACAGCATCAGTTTAATATCTGCTGCAGGTGTTGGCTGGAGAATTAAGTTTTTTTCGACAGTTGAGCTAAAGATCCTTTGAAGTGTATGTTCAGTTAAATGTATCAATTTTGCTGGAATTAGGGAACTAAAAGAACTGAAAATTCTGGGTAGCTACTGCTGCTTATCTAATATTGTCGCTTGCCACAAAAACATAAAGATGTCCTGACTGGCTCAAATACTAATAAATTGTCCTTATAGCTGAAATTGTGGCTCCCACCCTACACTGCAGGTAGGCTAAGGTTCTGTGATATGGTTTCTCTGTATTTAGTTACTGCCAGTGGATTTCCTTAGCTTATCTCAAGTTAAACAAAACTCAAATACCTCTTGTTCAACACATCCTAAGAAAAAACTTCCACAAATTAGTAATTCACTGCATATGAAACGATTGTTTTTCAATTTTTCTGCACCTGGTTTCATTTGTTTCCCTCTGCTCCCATACCAGATGGGAGACACCCATCCACATTCTCCAAGGTCTTTGTAGATTTCTGTGTTATTCTCCTCAACTGTTTCTTCTCCAGATCAGAGCCTTAGCCTACCCACTTGTCCCTCTTTTGAAAAGTATTTAATGTCTCTGATCATTACTGCTTTTCCCTGAACTTCTTTGGGTTCAACAGGTATTAAGCTTTAGAAAGGCTAAATAATGCTTTATAAAGCAAAATATAATAGTACTTCAGGGAACTTGAGAAACTACAGCAAGGAAGAGGAAGATAATAGTCTAGAACTAAAGTGTAATCAAAATGGAGTAAAGCCAAGGAAAGTCCCCTTACAATGTGCAAAGTAAAAAATATACCCAAATTAATGTACAGATCAAGGAATCTACTCTACAAATTACTAGTAACATGATCCAATGAAGACTGAATTGCTTAAAAAAAAATCCTTTTGGTTTCAAAGTGCACAGTGTCAGTAATATTCCATTTTGTGGTACTGGTGCTATTACATCTGAGAATCACACAGCATGGGAAAAGCAGAAAGGTTCAGCCTTCTACTAGCTGAGATCGAAGGGGTCAGTGAGTTTGTTTGAAGTCTGAGGAGTAGAGGGATAGGGATCTCCCTGTTTCCTCCTCTTGTATCCAGTCCCTTCGTACACTAATGCTCACTTCTATTTCATTTGTTTCGCAGAAAGAGTGAGAGGGAGAAGAAGGAGCCAAAGGGAGTCCTGGAGCAAGAGGAAAGGGTTGAGGAAGAGAAATACAAGTGAGAGAGAGACTGATGCCCACAGGTTTTTCTGCTGGAGTTAAAAAAGAGGGCTTTATATGCAGAAAGAAGAATTGGTGGCTGGGAAAACAGGCACTGCTCCAGTCGTCAGCCTCCATCTCTTGTGGAATGAGCTTGGCAGGCAGTTTGCATCCTGCCTACTTTGCCAGTGCTTAAAGCCAGCCTTCCTTGGACCACAGCCTGATACCTAGACACAAAGCTTAAATTACATGGGGAAAGTCTGAGTAGTGTGTACTGTTATGCCAACTCAGAAATATGATGCTTTTGCTGCATAAACTGAACCATAAACTTCCTCTGCATTTACTTTTATTATCATGATTATATTGCTATCTACACCTAGATTTCAAAATATATGCATTCATGTGGCAGCAAAAACTCTACAATACTTCAATTAGCTGCTAAATATTTTAAAATATATAGTATATACCAATATGAGTGTTACATGCTGACTCAGCTGATTGCCCGTGAGCATCTCTCAGAAAAAAGTGAGTTTTCTGAGTGAGATTCTGAAAAATGATTCACCTACACCATACCTAAAGGATCAATGACAAATGATACCAAATGGCAGACAATTTTGTAAAAGCTTTGAGAATACAACATAAAAAGGCAAAATAAAATCCTAGAAGTGAAATAGTATGCTTCATAATGTAAGAACAACACTGATGGCAGTGGTGTCAAGTAATGCACCAAGAATTATGAAACAATCTCAGTAGCACACAAATTTCTCATCTCAACTTTTGCCAGGATTATTAATTGTTCACCATAACTTATTTATGAAGAATTATTCTAAATCAGAATAAAATTTCTCAAACATAATCACAAAGTACTATAGAAAGATCACCACATTGAGGGGTCCAAAAAGTTTATAGCCTGATTGAAAAATGAGAACAGAATAAATAAATAATTTAGAAATATTAATTGAAAGAAAAGGAAGTACAAAGATTTTTCAAAAATCATTATTGTTGATTGAAAAAAGAACACTGATTTTTTATTGTGATTTTAGTCAAGTATTGAATGAAAGGAAGAACATTTGCATGTATGTTTTTTTAAAAACTTCAACATAAAAACAAACAAACAAAAATTTAATCCACCGTGAGAAGGACTTCAACGCATTATACTTGAAAGTATTCTTAGAACCTGATAAGACTGATTCACATTAATGCTGTACAGCTAACCAAACAAGCCAGGACAGCTATAACAGCAAAAACATATTAGTCCTTGCAGGTGTAGAGGCAGAAGGTTCGTTAGGGAAAGTCCTTTCTTCGAGCACAACTTACAAGAAAAAGTGTGAGGGCTAGACAACATGAGAAGAATAGCCTGCATCCCCTACTTGCTCTCTATTTTAACAAAGTAGATTGTTCCAAATATCTTTTATGACATGTGCTTCTCAAGCATAACCTTTTGGTGCACTAAGTCACCTCTGTGTCTGCTGAGTCTATCACTGCTGAGACTGTGCAGCTTATTCTTCACATATCAGAGTCTCACTTGATTGCTACACAGGTCTTTTACCAAATCCCCAGTCAGATTGTTCTTATTTCAAAGACTTTTCTGCCACTTCATGTCTTTACATCAGGGATATAGATGTCTAATATTAAGGAAGAAAAATGGCTTCTCAGCTGCTTGTTCTTCTTCTTTTTATCTTATCCTGACTCTTTTATATTTTTATAAAGCAAAACGAAAAAGTTCCTGACAAAAGGCTTCTGTGATGCAAAATTACATGTACTCCCTTCACAATACTGCAATACAAACAGGACTTCTTTGTCAAAGTGGGTGGACTGCAGTACCTGACCCAGTTCTAGTGAATAAAGAAATGGGTAAGAGCTGAAGTATGCTAAGGTAAAGAAGTACAGTGAGTAAGGGGACAAACAGGTGGGTATTATTGGGGTAAACTCTGTAGAGAAAGGAACAAGTTTATAAGCCCGTGTGATCCACCTGTAATAACAAATGAGATTTCATACCTGCTTCATTACTTTTCACTATTACTCTTCAGTTTTGGGGGTTTTTTTGCTAAAGGGAGGCAAAGAGACAAAGGGGCAAAGACTGCCTACATCAGTTTCAGGGAAACTTTCTGAAAACTACACACAAGAATTACATGAAATCTGAGGCAGAAGATGAAAGTTGTAAAGATTGTGCAGAACATGAAAAATCACTTCATGGCAAATCACTTTAACCAGCTAACCAGCTAAGTTATCCGTTTGTGACTTTAATGTCTAAAACAGATGTAAGAATAAAACCATCAGCATAAACATTTTAGTTCTTCTTCCCTGGCTTTGGATATAGGGGAAAGCAGGGTTGCCTTACGCAAATTCAGAAAAACAGACCATAAAACAGTCATTTCTAACCAGATTTTTACATGCAAGACATGCTTCTGTGTGATTAAATTAATAAGTAAATAGAACGCCTGACTTTGTAATTCTGGTTTTATTAATTTTGTGTATCACATTTCTTTAAACAATAATGCAACATTGATTACATTAGCAAACTTTTTTCACATCCTGTGCTTTCTCAGTTCTTGAGCTTAAGTGAAGGTATAATGTTTTGTACCTAATTAATTTTTTTGTTTGTTTTTCTTCATTGTATTGTATATTCATTGTTTTCCTCTAGACAGGAACAAATGGTTCTGCCAAAAGAAGAAGCTCTAAACTTTAATGAAGTTTCTGGATGGTACCCATGATTGATTTTAAACTAATCCAATTTCTTGTAAAGATCATGTATCTCTTCTAGCATCAGAGCATTTGACATCACAACCAGTAAAAATAATCTCATGTATGAGGGATGAACAGCCTCAGAGGTACCACTGACAGCATGCAGAGACTCAGTGCTTTTCACGGTGATGTCAGGAGAGAAAGACTTTGTTTCTTTTACAAGAAAGTGGCTTTTCTTCCAAAAGTCAGATCTCAATAGCTGGTTTTGCAGACAGATTTTACAGTCATCTATTTTGTACTTGAAACAAATTAAGAAGGTAGTGTGAACTGGCAGGGCTTGGGATTTTGAGCTCTTTTTTTTATGTCCTGCATCTGCTTCTTGGCAAAGGAATGGAGCTAAAATGCACTTCGCTTATGCCTATTTTGTCCTTATACCCAAAGGCAAATTCCACTAACCTCTATTTTTTTATCATCTCTATCCTTCAGAAAAACAAACAAACAAACAAACAAACAAACAAACAAAATCAGGCAAACAAAACCCAAATGAAAACAAATAAGCCCCCAAACGAAACCAACCAAACTAAACCCAAAACAAAACAAACACAAAACCAACAAAACCACAGAAAACCTAGCCAGAGGATATCCATAAACTTCAATAGAAACTGACACCAGCTTGCACGTTACTGACACAGAGATATGAGGTCAATAATAATTTAATACAAAGTCTTGAAATAAAATCATAATATTTCATCAATTTCATCAATGCTTTCATTTCTTACCTCCTTATTTCTACATTTTTTCTCCTAAACTTTTAAAAAGAGCAAAATAGTATTGGTATATTTTAACAGTGACCATATCAAAGCTGCTACACTAAGTTTTCAGGGCCATGGGGTTTATTGAGTTAAAGATTTAAAATATTTTCAAATCATGATCCACAGCTCAGTGACATTTCATTATCCACCCTACATTCACAGTACAGTTATTTATAAAAATGTCCATTTGATGTTTAAGCTCTAAATGAAAGAATAAATTAACACAGTGTGAACTATTACAAGTACTAGCAATAAGGGAACAATAAATTAAACCAACTTTACCATCCACCAAAGCTACTTTAGAGGGAAAATACCATTCTTAGGATTGATGCTTTCATAGCTGGTATCTTTTAAAGGTTTACAGTATGTCTGCAAAATGTGAAGTTAGAAAGTCATACTGAATTAAAAAAGAAAAGCTTCCTGTTCTGGTAACTAAAATTAAAATTATGGAAAAATAGGACTGGAAACAACCCAAGGAATCATGTATTCTTTTTGTTGTTAAAAATATAGTATCATTTATACAATTTTTTTCATTACACAGACTCCTCAGTCCTTTAAGTAATTCATTGAATTTTTTTGTTACCTATCCAAATTGAAATAAAAGTTCTTATATTAATTTTTTTGTCCTACAGTTTAAGACACTATCTTCTTTCTGATCTTTGCAACACCCTTGACACATCTGACTTTTTTTTTGCCCCGCATACTTGTTTATTATCTTTGGGTTTAAATAGTCCCAAGGTCAACTTCCTCTCAGAACTGATTCATTTTGTACCTTTTTAATTATTCACATATTCCTCAAAATGTTGTACAGCATTTCATGCTGCCCAAAATAAATAAAGAAAAAAAAACAAAGCAAACAAAACAAACAAACAAAACCCCCAAAGACCAAAAAATCAAAACCACCCAAAGCTCCCCCCCCAAAAGAAATCCATATCAATACACCTGAGGCCTTACTAATGGTAAATAAGTTTATAAAAGGAACAATTATTTAATATTTTTACCAAGCTCTGTTTACTTTGCATCCTAGTACACAACCTAGTATCTTCTCTTACAACCTTGATCATTCATGTCTAACTTCTTTCTAAGCATAATTTGAAAAGCCTTGGGTCTTCTTAGGTTTGCTCTCTCAACAGTTAATATTCTCCTGAATATCATAGA
Organism: Manacus vitellinus; assembly: GCF_001715985.3. NCBI lineage: Eukaryota > Metazoa > Chordata > Aves > Passeriformes > Pipridae > Manacus > Manacus vitellinus. The sequence continues at coordinate 10,495,407 of NW_021940917.1, read as the reverse complement.
ATCACAATATGTTAAGGGGTTGAAATGGACTTTAAAGATCATCTAGTCCTAATCCCCCTGCCAGATGCAGGGACATCTCCCACTAGACCAGGTTGCTCAAGGCCTTATCCAACCTGGCCCTGAACACTGCCAGGGTTGGGGCATCCACAGCCTCCCTGGGCAACCTGTTCCAGTGTCTCACCACCATCATAGTAAAAAGTTTTTTGGATTATCTAACCTAAATTTCCTTTCTTTCCATTTATATTCATTATTCCTTTTCCTGTCCCTACAGTTCCTGATGAAAAGTCCCTCTCCAGCTTCCCTGTAGGTTCCCTTCAGATACTGGAAGGTGCTATGAGGACTCCACACAACCTTCTGTTCTCCAGCCTGAACAGCTTGCCTTCATAGGGGAGTTGCTCCAGTCTTCTTATCAATTTTATGTCCCTCCTCTGGACTTCTTCCAACAGTTCCACGTCCTTCTGATGTTGGAGGAGCCAGAACTGGATGCAGTACTCCAGGTGGGGTCTCATGAGAGCAGAGCAGAGGGGCCCTCACCCTGCTGGCCACATTGCTTTTGATGCAGCCCAGGACATGGCTTCTTTTCTGGGCTGTGAGAGCACACTGCAATGTGTGAACTGCAGTTTGTTTTTACCACACAAATTTATCTCATTAAATCATTATCCTTCATATTTTTCTCATTAAATTTTGTCCTTAAATTCCCCACACCAAATCTCTAATTTTTGGAGGTGATTTTGAATTTTAAACCCTTCCTCCATTGCAGGTCTTATCCAAATTTTTTTCTATAGCATACTTATTACATAAACTCTTTAGTCCCTCATCCAAGTACCTGAAAGTATCAAAAAGTGCCTCTGCAGACCATCACATTCTTCTATTTATTAGACAACCAATTCCTATTCTGTGGCAGAGATGTCTTTTGTATATACACAACTTTTTAAACTTCCTATTGTATTCATTTTAGAGTTAACGTTGTGAAAGACAGATTTTGGCCTCAGGTTTGCTTTCTGTCTAGCACACTACTACACGTGAATCAAACAGATTCCAAATGTGAAATACTGACTGATTTGGTTTGCTGCCATTCGTGATCTAATCATTCCAAAAGGTCACTTGTGGGTGGTCCATATACTGTGGAGATCTTAGGTCATAAGTAGGAGCAGGTTGTCATCATATGTGCCCTCAAAAAAACCTAAAACCAAAACCAAAACAACCCCCCCCAAACAAACAAAACCAAAACAAAAAGAAAACCACAAAAAAACCCACAGAAAAACAAACAAACAAATGAATAAACTCCTAAAGAATTTGAAAGAGAAAATTTTTTCCCCTGAAACAGGTCAAACCACAAAACTTTTTTCTAATGTGTTCTCATTCCCTCAGCCTGTATTTTAAGAAGCAAAGTAATAAAGGATTTGGTGCTTCCTTTACATTAGAAAGGGATGCAAGAAACATGTTGATGCCAGCACCTCCCTATAACATTCTAGACTGACTGGTACATGATAATTCATGAGAAGTTTCTGTGACACTGCTCTCAAAATGAGGTATTATTCACTGTATTGATGGCAGTATCTATGCCTGAGGTATTGCGACCTCATATGTGTTCAAGGGAAAGAGATACACAGATACAAGGACAATAAAAGAAGGACAGAGACACAAAGGTCCTTGAGCAAATTTTAGCTAAACCAGTTTCTTTATTGTCATAGGAAAAAAATTCAGCTTTGACGAGTGCAGAGAAAAAACTGCTATGAGCACTGAAAAGACAGACTGCTTTATTCTAAGCTGCCTTCTATTCCTCTGCATTAGACAGCAGAAAAATTAAGTATACACCAGTACCTGACTTCAAATTAAGTGGTAATGAATGCAGATTTCCTTGAAGATTCAAAAAGTTAGCAATTACAGTTTTATTGAAATTTGAAATGGTGAAATAAACTGTCTCTACTGTCCTATACATGTAATTGATGAGTTAATTTGTCTTCAGCACTCTCACAGTTTCAATATTTCTCCATCAATGCCATGAAAATTAATAGGATACAAAATGTATAAAATCATGTTCCCCAAGAAACCAGTGTTCACTACCAGTGAAGCATGTTTATTTAATTTGCCATTGGTGTGGGCTCACCATATTTTTCCCTTTTCTGTTACATTTCTTTTTTTTCTTCTTTTTTTTTCTTTTTCTTTTTCCTTTAGTCTTTCCTTTTTCCTGTTCTTTTCTTTCCTCAGTGACATTTGTCAGACTTGGTATTTTGTGACATTTTCTGTTTCATATTGCTAACACACTGGCTACAGAATTAAAAGTCCACCCAGAGGAAGAGTTTCATTCAGGCACATCAACAGAGGCTTACATGGGCTCCATTTCTAACAAATATTTACAAGTAGACAGCTTCCCTATGAAGAGGTTGACTTGATTTTTCATTTTGTTTTTGTCTCGGTTGTGGTTTCTGACATGTTTCACTTCATTTTGCAAAACCTATGACTCTATAGCATTCCTCTGGGATTCAGACAAGCAATAATAAACCAGAATACAAAGAAACTACTGCTCTGCAGCAGTTGCATCAGCTGAAGGGGGACTCTCATGAAATGGGAAAGAAATAATCCTCATGGAATAATTTCACTTGATCTGTGTTCCACATATATCTGGGGAAGTGACCTGCCTTGTTGTTTTTTGGCAGGGGTATGTCATCTGAATTTCTTCAACGGGTTACTAATGTTCCACTAGCTGCTGTGCAGGCTATGGTGCTGATCCATTGCCAGCCACAGCATTTTTAGGTTTTGGGAATGTGACTTGATTTTGATTGATGTATAATGTGTAAAATGCTTCCTCACTTAACCTTCAGAAAAGTGAAAAAATAAGGTTCTCTTTATGAGAAGGGATGAGTCAGGACTGTTTGCTCCTGCCACAGCTAATTTCATTCAAAGAAAATTTCCTTAATAATTTTGGTAGTATCAGTGGTAAAAGGACAAAATATTCATCTGTCTGACCTGAAGGGCTATTTGCTTCAGGGTCTGAAAGCTGGAATCCATCTATATCTGCAGGCTAAGTTAAAAATTAGATGTCATAAACAAATAACTTACTCACATAACATTTCCCAGTTGGGTTTTTTTAACAGTTTATCGGCATGAACTTATTCTTGTGTCCGTGTAAGTTCCAGATGGTATTCTTCCTGTGACAAAATGGCTTTTCTGATATTTTAAGAACGGTGGTGGTGCCCTCTACTTCTTTCCATTTTCTACAGAACAGAATATTGTAAAAGTAATTGGTTTTGGTGTTGGCTTCAGTTGTTCAAATAGAATAGACAAATATTTAAGAAAAAGTCAAGACCTTTAGTATAAAGAAAAGGCATCATAGGAAAAGAAATAATTTCTCAACATGCTCTATGAAAGAGAAGATGAGCAAATACTTACAGATTTCCAGATAATTATTTAGCTGGGGGGGTGGTGGGGAGGGTGGCATGGTGGGGGAGGGGAGACAAGGAATGCTAGAGCAGCTCAGTGGGCAACAGGCATCCAGTCAAGGTCAACTCACCACACGTATAAACTTTTCAGAACCCCTCACTGAATCTTAGTTCAGAAAGAGGTCTGACAAGAAGCAGCTCAACAAGAAACCACGTCTCTTCTGTTTGCTTCAGTGTGTTTTCTCTAAGTGAGCACACTGAGATTTAAAAAGTAAAAGCAGAGAGAAAGAGCAAAATGAAAGTCTAGAAAAAAAGCAGGTCCCAACAACAGAAGAAAAATTTATATCCACCTTGATCCCAGTATGCTGATGCCTCCTTTCTGCCACTTCTTTGTGGATGTCGCTTAATGAAGACATAATCATTAAAAGTTCCAGGTTGAAGCTTAAGTAACATTGGTACAGTCATACTTATTTATATCTACATAGATTTGTTAAAAGCATCCCAGCTATGCTCCAGGCACTAGCATAGATTTTAAATTTATGAATCAAATGGATGTGACACTTGGGGCGAACACTGCTGGGGTTTGAAACTGCCATACAGAGAAACATCCCATAACTGGCTATCTCAGTCTCCTCAGCCTATGCCTAGCTAGGTAGAACTGCCAGAGTTAAAGGTCAAAACCTGGATGCTGTGCTAACCTAACCAGTGAAAATTGTATTAGATATATGACCCTTACATAGACAACAGAAAATCCCCTTCCTCCGTGTTTATCCATGAAGTCACTGTGCTTCTGCTTCTAATAGATGAAGACTGGGAACAGTCAGGTTAAACATAGCATTACTAATGCATCTATATAAATAATATCAGGCATGAATATCATATCAGGCATATCATGCAAATTGTTATTTATTTTTACAGCACAGTTGTTTTAGTGATCATGCTGTGTATTTTGTGGAAGATAAGTCTAAAAATTCACATTTTCTTGTGACTTTAGTGAGCATTCAAGTGTAAATAGTAGTTGTTTTCCCCAAAGCATCTGTCTCCCATCCTTACCATATTTTTTCTCTAGCAAATGCAGTATTCTGTCAGCATACATAGCTCCATCTATTTTCATTACCCTTCTACTTTTCTTCTTGATATGATTATTTTATATGTAACAAAGACCATACCTGCTACAGATAAGAACACCTTAAACACAGAACTGATTTTATGCTTGTCCCTTCATTTTCCCAGTATGCAAGTACAGTTTAAAGTCTGTAAAAAGACAGTAAAATTTAACAACAAATTCCACCAATCCTCATCAGAAGCTAGCAGAAAGCAGGAGCTGACTTATCACCTATAAGATAACTTATGTGTCAAATCAAAAAAGCATGTCTTTGGTTGGTGAAAGATTTCCTCACAGAGGTTTGATCTATGGATAAATGGGGAGACATAAACTTAAACAGTTTCTAATTTTTTAATCATCATAAACTGCTAAAAATAGATCAAGAAAAAGAGCAGCACTGAACAGTAATGCATACTAAATTGGGGGAAAACAATTTTTAAAAAAACAATCAAATGAAGATAGACAAATCATCCATCAGCAAAACAAGTTAGACAAAGTATGCAATAGATAAATGATAAATGATGTGTACTATTTTTTTGAAGTCATACTTGGTTCTCAGTATTCAGTAACAAGAAAGAAATAAAACCAATGTACAAATACTTCCATCTTGTGAAAAAATAAAAAAAAAATCCTACTTCTATTTGTCAGTAATGACTCAGCAAGAGATAAGTTTGATTTACAATATTAAGCAGTATTATTATAATAGAATTATATTGTATTGTAGAGAAGCAATATCTGTTTTAAGATATAGTATTTAGTTCTCCCTACTCCCTTCTGCTTGTGTACAAACTCTTAGAGAAATGGTGCACTGCACCAAAATTCTCCTGACGATTCAAATAAAACAGAAAAACAAAACTGTAAAAAATATAGTGAAAAGGATACTTCAATAAGTGAGTTACCTCAGTTTCCTAGGCAATGGCACATGCATGGTTTCCCATTCTGACATAAAGGCAACAATTATATAATAGAAAATAAATTTTAAAAATCCTTTGGTTAAAACAATCCTCAATAAATGAGATATTTATTATGCTTTTTTTTCCAAGATACATTACTGCTGTTTACATAAGGTTATGAAGGATCACATCAGTGTCTACATGAGCTTGGAAATAATACAGTCAAACCTGATGGGCACAATGATATTTTTAAGTTCAGCCAGAGTGCAAAAGAAACAAATGCCTCAGGTACCTGTCAGAGACAGGTGTGATATGTCCTGGTTAGATTCACGCTGCGTTTTGGGCTTTATCCCCTGTGTCCACCTGTCATTAGTGTCCATTTCTGATCTGGTGAAATGTTGTTACATAGAAGCATGTAGCCTTTGCTATCACTGTTCTTTCTCTCAGGGATATTCACGTTTTTCCCTTCTCAGGTTTTGATGATAAGCTTTTTATCATTTCTGATAATCTGATGAGATAACCTCCTTCAGTGCCTTTGTACAACCAGCTTATTCCTTGGTCCTGCAAAACAGTTCCTGCAAAAGGAAGAAGATAGTGGTTCAACTTCTGTGACAGGGGCACCCCTCATGCAGAAGCAGCCCTGTGTGTCCAGTGTTCATTACAGCATCTGACTGTCAGTGGTGTGCTATTGAAGCATCCCAGTATTATCCAAGAGATGGTAAGGAAAATGGCAAAAGCCCCTTACACTGTCTATTTTGAGCTGTGCCTATCACATCTATGGCAATTTGTAATTTTCATCAAGAAGGGCAGGCAGGTGAAACAAAACTGAATCTTGGTCCCTGACATAGCAGTCACGGAGCTATTAAATGTGATAACGAAGTTGTTACCTGGAAGCAATTTACAGGTTGAGAAGTTTATAATTTTGATCATAAAAGCTAGTTCAGGTCAGTGCAGTAAAATGGAGACATGCCTTTGTTAATTAAAATACTGTAAGGCAAAAGATAGGACTGGCAGGTTGTCTGGCAAAAGTTTTAGTATCAATTCATCTCATATCAACAATTTAGAATATATTTTCTGCTCTAAGTTTTTTCAGTCAGCAGAATGCAGAATATAGTCTGCTGGCAAAGTCTCAGTTTCTGTAAGTTACATCCATAAGTTCCTGTAAGTTACATACTTTTTTAGCACAATAAATCAATTTAACAACACTGGTGAAGCTTTTCACACATAATCTGCCCATAAGTGTCAGCTAACACCTAACTCTTTGAAGTAAAGATCCTGCTTGCATGTATTTTGATCACATAGGTTTTCTTTTTCCATGTTTCAGATTGTATGTATTTCAGACCATGGGACACTAATTGCTATATGAACACAATTCAGTTCAATGTGTGGATTCAGCCTCTTGTGAAATAAGGAATACACAATAGTTTTGAGTTCATTGGCTTCAAAAAACACAACTGGAAGACAAGCAGAAGTCAAATGTGTTCCCCTAGAACTATGTTTAACTTTAGCAAAATCAGTTTGTGTTGAAAATCTACTTAAATCTACTGTCAGAAGAGTAAGTAGAGGTAAGAAAATAACGTGAAAGTGTTCTAAGACAGGTATTGGTTTGGTCATCATACATATGTTAAGCTTAGGTTCTTGCTTTTGTTTTTATGGCAGAGGTTTTTTTGTTGCTTCTATGCTTTTTACACAAATGTCTGTTTCCATGTTTACATCTAAAAAAAAATCCAAGCATTTGCTACTTATCGTAGGCCTGCATTTAAATTTTAATAGACTAAATAGTAGACAGATATTATTAAAGGATGTACACTGGTTTCCTTTTTAAACATCTGATGGGTAGTATCTAGGATTATGGTAAATGTGGAAGTAAGAATTTGTCATTTTCTGCAAACATTAAATAAGGACTTACATTATGCTTTCAACACACTGAGTTGTATTTGAATTGCATCTCCATGATGGTTCCCTTCCTAACATCTTTCAATGATGATAAGGATTTCCTTATAACTAAATGCATGCAGTGGAAAAGTGCATATCTGAAACATGTAACAAAACATTATGGACCAAATCACAGCTACATTACTGGCAAAAAGAGGAAAGGATTTTTTGATTACATCTGCTTCCAGGTTTACCAAAGCTATCAGCAGGCCTTACCAAGCCTTTCCAACAGGTGTCCTGATGAAAGGCAGAGAAATGGTTTTGCAGTTTATGGAAATGCTGCCTAACCACTGAAAACTTTGTAGAAGCAATATAATTTAAAATTTAGAGCTATTGTATATTAATGATTATTAAATTCACCTGAATCTGCAAGTGAACATGAGGTCTCTGATACATCCTTCTCTTCTGATTTATCAATCATTAATAATCAGGAAGAAAGATATTCTTTCTTCCACAGCCTTCCTGGCTAACCAAAAAAAAATGCCCATTCTAGCTACAGCAATAAAAGTAGTCAGTCTAATAAGTGTTGCCAGTCACTAAGCCTCTCGAGTTCATTCCAGCTACTAACATTTTTTAGGAAGAAGAATGTGTTCACTGATACTTGGCAAAGTACAAAAATCCAGGAATATCTGTTTGTCTGTACCATCAGAATAAATTATTAACTAGAAAATTTGTTTCTTGTGATGTCCAAATAAACCAATAGGTTGAAATGAAGCATTTTTAAAGAAAACAATACAGTCTATAACTAACCAGACATGTTATCTGTCAATATATACATCACATCAAGCATAGGAAAGGACACAGTCCTGAAAAAGGATGAAAAATAAAGACAGGTTTGTAAGGGGTAGTGTATCTGCAGTTGTTATGATCCCGTATTAAAATTATTAGAAATACCTCTGCCTGAATAAAGTACAAATGAGACCAGACGCCAAAGTCAATAGTACAGGTTTTATTTAATGATAAATGTGAGACAGACAAAGAGAGATAGAAAGAAATAGGAAAAAGGAGTGGGGTAAGGAAGAAAGTGACAGAGAGAGATTAAAATAGAAAATGTATTACCGCTCTGTGTAACCCGACAGAGTCCCATTGGTCTGGTTCTTCTGGTCTTCTTGGTGATGAGGGTCTCACAAAACATGGAGTCTAAGCACTTGCTACATATTGTAGGCCTGCATTTAAATTTTAATAGACTAAATAGTAGACAGATAGTATTAAAGGATGTACTCTGGTTTCCTTTTTAAAACTCTGACTGGGAGCATCCCGTGGCCCTTGCTGAGATCCTTGTGGACTTCTATCATTCAGGTGATGAATAGCTACAAGATTAGAAATATGAAATATTCTGGGGTGATTTTACGAAGTCTTAAATATAAATTTAATGTTTTCAGCCAAGTCTGTTCTCATCAGCTATGAAATAAGTTTAAAACTCTATCACCTCCAATCTTATAATAAAGGCAATAATTTACATCACATGATCTGTGATGTTGACCTAACCTTGAGAAAGGAATGCCTGCTTGAAATCAATGTGTCTCTAAAAAGGCCAGTCTTGGAATCAAAAGCAAGCATGTAGAAATATTCTCTACACTAAAAGTATTTTCTATGTTCTCTAACAGAAACATACCATAAACAAATACTCACATCTTTACAGATAGCTCATTAATATGATGTACCATTCAAACCTGAATTGTAATGACTCTGTAGTCCTGATTCAGCCTATTTTATAAATTCTCCATTCAACTCTAAACTAAAATGCTGGTGGGGAACACAGTGGTAATTTAATGTTTGACACAATCAAAAACCCCCATGAAATTGAGTTAATATCTTTGCACTTTGAAGAGCAGAACTGAATTTATGTTTTGGCAAATTCTCTGAATTTCTATTTCTTAAATTATGTATTATGCATAGCTTGGGCTGAATGTAAAGTGAGAAAGCAGCAAAATTGCTTTTGTATTTCATATTTTAGCTGCGTGAATGATGCATGTCCAGACTGTACATTCAGTACAAGGGATTAGCTGAAGCCAATTCGGAAACAGGGTAGAAGCAAAAAAACATACATTAAAAAATTACTCGAAAACATGAAAAATACTAGAAAAGGTGTAATATTTCCTGAGAGGTGTAGCTAACACTGATAAAACAGCTTTGTTCTGACCTGACATCCAAAAAAGCTTTTGAGATTTAAAAAGATTTGGTAAGCAGCAAGAATGGAAAGAAATTGCCTTTGGAATTTTATCCTCTGCCAATGACAATGACCATTTGGGCCAACATTTGGTAAAGAATATTTGTTTTTTTCAGCTTTTATAATCTCTCTGTAGTGGCCACTGCCTATAAACAGTAAGCACTTTCCAGTTAAATAATGTGTCTACTGAGGCTCTTTCTGTTGCTCTTACTGGTACAAAGTACCAACTTTCATGATAGATGTCCCTCTGGGCAGGTGAATGACTTCCTATCCCTAGAAATAACACTTAAAGTCAAATATGGGCTTGAATACCTGCTCCTGGATTCCTCCTTCAGACAGAGAGCTTGTGTCACTCATAAGCAACGAGGTGCTTCAACACTTATGGGTTTGTGGTCTTTATCTTGTTACCCTCCACAATTCAGAAATACTTTAGAATTGTACTCTGTATTTTTCTCCTTCTGAACACAAATTGAAATTCTTACTGCTTCGGACTGAAAGAGGGATATTTACAGACTGGTCACACAGAATTGTGTGTATGTTTTATTATGTATTCTAAGATTTCAAGTTCTTGTTACTTGTGGAGTATTTTAGTTTAAATATAAGAAATGGGTAATAAAAGCCTGTTGTCATCAGGAAATAACTAATTTTTGCACAAAATGTACCTAAATTCCTCAACTCATCACACCAAGTAATTAAATCATGGACTTGGGAAAATAACAGGGATTAGTCAGTCTACATGCACAGAATCTTTGGAAAACATGTTTTGTTCCAAACTGTCTTCCTGCTGGATGCTTTTGTACTCTTTTGTGGAAAGAAAATGTGCTTAACATTGACATATATGGTTTTCTACCGTTACCAAGAAAGTAATCATGCTCTAGAACTAACTGCAGTAAAGCATAATGTAAGTCTGTAAAAAAAGACGGAGAGGTGACACTATGGAGATTTGAGAGTGGGGTTTGCCAAATGTGTAAAAGAAATCATATGCCTAAAAAAAACAAACAAAAAAAAACCCAAAAACAAACCAATAGTAACCTTCATGTTATTATAGATATTATTTCTTGGGTCTCAGTTGTAATGTTTCCTTAAAAAGAAAAGACATTTTTTTGGTATTGAGAAAAGTGATATTAGCCAATATCATTTTAGTATTAATTTATTATAGAGAACAATTTAATCATTAGTATTTTTCTTGCCTCTTTTTAATGGATAAATTTTCCTATTCCTTTTGTTATATATTAACTTTTGTTTTGGTGACTTTTCTTCTTCCAAAGCAAATAAAGTCAGTGAAAATTTCATTTGACTTTATTTCTCCTGGATGAGAGAGTCATTTGATGCTTTAACACATTCAAGGGATTGTTTTCTAATTCTGGTATCTTTAAAAGAATTAAACAGAACTAACATGGTGAGAGCATCTCTGGGTCTTGCCGTGCCCTGCCAAGTAAGTCCCCCTTGGGAAATCTCACACCCCTAACCATGGGACTGGAACCCATGCCATGTCCTGGTCTCCTCAAGTGAGACATGGACACAGACCATGTCCTTACTTCCAGTTCTGTCACTGGCTCTGTCTCTTGCTTCTGGGCTGATTCTGGATCTGACTTTCCCCCAGGCCATGCCAGGGATTCTTATCACATATTAATTATAAAAACAAACTCCAAATCTTGAACTGTGTAAATATAAATGCAACTTGCACATGCACAAACCAATACAGAGCTCTGTCCTAAGCTGTGTGATGTTGGTCCTCAAGATCTAAAGACTGCTCAGTCTGTGCCCACTCAGTTATCACAGCAGTGAACAAGGTTTGTCTGTAGCTATTTGTGTGCTTAATCATTTAGTCTTCAAACATGCTGATCAATACATAAGCAAATTCAAATGCATTGCTTTTAATGAGAGACACTACTGTTAAAAAAATTGAACACCGTTTGTGTCATAGCTGACGTACTAATTTACAAAACAGGAAGGTCCTGAGCAGGAGAGCTTACTATACAAAAGTGAAACAGTCACTTTTAGTGACAGTTTGATACAGTAATATTATGAATTCAGAAACATCACATGGGAAGGTTACCCAACATGTGTTCCTAACCTATATTTACTTATACCAACACTTTTTTTTTCTTCTTTGTGTACTACTTACTGCGATGTCTTTAATCTCATAAAGATTAATCACAGATGAGTTTTTAATAACTAAAAAAGAAAGAATTCTAAAGCTGACACAAAACACTTTATTGGCACAACGTGATAAATAACTACCCATAAATAAAAAAAGTATCATAAATGCTATTGTTTTAAAATAAGGATGAGAAATAGAAAACATATAGATTTCTGTGGGCCACTCAAAAGTATATGATGTCCTCACTCTAGACTGACTGAGATATCCATCCTACTGGGGTATCCCCAGCGCAGCTGTGCAAACACCAGCTCAGCTTTCACCGAGGGACTACAGGTACAAAGTGATGCACCTGCGAGTTGAAGCTGTTATGGGTGTAGGTAAGGTTTAATAGCTTCTCAGTTCATATGAACTGATACATCTCAAATGTTCACACTCTCTGTGGATCCACCCCTTCAGAATCAATGTAGGTGCCAAAAGCACACTGCTTGTCTACAGAGTAGCAAGAGCGGTGAGACATGGAGACAACCCTCTACCTCTGAGCAATGCATTGCTGGTGAACATAAGGGTTCTCTGCTTCGTTAGAGTGGGTAATAAGAAACGTGGTATGACACTTATCTCACTATCTATTCATCTGCTGTATGTCTTCTTCCATTAAAAACCAAACAAAACAAAAAACAAAATCAAACAAACAACAAAAACCCCAAGCAAAGCCACAATTACAGTAAATCGGGGTGATGTTTTATGACAGGGACACCTGAATGTTGGGAATTGAACTGAAAGCAGGTCTTTCTGCCATGGTACAGAAGTCATCTGTAATGTTTTTTGTCATTTTTGTCTCACTGTAGGATTAAACCAATAATTTAGAGATGAAAGGTTTGCATGTCCTTAGCAATTCCCTATGCTAGAGCAGAAGGAGCCACCACTAATCTCCTGAGTTCCAAAAGTTATTCTGCTGAAATCTACCAGAGCATCCATATCTTACCAGCAAAGAAAATTGTTACCTAATTGAAAATAAACAAACAAAAAAGAACCCCCACTCTGAGAATGAAAGCAAAAGTCATTAACTATATTCTATTTTCTTTCAAGTTACATGTTACATTTTGATCACTTGAAGTAAAATATAGGGTATTTTTCTAGGAATCTAAAATATTTGAGCAGTTAAAATATTCATTTATTTCTTATTTTATGCTTGTATTTTTGTAAAAAAATATCTTTAGTTCAAGATTAGGTGTGTAAAATTGCAACTTTAACCCAAAAACAGCTGATATAACAGCAGCTCTTCCATTAACTTGTATACACCATAGGAAGTGTTCCTGTAAATATTTTAATTTAAGTGAGACTAAATAAGAAAAAAAAAACAAACATGTCATTCTAAGCAGATGGTTGTCATGGACTGCATATGACAACTATTCAAGTTTATGGAACTTGATACACTGTAAACAATTCTTGAAAATAAATGCTGATTGAAATAAGCCTTTGGTAACACTTCAGCAAAATAATTCATTTTTATTATTTCCTTAGTTCTCAAAGAGTTTTTTAATATTTCTAGATACATGAAAAATAAACTACTAAAGCCTACCACCAGATGTAGAGTCTCTGCAATACTATGGCTCTCGAAGCAAGTTCCCTGTGTTCCCATCTTTTCACTAAGTGTGAAAAACAGGCAGTCCCCACTCCACAGCAGGAATACTGCAAACATTCCTTCAGGCTTGACAACAGAAATTATAGTGTTGAAAATAATATTATAAAGAAATGCAAGAAGCACTAAATGGCTTTTTGAAATTTAACATTAATATAAGGCACTGTCACTTTGCTTCCCCATTTACTTTCTGAATACCAGGAATTATTGCAAAAACAGTTCTATTAAGGTCACATAGAGGTCACATACATGGGCACACATGGAGGTAATCTGTGCCTTCCAAATGGATGTATTAACTTTCAGGGGATTTAAGTAATTGTTTCACTCACGAGGACACAAGCGAACTTAGGTGAAAAGCCAAGTAGTAGCCACTATAAGCCTTTGTCCAAATGCTTAAACAACTGTATAAAACATTGCTTTGGCTATATAATATTCTGTCATTTTGTCTTTCTTCAACTGCTGCTGTCCCCATGTTTTACCTCTCAGCTCCTCAAACGAATCATTTACTGTCACTCTCTAGTTTTCTTTAAGTTACTGGTGAAAAATCATAGGACCTCTTATGATTATGAAATCATAGGACCTTTAAAACTATCATGAATCCCAGTGTGCTAGGCACTGAACCTACAAAATAAAAAGGCATACATCACACTGAACTGGGGAACTGCCAGCAACTGCCCATGGCTAAGTAAAAAATGAGTCATCCACTCATCAAAGGGTCCAGTTGGTAGCATGACCTTACATGATACCCATGTAAGAATAAAAGTGCATATTTTGAATCTGATCAGCTTATGTATTCCTGTTGTAAGGAAATAACATACTCTGTGTAGATTTATACTGATGGGATAATGGGAATTTTATTTTTTTTACTTACAAAGAATTACATGATGGAGGTTTCATTAGTGTTACGCTTTGTAGAGATCACTGTATAAATTATTTTGCTTGGAAGGATCTCATGTAAACTTTCCCTTCTTAGAGTCTTTTTATTTTTGTCTTTAATTGGCAACTGATCCACTTGGTTTACATCCACACTTCTCGATTTTTCTCAACAAGTTTTTTTTTTGGTGGGTTGTTTGTTAGAGGTTTTTTTGGTTATTTCTTATCCTAGAGAATAAAATCTACTATAACGAAACATAAGTATGGCTACTTTGATATGCAGGACTAGTTTTCCAGATGACCTAAGACTTTCCAAGCCACACTTTTCTCACATAGATCCAGTTTCCTTCCCAGGGAGCCACTCCAATGCACAGGGCTAGAGATGTCCTAGCTGCCCATCAGCCTGTCCTGTCCCCCAGCTGGGGCTGGTGAGACAGTTGCCACATCCCTGAGGAGCCCACAGGATCCACAGTGCCCTGAGAGCCTGAAGGTAGATCTTAAAAGCAAACTGTGGGACAAAGACATGTGTTGAGAACTTTAGCTTATTGACACCCATGGTTGTGGGATTGCCTGCTAAATAGATGACTAAGAAAAAAAACTCTTGAAAGTGAAACCCACAATACATATTCTTACAGCTAAGAAAATACCTCTTGTGAAGTTATCCAACTGAAAATTCTATTCAATTTAAAAAACCAAAAAGGTTTTAAGTTATTCTTTAGTTGTAACATTTCTGCAAGAGATTGAGAAAAATTCTAGAGCTGTCGTCAGCCAATATTTAAGATTACACCTGAAACACAAGTAATTTACAATTACAAACATCACTGCTGTATATAGTTTGTTTTGCATCAATCTTAAGTGCGTTAATTAAACATGTTTGAGGACATCTTGTGTTTTCCAGTTTGTTACCTTTCTCTTCACATCCTTCTCCAGAACATAGAAGCTGTTGCATTTTATACCCCACAATGAAAACCAGTTCTGAAATTTCAAAATCCATTGTACATTATTGAGTTTTTGCAGCAGCTTTACATGCTTTAACAGCTGTAGCAAACATAACTATGGGACAAAGTTATTAGAAATCTAAATAGACATAGTGAAGAGTTAGTGTATCTTAATTAAATAACTGACAAAAGAGTATTGGAAGGAGTTAAAAGGAAATGGTGTTCTGTGCTGAAAGCTCTGCACCCTTGGCTATGCCTAGGAGCTCCACCTTGTTTGGTTTCGGGTTTTTTTGTTTTTTTTTTCTTTAGATGAGAGGTGCTTCATTCAGCTCAACAAAGTAAAGTGTCCCATCTGTAACATCGGTGGTGCAAGACTTCAGCTAGTATCCATCTATTTACATTCACGTCTGAAAAGACTGTCCCAACAAATTTCTCTTTCAATGGAATAGCTACTGCAGTGGTGTTAGATGGAGTAAAGTGGTTTGTAATTGAGATCTTCAATAAACAGAATAGAACTATGTTCTCTCAAAAGCATTAGAGGAGTCAGTCAAGAAGAAAAAGTGTGAGAAAAGGCCTGGAGATGAAAGGTTGTTGTTCAGAATGCTAACAAAAATATATGAACATATTTTTGCATGCCTTTGCACACAGATAGAAAATCCAAAATCTCTATTCATCATCTAAATGGACAAACACATGGGTCATACATGATTCACAGAGTCATAGAATGGTTTGTGTTAGAAGAGACTTTTAGATGTCATCTAGTTCAATCCCCTAGCCAAGGGCAGGGACGTCTTCGACTACATCAGGTTGCTCAAAGCCCTGTCTGACCTGATCTTGAATGTTTCTAAGGATGAGGCATTCATCACCTGTCTGGAAAATCTGTTCCAGTGCCTCACCATCCTCACTGTAAAAAGCTTTTTCCTCCTATCTAATCTAAGCTTACCCTCTTTTAACTTAAAACTATTGCTCCCTGTCCTGTCTCAACAGCTCCTGCTAGAAAGTCTATCCTCATCTTATAAGCCCCTTCTAAGTATTGAAAAGTTACAATAAGGTCTCCCCAGAGCCTTCTCTTCTCCATGCTACACAACCCCAAATCTCTCAACCTTTCCTCATAAGAGAAGTGCTCCATCCCTCTGATCATTTTCGCAGCCCTCCCCTAGACCATCCCTGTACTGAGAACCCCAGATCTGAAAGCAGCACTGCAGGTGGGGCCTCCTCAGAGTGGAGTAGAGGGACAGAATTGCTCCCTTGACCCACTGGACATGCTTCTTTTTATGCAGCCAAGGATAGGATTGGCTTTCTGGGCTGCAAGTGCACATTGCCAGCTCATGTCCAGCTTCTCATCGACCAGCTCCTGCAAGTCCTTCTCAGCAGGGCTGCTCTAAATCTGTTCATCCCCCAACCTATATTGATATCAGGGGTTGCCCCGACACAGATGCAGCACCTTGCACTTGGCCTTGTTAAAACTCCATTTGAGATACGAGGAAAAAGAAATTGACAATGAAAACTGAGGCAAAAAGTTTGTGGAGTACTTCAGCCTTCGCCTTGTCCGTAGTTACCAGTTTACCAGCCTTGCTTATCGGGTGGGCAAACTTTCTTTACCTTCATTTTCTGGCTCACATACCTGACATACCACTTCTTGTTATTCTTTGCATCCCTTGGTAAGTTCAGATCCATCTGCACCCTGGTCTTGCTGACCCCATTTCTACCTGATGGACAGTCTTCCTATACTTTTTCCCAAATACTTGTCTCTGCTTCCACTGCCTGTCTATTTCCTTCTTGGTCTTCAGTTTAATGGGCAGTTATTGACTCAGCTATGTCAGTTTCTTGCCGTCATTCACTGATTTCTTGCACCTAGGGATCGTGATCTCATATGCTCCATGGAAAGCATCCTTACAGACATTCCGGATCTGTTCTGCTTTATTGTCCTTGAGGGTAATTTTCCAGAGGGTCCTATTGACTAACTAGTTGAAGAGCTGAAAGTGTACTTTCCTAAAATTCAGGGTCTAACTTTATTCTTCATCTGATCCTTCAGGGCTGCAAACTTCACCAGTACATGACAACTGCAGCCCAGACTGCCTTGGATCTTGATGTCACCAATTAATTCACTTGCATGGGTGACCATCAGGTCCATCATGTCACCTCCTCTGGTAGGGTTATTACCTGGTTTAAGTTATCCTCTATGCATTCCATGAGTCTCCTGGATTGCCTATAGCTCGCTGTGCTGCATTTCCAGCAAATTTTGGCGTGGTTGAAGTCCCCCAGCAGGACAAGAGCTGTGAGCCCAATGTCTCTTGTAGCTGGAACAACAAGGCCTCTTCAATAGGCTCCTCTTGACTAAGGGCCTGTAGGGACACCAAGCACAAGGTTCCATTTGTTGTCTTAGTCTCTAATTCTTACTCATAAGCTTTCAACGTGCTCAGGGCTGCTCTTCAAAGACAATTCTTCACAATCACTCCAACTCTTGACATAGAGGGCAATTCCTCCTCTCTTCCTTCCTCTCCTGTCCATCCAGAATAGCCTGTAGCCATCAATAGCCACATTCCAGTTATGGGAATCTTCCAACTAAGTTTCACTAATAGCAAGTGGGTCATAGTTCTCTAGCAGCATGGTGGCTTCCAGTTCCTCCTGTTTGTTGGCCATGCCACGTGCAATAAATGAAAGAAGTTAGACATTTCTCTTTAGGCTTTCTTCAACCTTCTCTACCTTCTAGTTTGTTTCATTTATGGTGTGACTAGGGAACAAATCTCTGCAATGTCAAATGATACAAAACAGAGCTTCTCATGCTCATTACCCCTCATAGTGCTGGACAAATTGAACAGAGCTTTTAAACATAGAATCAATGCAACTGCGAGTGGTTTAGTAAAGAATAGTTCAGAAACATATCCTCCACCTTCTGCTCTGCACACTTGTGCACTGTTCAGCTAATGCAATCCTTCTGTTCCAATATCTGTTCTCGTTTTGTGCATACCTACAATAAACTCAAGTAGTAAAATTTTAGAGATAAAAATGATAAAACATATACTGTACAAGGAAACAAATGCTAGGAAATTCAGAGAATATCCTCCTTATTTTTATGCCTTTGTTTTGTTTTAAAATATACCTTGTAAAAGTAATAATCTAGACATGAAGGATCTCAATTTGCCTAATGGGAGTAATTGTGTTTGTCTGGTTGTTTTCTGTATGGCACAGTTTGTTTGACTGCCTTCAGATGCTTTAATAGCTAGATAAACTTGGAAATATCAGCTTCCATGTGTATTAACATTTTTATTTGTATTGAGTCTCTCCTACCTTACTGAAGGCATCAAGTTTATAACAAGGATGATGAAAGTATCGCTCAGTCATAAGTTACCATTACAAAATTCACCTCTCCTTTTCGTAGTGTTCTCCATAAATCTTGGGTTTACTGAACAAAGCTAAGGACATTGAGCACCTTGCAGAACAGGACTTGGGTATGTGCAGTAGTTTGGAAATGGCCTTTAAAATTCTGCCGTCGTCTTTGCCACAAGGGGTCTAACATATAAGAACAACCCAATATTTATTCTCAGGCAGACTTTACACAGCCAAAGTACAAGAACAGTTTTCTACCCTATTTCCTCTCAAATTTTGTCATAAGTCATAAATAGCAATAGACTGATGCTCATCAATCCCTCTTTCCCCAGAAGATAAAAGTATTCATGACAGCTGTGTGGAGCTGGTGTACAGAAGGTACAGAAAAGAGTAAGGAATGGAATTGGCAATATGAAGGAATTAGTGAATGTCCTGGTTCTAGCTAGGATAGGGTTAATTTTTGCAGTAGCCAGGAGGGGCAGGGCTAGGACCTGGAGGTTATTCTATACCACGTCAGGTCATTGCTGGAGGCAGAAGAAGGAGATCCCTTCCAGATCAGGTAGCCTGGACAGGGTTGTGTGTTGTCAGGGGTTCCATGTGATATAGTGGTGAGCACTCCTGTGAATTGCTCATCTCCTGTACACTTTTGTTATTAGTATTGTTACTGTTATTGTTCATTTTCTAATTTCATTGCTGTTTCCAGTAAATTTTTCTGATCTTAACCCGTGATCTTTACCGCTTATGCCTCCAATTCTCTTCTCCATCCTGCTGCAGGGGGAGGGATGGTGAAGGGGGGAGAGAGCGAGCAGCAAGTGGATTGGGGTGTTTCAATGAGAACACTAAACTGGGGAGTACCATTACTAAACCACAACAATGAACCATGTGTGTAAGATACAGATTAGTAAACTGGACCATTTCTCAGTATGCACTGCACAATCTGCCAACCAATTTACCCAAGCTGTCAACATGACTACAGCCTTTAGTATACTATCCTGTTCAAAATCCTGACACTTAAAAGGCAAGTTAGGATATGAGACTATCAGAGTTGGAGCTAGGATTCTGAACTGAGCAGAGCCCATAGAGCATATGATTTAAATCAAGTTTCCCGTATGGATGCAGAAAATTAATACTATGTTTCCTGGATAATTGTCTTTCATCCATTTAAAGTACTTGTGGTTGAAGAAGAGGATAATCTATGTAGGCTTTTAAAAGGATATGTCATGAAGCTTTTGCTCCAGAGAGTGTCTGTATACAAGTACTGTGCAAAGCCTTTCCTTTTGTCTGAAGTTCTCTAAATCTTCAAAATAAAAGGCACATATGTCCACATATTTGTTGAAAGAACTTGATAAGGACCTTTATAATTCCATATGTGGATATAAATAGCATAGGTATAGCACAATAAAGAGATTAATGCTTTGGTTCCTCTTAGATCAGAAGCTCCAAATTGTGCTCTTAGGACCTAGAATGTGAAATGAATAATGGCCTAAGTTTGGTAACTCAGATAAATACAAACGATCTAAAATTCTAATGGTTTTCTATATCTTTTTCAGGCCCTTGTTTTTTGGGGTTTTTTTTTGCCTTTTCATAATTGAGATGAAAATCCAAAGAAGATAAAATCTTCCCAGTGGCATTTTGTGATTTTCCCTAACCTTCTCAATCGATACATCATTTGTATACAAAGTAAAGAATACTGTAAAAGTCTTGAGTCCAAATAAAAAGATATTTCTGAAGAGTAAGTCCTACTAGATTCATCAGTAAAACTCTCAGTCTTAAGAAGTTTCTGGAAATGAAAAAAAGGAAGGAAAAGCAATCACAATACCTCGTTTCCCTCATTTCCCTATTTCTGTCCCATTTAGTAGTGGAGATCTGTCAGCTCCTTTATCTTCACAGATGGACAGGTCATTCCTGCATCATCCATGCTCATGATATGCTTTCTCATGCACATTTCTCTCATGCTCTCTATCAAGGTTCCAGTCACAGTGTTTCATATTTCTCTTTTCTGATCTGTGTTACTCTAAGTGCAGCATCCTTTGCAAGAAATGCTTTCAGACTGTAAAAAAAAGAATATAGATGCTCTAACAAAAATGTTACTTGTTACTTTTCCTCCTTACGCTGTTTGTCACATTGCTTTCTGTATTCCTGGTAGTTCCAACCTATCCAAAGGAAAGGCAAATGACCTTTGGAAGCATCAGCAACATCAGGTTTTGTATACGAATATGTACGTATGCAAATTGCATATCCTATTATATACTGTGAATATTCCCCAAGATCATCAGTACTGCGTTTTCAGCTTTGCCACTTTCCTCTGCAGCCTATAGTCTTTCTAGATAACTTCCTTGCACATTCTTTAAGGCTGCAAAACAAGAACAATTTTGCACTTAGCATTCAGAACACAACAGTGATTCTGGCTTTAGTATTTCAAGGTTATTGGCATGACCAGTGCGCGCAAACGCCAAAGAATCCCCTGAATATAGGCATTTCATAACCATACTGAATGACATACACGTAAAGCCTTGTGTAAAGATGAGAAGGGGAGAAAGGAAAAGGAACACGACACTGCACAGAGGGTTCTGACATGGTAGAAGGTCAGGGTGCAATGGCCAGTTTATTGAGGGGAACAAGGACTTATATAGGGTTAGGGTAAGGGGAGGTCTTGTAACTGGGGCAGAGCATGGGATTCACATCTCAGGGGAATACAGGGTTGGGGAATGAGGGAAAGGTGGGAGGAACCTGGGAGTATCTGAGGGAAGGGGACTAATGGGAGCTCACTCCGCACTGCAGCACTCATCAGCCAGTCAGCGCAGGATGAGCGGGAAACCAGGGGAGGACGGGGTGGTAAAAAACTTTTGGCAGCAAAACATGAGGGCAAGTCCAGACAAGCCCTGAACAATACAAACCAAGGGGATTAACACAGGAATATATGTGGGGGTACATTAAACATGGTATAAAACTGGGAAATAACAAGAAAGCCCGTGAACTGTTAGCTCCTCCAGGCTCCGTATAAGTCTCTCCAGGTTTTGAATCTCTTCCAATCACTTTGATGTTCCTTCTCATAAAGATCCACAGATTTCAGCACGGTTGAGTACTAAAACTTAATTTTCACCAAGTCCAGCAACACCAGCAGAAATACTCTGAAGTTTTTTTTGTTTTTCTTATTTTTCAACTTACTACCATCAACAGCAAACTTTCAGTTTCTTAGAATATGCACTAGTTCCCCCAGCCCCTGTATACTAACTTATTTCTGTCCAATCTCAGAGGTTATGATGTACTTTATGCAAAATACCTGCAAATGAGGTTTTGCAAAGAATCAGAATTCATAGTGCAAAGATGCTTTAGAAAACTTTTCTTCTATGATCTCAGCTAATGATAGCTCAGGAGATTGAAGACACTGTTTAGGTTATGGCTGTCTCATCAGCCTGAGGGATCTGGAGGTTTTTCGGGTAGATAAGCACCAGAGGCTGTGAGAAGTCTCTTGAGTCCTCAGCTCCTTCCACACCACTAAGGGCAGTTGAGTTGCTTTACTTCATGGTTCTTCCTTACCACAGTACAAACAGCGAAAATTCTTCATGAATGCAACACATATTTTTTTGTTGCCTTCATTTTGTCTAAAGACATACTAACCTTATTTTCCAGGAAAACACCCTTCTCTTATGTGACTCAAGCCCTTTTTTCAAGCAAGACTGCTTTCTACATTGAGGTTTCTCAGAAAACACATTAAGGCATTTTCTTTTGTCTTTAACAAAGAGACCCCTGAATAGCCTTCAATAGAGTCTGATTTACTGTCAGTAAAAGTAACACTGCCAAAATGTAGTCATATATTTATTGCATTATCGCATTTTTAGATAATTTCTACATGCTATAATACTTATGGTCAGCTAGGCAAGTGTTATGATCCAGTTATTAAAATTATTAGAAATACCTCTACCTGAGTTAAGGTGCAAACGAGATCATATGCCAGAGTCAATAATACTGTGGGGGAAGAGCAAAATTATGAATCCTGGAAAGAACAACTTTAGTCCATCACAGTGGCAGCTCCCCGGAATTGAGTGGAGTGAAAAAGCAGCAATGATTCATGTTTTTTAACACAGTTACTTACATTCCTCTTTCCTGAGCCTTGTTTACTTCTCCTCAGACTTGAGACCATTATAGTCTTATCTGAAGTTCCCATCACAATCCAAATTCAAGTCAGGGGTCACTGGGAGGGGGTTGCTTTGGTGATCACAGATGGGCAGTTGCTTCTTTGAAGTTTGACAAAAGATCTTTCTATGATTTTGACAATTTTTAAGACATTAACTACAATTCAGTCCATCACAACAAGAGTCTGATATCCTTAGAGAATGGCTCTAAATACCCGTGAAGAAAAATTTTAGAAACTGAGAACAATAGAGAGACACTTAGTGTCCACATAGCCTCAGTGAAAACTAGCGTAGGTGGATAGATACATACCTTTATACTTCATTTAACATTAAATTAAGATACATTTACTTAATAGCTATTTCATACACTTAATTACTGAACACCTGTTTTATGAACAACGAAACCCATGTAAAACAGTCATACAAGTTAGTTTTACACCAAAACCTTCAAGTTGTCCTGTCTCTAATGAATACAAGAAAGACAGGAAAAGCAAAAGTGTTTCAACTGACCAGTTCATAGATTAACTGGTCAGTCAGTCACCAGTTAATTTAGTCACTTCATAGATTAAATTTTTAGATGATGACATGCCCAACAATCCTTGTAATGCTATGGTATGAACTAAGGCTGCTTGCTACAGACAAATACGAGGATTTGATCAGGTAAATTACTCTATGTAACGTTCAGGTAAAAGGTGATGCTAAAAGCAATTCTGTTACTACACCTTATTCTAAAAAGATTGCAAATAACAAAGCAATATCAAACATAAGCCAGTACGACTAAATATAAGTAGGATTTGCTCTATGTACATTTTAAAGTCACCTCGGAAAAAGCTTATTCCTAATTTTCAATCTACTCCAATTTCCTTGTGTACCTATACTAACTTAGTGAACAGGGTGTATAAACAGTGAATAATGGGGCCCTTTAAATCTAATCTCCCCAGCTGAACTGATGAAAGAAAGGGAAACAGGAGGCTCACACTGCAGATGGACCAGGATCCAGTTTTCTCTAACAAATTTACACCAGGGATAAATAACTTGTCTGCTGTAATTAAAAAAAATCAATATAAAAATGCACAAATGACAGTGAAAAATTTAGTGTACACACAGAGGATGGAAAATTATTATTTATGTGGTTAGTAAATTAATCACAGACACTGCCTAGCCTGCGTAAGTTCATCTCTGTTGTTTATCAAAAAAATAGATATGCAAATATCTGCAGAGAAGAGAACAGAGAAAGAAAAAAAGATGGGTTGAAAAATCAGCCCTCTGGTATATCTATAGCAAATGATCTGATACGCTGAAGCATTTTTAAACCTCCCTTCCTTGACTACAAGAGTCTCAATAGTATTCTTGCAAAGCAAATGTAGCTCTTAAATCCACAAATGTGCCATTTCATAACAAAAAAATCAGAAAAACAAAGATCTCCTCATTGCAATGCAGATTTCAGAAGCAATTTTTGTCTCTGTACCTTGTAAAAACTTTTCTAAATACTTCAGAATGTAAAGGACAAGAAGAAATCACTTTTAGGTGAGTTCCTCCATGGAGTCCAAGTAAGAAGTATTACTAGAAGATTCCCTGGACTAATTCAACCCTCTGATTATTACCCGCTTCTGGTTGCCCAGGTGGGCAGCAATGAGGTTGATAAGAGAAATCCTAGAACAATCAAAAAGGACTTCAGGGCACTGGGACGACTGATTGAAGGGACAGGAGCACAGGTGGTGTTTTCTTCAATCCCTTCAGTAGAAGGGATAAATTCTGAAAGGAACAGGAGAACCTAGCTGATCAACATGTAGCTTAAAGACTGGTGCCATTGGTGGAATTTTGGCTTTTTTGATCATGGAACTGTTTATATGGCACCAGGCCTGCTGGAGACAAATAGTGTTTGCCTGTTTGAAACGGGGAAAAGGATTCTAGCCTGTGGTTTGGCTGTGGGGTGATTGAGAGGGCTTCAAACTAGGTTTGAAGGGGGAAGGGGATAAGATGGGGCTCTCAAGAGATTAGCCTGGGAGCTGCATGCCTGAGCTAGGAGTGCAACCGACAGCCCAGCTGAAAATGCATCTACGTCAATGCACACGTTATGGATAACAAACAGGAAGAGCTGGAAAGCACTATGCAGCAGTGAGGTGGAAATGAGATGGAATGACTCCCATGACTGGATGATGCAATGATGATTATAAGCTCTTCAGAAGGGACAGATGTGGAAGGAGAGGCCAGTGGAGTGCCTCTCTACATTAGGGAGTGTTTTGACTAGACCTTAAGGACAGCGAGGATAAAATTGAGTGTTTATGGGTAAGGATCAGAGGGAAGGCTAACAGAGCAGACATCCTATTTAGAGTCTGTTACAGACCACCCAACCAGGATGAAGAGGCAGATGAAGTATTCTATAAGCAGCTGGCTGTCATTTCACAGCCATCAGCCCTTCCTCTTGTGGGAGACTTTAGTGTGGGAGATATCTGCTGGAAACTCAACACAGTGCTGAGGAGGCAGTCTAGGAGGTTCCTGGAGTGTGTGGAACATAATCTCCTCATACAGCTGATAAGTGAACCTATCAGGGGCACTGCCCTCCTAGACCTGCTGCTTACAAACAGAAAAGGGCTTCTGGGAGATGTGTGGTCAACAGAGTCCATCTTGGGCACAGCGGCCACAAAATTATCAGTACTGAGGCCAGTCCTATTCAATATCTTTATTAAAGATCTGGATGAAGGGGTCAAGTGCACCCTCAGTAAGTTCATGGATAGCAATAACTTGGGCTGGGGGTTTTGATCTGCTGGAAGGTAGGAGGGCTCTGCGGAGGGATCTGGACAGGCTGGATCAGTGGGCCAAGGCCAACAATATGAGGCTTCAATAAGGTGAAATGCTGGGTCCTGCCCTTGGATCCCAACCACTCTGTGTAGCACCACAGGCTGGGAGAAGAGTGGCTGGAAAGTGATCCAGTAGAAAAGGACCTGGGGATGATGGTCAACAGCGAGCACGAGTCAGTAGTGTGCCCAGGTGGCCAAGAAGGTTGATGGCATCCTGGCCTGTATTAGAACTGGTATGTACAGAAGGACCCTCTGAACTGGGTAGACGGAGTAGTGAGGCCCCATCTCAAGTCATGTGTTCCGTTCTGGGCCACTCACCGCAAGAAAGACATTGAGGTGCTACAGTGAGTCTAGAGAAGGGAAAAGGAGCTGATGAATTGTCTGGACACAAGTCATATGAGGAGAGGCTGAGGGAGCTGAGGTTGTTTAACCTGGAGAAGATGAGGCTCAGGGGAAACCTTATCACTCTCTACAACTACCTCAAAGGAGGTTGCATCAAGGTAAAGGTCAGATTCTTCTCCCAAGCAATTAACAGGACCAGAGGAAATGGCCACAGGCTGCATCACATCAGGAAGAATTTCTTCACTGAATGGATTGTGAAGCATAGGAACAGAGTACCAGGGAAGTGGTGGAGTCACCAACCCCAGAGGTGTTCTAGAAAAAACTGTATACGGCATGTGCTATAGTCTAGTTGACATGGTGGTGATTGGTCAAGGTTTCGACTCGATGACCTTGGAAGTCTATTCCAACCTAAATGATTCTGTGATTCTCTCATTAAATGTAGCAGAAAACAAGGAGATCCTAACTTGTAATTGTAATAGAATTTTCAAGTTCTTTTCATTAAATGATTCTTCACTACACGAAGTAACACAAATTTTGACTCACAGAGGAAAAGTCTTCACCTGTAATTAAATAATAATCCATAATTTTAAATTAATCAGAAGATCATAGGGTTGATTCTAGAGCATTTCAGATCATCAGGGAACACATCAGGTCTTCAGTCCGATGCCCTGCTCGTTGGCTTCAGGTTGCTGAGGGTTTTATCCAATGGGAACTGGAAACCTTCCAAGGAGGGAGACATCCCTGGGCATTGGCTCCACTGACTCACCATTATCGGGGGAGGAAATCTTTCCCTTATCTTCAGGTCCTCTGTCCCTGCTCAGTTTGCTGTTGAACAGAATGTAGGACCTTCTCCCCAGAGCCTTCTCCAGTCCCATCAGCATCTTTGCTGGGGCTCTTCCTGTCTAGGATGTGGCTGTGCAGTGCTCCTGCCCCAAGTGCATGAGGGTTCTGCCAGCTTCTTACTCCTGCTGATCCTGATCCCAGTGAAAGGCAAAGCTTGTCCTCGCAACTATTGGCCAAGTGCAAGGATTCAGTATTATTTTCTGACTGGTTTAATGAGTTCCGAATGTTGCCCCAAATATTTAGCAATTTTTCGTGGTCTATAGCGCACAAAATAAACTGAGATGAATTATATGCCTATGAATTTCAGAAGAACTTAATTCCCATGAAAGGTGAATGGCTATCTGCGCTGCTGGTTAGCAAGCATGACTACCTTTCCCAGAAGAACACCTCTGATACAACACAGACAACAGCCTGGCAGTGTGATGTTCTTCCTAGGAGAGACCCATCCACAAGATCTCTTTATGCTGACCCCGTTGTACATGAAGTTATACATATGGTTATTCTATTTAATTAAGTACCTGGCTGTTCTAGAGTGGGTTGCAAATATTAAGACACTTTTCCAGGTCCTCTCTGTGAACTGTTCTATCTCCTAAGAATTTCCCCAGTGCATATGGTATCATAGTACCACTCTCTCTAGTTCTCAGGAGTTGTGCAGGACAGAGAGAAAATGGAAGTAGAAGTGGAAAGATACGGGAGCAACAGATGGGGAACAGCAAGCTGTTTGGGTCTTTTTGTGTGGTTTGAGTTTGGGTTTTGAGGGGTGTTTTGTTTGTTTGTTTGTTTTAGTTTTTAATAATAGATAAACAGAACAGCAATTTTTACAAATGCAGATGGCAGTTATTTCCCGTGAGCGTAAGAGTCAATATTAGTAACACTGGGTCTCAGTCATAGTCACTGTTTTTGTGTAACTCCAAAGAGAGAGTAAGCCCTGAAATGTCCTGATTGTCTCATTAAGCAGGCTCTATTAAGGAACTGTAAAACAATTTGCATTACTTAATCTTTTGAATCCTGATGAGGTTCTAATCAATTACAGTCATTAGCTGTGGGTGCATAATATAACAAGAAGCCTGATCCATTCAATTAATAGTCAGGTGGGTTCACTATACCTTTTCTATCATAAACAAAAAGTTATAAAAATAGCTAAACAAGTTATAAACACATGAGGCAAACATCTTACCGTTCTGGAAAACAAATTATTTAGTTATGTACTAGGCTGAGACACAAAAGGATCTCAGTAAATCCACTCTCTGGATTAAGGCATGGAGAATTTGGCCATAGATTAGGCTGCAAGTTCACAAGGAAAGTTGAGTGAAATTCATTCCAAATTCTCCATCCTGTATTTGGATATATCCAAACATCATGTGGCAAATCTACACTGATAAACTGCTCAATTCTTTCCTTCTTACTACTTTTTTAATCAGGGATGCATTTTATCAGCTTTATTTCCAGTGAAAATAAGATATTGATAGGTTTGAGAACAAGTACACAATAGAATATAGATACATACAGTGTTACTGAGTGGAGAGGGACATCAAATTGTCGGTGTTCAAAGAACAAGTCCCTAACAGTTTTTGAAAAGTATGCCCATTTAATATTCTATCTAGCTGGAAACACGAAATCTTGTTATATTAACTTACAAAATCAGGTAAATGGAGACATATAAAATGAGCCAAATATAAATTTTGAAATAAATATTACTGAAATTTGGCATACTTCAGGAATAAATGAAGAAATAAGCTAAATTTCAACAGGGTGAAACATAAAACTATTTTATATTCAAAATATACAAGACAATATTTTCCAAAGAATTCCACTTTTGATTTCTGAAAAGTTGCAGCTGAGACCCACAAATGACAACCAGTATAAGTTTAAAAAACATTTCTCCTTTTGTGCTTTTACCACTTGCTTTCAGAGCAAACAAGGGGAATTAAAATACATGTAGCAAAATGAGTTTTGTTCATTGGAGGAAAACTGATATTAAGTTTGAAACAGTAGAAAAAATCTCATGACAGTTGAATGATAAATTTAAAGGTAACCAGCTGGTAAACCACTAAATTGCAATTTTATGAGCTGTGAATTTGTTCCACAGACAGTTTAAATAAATAATCTGTGAAATAAAATTCATGTTTCTTAATTCAAAAGCATTTGGAATTCAAAAGTGTTCTTTCTTGTTTTATTTACCTTATTCAACACACAATGAGAATATGCATTAACCTTAGATTAGTAATTAGTAATTGGGTAATTAGTTATTGGAATAACTGCCCAGGGAAGCGGTGATGTCACCATCCCTGGAGGTTTAAGGAAACACCAGACATGGCATTCAGTGCCATGATCTAATTGACATGGTAGTGTTTGATCTTAGATTGAATTCAATGATCTCAGAGGTCTTTTCCATCCTAATTGATTCCATGATTCTGTGAAACATTATTGAATTCTTAGCTATGATATATCCCAAATTATAACAACAAACACAGTAACATATTAAGAACTAGAGGCTAAAGAAGAGGAAACTATAATTTGTGGAGAGGGAGGTGAAACATGGCTGAAGAAGTCCTCGTCTCTACCTTATAGACATCATTAGTTTTATAATTCTCATATTAATTAGAAAAAAAACAAAAACCTATGTTTCTGTGACTAATAGCTACTGTGCACCACAGATCAATATTTGATGATGGCCAACAAATCCAAAGTGGAACATGTCAGATGGTAGTTGAGTTTAAATGTGATTTCTGACATTGTCAATGGTACAGGGCTACTGCTATGGCAATGGGCTTCCCTCTCTCCTTCATTCATATCCACCTATCTATTCCTTTCCACACTACAATTTCCTGGCCTCTTCTTCTCAATCCACCTCTCAAGTATGTGTACTTACTTGCTTTTTACATGTCCACCTTTGAAGATCACTACGAAAAAATAAATGTGATAAAGGTGAAAAATTCGTTGCCACTGATCTATAATAGACCCCTGTTATGAATAATGTTTGATTTGCCTCAGTCTGGAACTGGTGTCCTTCGTGAATACAGCACACAATTATTTTCAGTGCAAAAACTGACAAAGTACACCTGCAACTCTTGTTCATAAA
The DNA here is from genome assembly GCF_001715985.3 of Manacus vitellinus. Taxonomy (NCBI): domain Eukaryota; kingdom Metazoa; phylum Chordata; class Aves; order Passeriformes; family Pipridae; genus Manacus; species Manacus vitellinus. The sequence continues at coordinate 10,465,833 of NW_021940917.1, read as the reverse complement.
TACAGTTGATTATCAATTTCAAAATTTCAAACAAATGAAAAACACAATATTCACAAATTATAAAAAAATAACTATTTTCCCACAGAATGCAGTTCTGATTTGAACTTTTCTGCAACAAAAAGTCATTGAGGTAACAAAGAAAACAAACAAACAAACAAAAATCCAAATAATGATTTATCTGTCCAGTAAGGTAAGTAACCAGATCTGAAATTAATGAATGAGAAAGTCTCTGTGCTCTCCACTAATAAATCTGGAACTGATCACTGTCAGAGGCAAGATACTAGACAAGTAAATTCTGAATTACATGATATGACTTATTACTTAATTCTCTTTCTATTCTCTGGACTGCCATAAAGGTTACAAGTACTCCATCAGCAGGTTGTCATCTCTATCACTGCTGGACTGTGTGTGCTTCTTGTAAAATGCTCACAGTACCTGGAATGCCACGATGCTTGTAGACTTGAGTAATTCTGAATGTAGCATGCAGAAACCAGAAATGGTGTGAAAAGTGTTAGAACAATAAAGATCTTTCAGATACCCTATAGAGGCCAGCAAATATCCTTCCTGAAATTACAAAATGGACTTGTAGCCATCATGCAGTTTCACCTGCCCTGTTTGACTCCTGTTAGAAATGCTGAAAACTTGATAGTAAGCCTGGAAGCCAAGAAAGCTGATATTTGTTGTATCAGATTTTATTTTCATCTCACTGTTCAGAATGCTACACAGTGAAACATTCATTTGGGAGATGGGAAACTCAGCACCCCCTTCTGCCATCCTGAGCAGATATTGAACCAAATCATCCCAGTTCTCTGCAGAGTTCCACAACCACACATGTAGAAAGTTATTCCTGTTTTTCTGTTCTCTGGGTCACCAAATGGTTAATTTTATTTTCCAGTTGGAATAAGGTTTAACAGGTAATATTAAGGAAAGATAATCCAAAGACTGCTCCATAAATCAAACAGACTTCTGAATTCATAGAGCAGAATTGGAACCCCAAAGTCCTATATTTCATAAGGCCCCAAGGTATCATTAAGGGAGGAGGATTTTTTTCCTCATTTTCGAATTTCTCATAATGCAAATAATTCTTTTCACATTACAGGTTTCAGTTTTATCTTCCAGCAGATAATTCTTCCAATTTATATGAAACTGTGGTCTCTGTTACCAAGACTTCTTTTTATTTTACCTTCCTGCTTATCATTCAATCTTATGGGGTGGAGACTGCTGGTTTGTTTTCTTTCCCTTCACTGTTTTTAAATGTTTGGGGTTTTTTTTGGTCTCCAAATGACAAAAGAACTCCAGTACAAATTTTAAAGATGTTACAAATAATCATGTTTTGACATTTATTTTTTAATGTAAAATCTGACTTTATCATAGAATAGCTGTGTTACTTTCTACCTTCCCTAGCAGTCCAATGAAAAAGTAATTCATACAAATCATTTGCTGCTTAAAACTTTTGAATAAAACATGCTAACCTTGTCATGCTAAGTGACAGACAGAAATGTCACCATTGTTTGCCTGAGACAAATAATCCATATACTTTATGTATAATTCATCTGATCTTTAGGAATGTTTAACAATATTGAATTTAGATAAATCTCAATAGTATGATGCATCGAACCCCCTTTATCAATTTACATGTGCACCTCATCAATTTAAGTCTGTATCTGTATCACTCTAGCTCTGTGTTAACCCTGATAGGTTTGGAGGTTGTTTTTATAGCACACAGACACTGACATTGCCCAAGTTGTATCATTTCATATCCTCCTTGTGGTCTTCTCACTACTATTCTGAACTTGAGAATCTGCAATAAACCAGGGCTGTACATTGGCATTAGCTGCAGGGACACCTACCTAGTGGTAGTTTGCCTCAGAGCCATCAAATTCTGAAAAGGGATTGAAACATTAGTCTGGATAAGATTTAAATCCTCCCCCCAAAATAAGATTCCAATCCTTTCCTAAAGCCTTCTGTCCATCAAACTTGAAAAGGAACACATCTGAAAACAAAGTCTCTTGAGTTGCAGCGAGAAGGGGAAATGTTTCCCAGTAAAACACACAGATATAAACACACTGGTGCACACAGAGTCCTGCTGGCACTCCTCAGCCTCAGAAGGGAAAACATGTGGGATTGGTGGGTTTTAAGGTACCACTTTTGCAAAAGGTATCAGACCTGTACTCTCCATTTTGCATCAGCTCAGAGCAAACACTTAGAGGGGGCTGTGATACAGCAGGATCAGAACATGAGTTGTGGCTGGACATTTCTAAAAGAGACTGACTTTTTTTTCCCTTAAGATACCTACTTGCTCTTGAGTAATACAGTTGAATATTTTATGTAACGACAGCAGGTAATCATAAATACATTCTCTTTTTTTCTAGTGCTTAACAGGTTTGCATGATGAATGCATCAATCCACAGGCATGCAGAAGCATGGAGAGTGGCTGGCAGGTGGGATGGAATCTCTATTGTGGTAAACAAAGTATTTTCTAAAATTGTTTTTCCCCAAGTAGCTTTTAAACTCGATAAAAACTTGCAACCTCATTATGTTTCTATTTCCCTGATGATGAAACCAAAGAAACAAAAGATTGCAGGTGGAAAAAGAAAAAAAAGGGGGGAAAAGGCAACAGAATGCAAATCTGCAAACACTGTCCAATGTCTTCATAGATTTTTATTGCTGTGTCCTGGATGGAGAAAATAAAGTCCAAATGAACAAATCCAAATAGTTGCACCTTCAGGCACAGGTCTTTAGACAAAAGGGACGTGGCATATGAATGCTCTTACCACCGAACTTTTCAAAGTAGCATTAATTATGTTGTCTTTTACTAAAGTGCATTCTGCTTCTATGTAAAAGAAACAAATAAAGACAAAGCTTTTTGGTTTGGGGTTTTATTTTCCCCTCACACATAAAAAGGTTACTGGCTTCTTTCTGTGAAGACTGACTTAATGTTTGGCACTAATTTCATTCAGAAGTAGCCCTGCCCTGGAAAATCTTAATAGCTCTTCAAGTCTCCCAGAGTCAAGAGCCCACTTTCTGAAACACATTTCCTCAGTATTGTATTATATATATGGCAGTGTCAGCAGATGAGCAGAAACAGAAGGTTACAAGTATGACTGCAGATGAAGTAGTAGTATCAATATCTACTATAATCTTCAAAGAAAAATGGTCAAAAAACAAATAAAGAAACAAACCCCACTTTTTTTTATGAGACCTTATTAAACTAATTAAGCAAGTGGTGCAACCTGTCTAAAAGAGTGACAGTGAGAGAGAGAGAATAACAAGGGTTATTCCCACCTGTCTCTTCCCTACACTTTTCTTTTCAATCTTCCATTCAGGAATAAGCACACCTGCATAAGAAACAGAGCTGTGAACTATTGAAAGATTTCTTACACTTCTATTGTGACAAATCTAAGAATATCAAATAGTAAGCTGGGCAATATTAATTAGAAATCTCTATCAAAGACCCCAGAAGTATCTGTATTCCTTAACACAAAGTAGACAGAGGAATAATCCAACTTGATTCAGAAAGCCTTAAATATATACAGATCAGCAAGATTTTAGTTATCTATTCCTCTTTCAAAAATTTTTTTGATTTGCAGCCAGGATACATGGAGGCTACCAGCAATCCTAATACCTCTAAATTATGGTGCTGGGATTTGCTGATCTGGACAATCTCAAAAGTAGAAGGTGAAGGTGAAGGAGAGACACTGTTTCTGCGTATAAATTTACATTTGGTTGTAAGTCTGTTTTATTCAGCTGTAGGCATATAAACAGAGATGGGAAATGGCTCCTACACTTCACACAAAATCTGATACTGCATGATCTTGGATTTCCACCTCCCCTGTAGGGAAAAGGTCAGCTTAGTGCATGACGTACAAAACCATTTGTGTCATTACAAAACTTCCGTTGTATGAGTAGTTATTGGAGTAAATTAGCATATATAAAGGGTTTTTAAAACCTTTAATTAAAGACTCTAAAAATTAGGTCCTGAACAAAAATGAATTATTCCAGTTGAGATCATCTGTCTGTCTGAACATAAGCATACTAAATAATGTAACTGTGAGCTGAGTGAACCTCTATACTTTCTCATTCAGCAATCACACCCAAAATAAAAGATGTAAAAATAGTCAAAAATGCAACAAACATCGTGACAATTGATGCTTTAAGCCCCTAATGGTTTTTTATTTTTCTTTATAAGTAGATTTTAAAAGCAGCAACCCTCACTCCCTTGTCCCTTTTTTCCCTGCAGCACCCTTAGTTTACACATTCCTTAACCCTCTTACCCCATTCTATGTACCCCGTATCACTCCTGCCCCTGAATTCAGTGGCAATGTTTAGTCTCTTGTCAAGGCAAGGCCTAGATTGTTTGCAGAACAGCATATCAGAGCCTGAATGACAAAATGAAGTCAAGAACTGGGTGAATATGTACCCTCTGTGCCCCGAAGAAGATGAAGAGAGATGAAGAGAGGGTCCCAAAAAGCCCCCAGCCCCAAACCCCAGGGGGTGGACCCAGGGCAGTCCAGAGTAAAGGCCACAGGGTGGACACATTTGGGATTGGGTGGATGGTATTATAAAATGTAACATCTCAGACATGGCCTGTGTGCGCCGTGTAACATCTTTGCCTTGGCATAATAAACCCTTTCTTATCTCACCCCTAATTAACTGCTTCAGAGATTTTCTAGTACCAGCCGAGCAGGCATCACAGTAAAAAGCTCTTCTACTATAAAGAACTAAGATGCAGAAAACTAAATTAGACATTCTGGTTTTTCCACACTACTTTCTATATCTAGCCTATTTTAAACTGCCTCATCTGATAACCTGTTTAATTTAATCTGATAACACTGTCTAACAGCAGATTAACAGCAGATAATGAAGGTCAGCTCATTATAAAATGCTAAATGCTCTATTCAGAAGAGATATTTTGGATGGGATAGTTTTTCTTTATAAAGAGATTGTATTATGTTTCTCTGTCAGGAGAAATCTCAAACGCTCAACTACTGTATTTACTCCTTGTTGGATCTTTCCTTTAGGCAGTAGGGCTAGTAAGCAGTAAGAGTAACAATGTGTTAACACATTTGGATTGGAACCTCAGGATGTAATTATTGTCCCTTGAAATTAGACTGAAATTCCTTCTTACTTGCAGCTATGTTACCTTCAAAAATAAAAGATCAAAACAGATGGAATGTTTTTAAATTATTTTTAATGGCTTTAGTAGTAAATTCTTCTTTACAATATAAAGTAATCACCGCATTCTTGAAAATTAGCTCTGCCTGTACAGAAGCATCATGCAAAACATTTAATATTAAGCTATTAGAGAGCATTCAAAGGAGGGCAACAAAGATGGTGAAGGGCCTTGAGGGGAAGCCGTATGGCGAGTGGTTGAGGGCGTTTGGTCTGTTCAGCCTGGAGGAGACTGAGGGGAGAGTTCACTGCAGCTACAACTTCCTCATGAGGGGAAGAGGAGGTGCAGGCACTGATCTTTTCTCTGTGGTGACCAGTGACAGGACCCGAGGGAATGGCCTGAAGTTGTGTCAGGGGAGGTTTAGGTTGGATATTAGAAACAGGTTCTTCATCCAGAGGGTGGCTGGGCGCTGGAACAGGCTCCCCAGGGAAGTGGTCACAGCACCAAACCTGACAGAGTTCAAGAAGAGTTTGGACAACACTCGGGGAATATGGTGTGACCCTTGGGGATTGTCCTGTGGAGGACTCAATGATCCTTGTGGATCCCTTCCAACTCAAAAAATTCTATGATTCTGTGATTTACTTATGGAAACTTATCCTCTATAATATTAATAACAAAACAAATAAGGGCAGGCTGTTTAAGGGCAGTTTAAGAACTGGAAAATACTATTTGAAATACTATTGAGTTTTCACTGTGAGTTTTAGGAACAGCTATAAAGTAGAAGTAATTATTTTAGGTTTCTTCTTGAATTTTTGTCAAAACTTCCTCTGACACAGACAAAAACTAAGTTGAAATATACTTATTTTCCAAGTATAGTACATAGTTACATGTGTTTATATAGTTAGCAATATATACACAAATAGTGGAAGGAAAAATTAAGGTCTTTCTGTTTTTAGAAAACAATGTTGTGATGAATTTAAAAAAGTAACCTTCTTTCTCTAGGAATTATTATTCTTAATACTTCTTTACTTTTTCCACCTACACCAGTACACAACACAACTATGTATATACAGGTAGGAATGTACTTTCTGAGCTGCGGGAGAAGTTCTTTTATTTTTCTTTGTCTCGTTTACCTTACTCAGCAGTTTGCACAGATAAAAGCACAAACAAATTAGTAAGATTTTCCTTCAAAAAATTAATGAGAAAGTGACAAACTAGGAAAGAATAATTATGTTTCTGCATTCACCTTTTCAGACAAGAACTCAATGACCCCTAAATTCTCTAGTCTGTTAGGGTCAATATAAGAAATTAATCTGAGGAAAATCATCTTGTTCTCTCTTTCTCTTGAAGTTGCAATTCATATGGGAAATCACTGCACTAGACATCAGTCAAAAGGAGAGAAAGGACTCACAATATTTAGAATGTAGCAAAGAAGAACTGTTTCAGGGCTGAATGTTAAGTCTTGAGTCTGATCCTGAGATGGTGGGCCTTCAGCTAAGGTGTGGCTTTGTGTAATAGGCATCCCTGAAAACTGAAAAAATGCTACTATGCAAGCTTTGGCAAACTGTTCACATGTATAATTTCTTTAAGAAGTATAGACATTTTTAGTGAGAGGCAAATCCATTGTTGTTACCCATTTAAACATTAATGTGTTTTTCTCCAAATTTGCCCAGTTTTTGAGCCTATTACCCAAACAACTATATTTGGAGATTCTTGACAAGATTTAACTTTTCATTTCAGGGCATTATCAAAATATTAAATCTAGTTTCTCAGTATAGGAGAGGAACAGGTCAGGGAGAACTATTGCCCTTTACTAGGTGAAATGATAACTCAAAATTCCTCAGTGCAGTTGTGTGATTCTCAGTCAGATTAATTTTTAATTCTTTAATATTGTAAAGGGCAAATCCTAAAAGTATTTTTTCCATCTTCTAAAATGTATAAATTTTAAAAAATGTCATGATCATTAATCAAATAGCTATAGTTACAGAAGGGTATGACTTCTGCTCTTGGTTCAAATCCAAATAGCTCAGTGCTGAGTAAGTAATGGTTACATAAAGAATGGCTGATATCTACTCTTTTGGTAGCTGATTAAAATAGTAATAGTCATGATATATTTCTCTGAAAAGAACCTATGTAGTTGACATTTAAAAGCATACATTTATACAATATATACTTTGCATATCCCCAAATCCAACAAGAAAACAAATGCACCGACAGACATCTCTTATATGTCTTTATGGGCCTGTGTTTTGGATTTGTGCTGAACACGGGGTTGATAATATAAAGCAGTTTTTGTTATTGCTGAGCAGTGTTTGCACAGAGCCAAGGTCTTTTCTGCTTTTCATATTGCCATGAAAGGTAAGGAAGTTAGGGGTGCATGGGAGGTTGGGAGGAGACACAACCAGGACACGTGATCCAAACTGACCAAAGGGATATTCCAGACCATATGACATCATGCTCAGTATATGAAATGGGGGGAAGAAGGAGGAAGGGGGGATGTTTGGAGTTATGATGTTTGTCTTTCCAAGTAAGCCTTACAAGTGATGGGGTCCTGCTCTCCTGGAGATGGCAGAACACCTACCTGCCCATGGGAAGCAGTGAATTAATTCTTTGTTTTTCTTTTCTTATATGTACAGCTTTTGGTGTCCCCATTAAACCGTCTTTACCTCAACCCATGAGTTTTCTAGCTTTTACCCTTCCAGTTCTCTCCCCGATGCTGCTGGGCGGGGAGCGCAGTCTGCAGAAAGGACCCACATTGCAGAAGTTCAAGGTGGACTGCCTCCTGTAGGTGGTACCCCAGGCTAGAGCTGAGTAAGTAAAGATTCCCTTGAAGCCCGTGGTGAAGACCACGGTGAAGCAGGCTGTCCCTCTGCAGCCCCTGGGGGACTATGGTGTGGACTATACTTATGGTGGACTACAGCAGGAACCCCTTGCTGTAGCCAGGCTGGGAACAAGGGGAGGAATTCATTGCAATGTTAAGACTGATAACCTGGTCCAGAAGGACGGGGTTGGAGATTGTGATGGATGTGCCTTTAAATTGTTACAAGCCATGATCTGAGTTGTGTGTTACAGGAACCACTCAGATCAGTGGAGCAGAAGCCTTAGAAGAAGCAGTTGCAGCACAATGGTGACCTGACTTGAGCTGGCTTTGGTACCCAGGAGCTCCATGCACACACCACCTCTCCTGTCCTGAGTGACCACCAGAACAGATGGAATCCAAAGTTATGGACCAAATGAATTCAACAGACATTTTGTGGACATTTTGCAGTCCACAAACTAACTTACATGAACATGTGAGTTGCTATTTTTGCCTCTACTCTGATCCAAACACTGGAGAAAGAAACAGCATGTAGGAAAAGCCATAGGACAGAGGAAGAATCAAAGGATTCTGAGAGTCTTAAGAAACTTGTATCCTAAATTGCTTTAACAGCTCTGAACTTTCCAGTAAAAAATACAACAAAGAAGTGACCCAGAAGACAGCTCACTCTTAGGCACAGTCAGAGATCTATTTCTACAAGCACTTCTTCTTTCAAGTCAAGATTAAAAGTCAGACTGTGCTATTGAGAAACATATGACTTGATATTACCGGTATATGTGGGCCAAGTGACTTCTATTTGAATGTATTTCTTCCACCAGTTCCCCAAATATTCATGTGTCTCAGTTAAAAAATCTCAAATGAGAGTCAATAATATTTCAAATGAACACAAGTATAACTAGAGACAGTCATGAGATTTTCAAATGAGGAATAGTTCCTGATTCATTTCCTCGTACTGCCTCTAAACAAATACACAGAACAAACAAAAGTGTGAAAAGGAAACATAAGGGATTAGGGGAAGGAGGAGATGGATAATCACCATGAATGATTGTGTTCAGCTACAAGCCAAGTTAATGAGATCCTTATACATTGTGAGGGGTTGGCCCCGACCAACACAGGCCACACCACAGTTACTGGTTCACTTTCCACACCAGTGGGACTGTGGAAGTAGCATGAAGAACAAAAGTGAGAAAACTCATTAGTAAAGCGAAAAACAGTTAAATAAGAGAACAAAAGAAGAAAGTGATTCAGTTGCAAATACTCACCACCTTCCACCAGCAGACCAATGTACAACCAGTCTCCAGACAGCTACAGTACAAAAAACCTACTTGGTGTGGGGAAGAGTGGCAAAAAGATAAATCCTCAATGATATGCAAGCACTGCTCATCAATAGCCAAGACACTGATGTGTTACCTTCATGGGTTTAGTCACATCCAAAACACAGGACCGTACAGGATGCTGAGAACAAAAATAATTCCATCCCAGACAGACATGCCACTACTTAGGTTCATCACCTCTTCAGTTATTTCAACACAGATGGATGTCAACAGCTTCCTCTGAATCAGAGATCTGATTTTAATTTTCTGGGGCATTCTATTTTGCCAACAGCTGTAGCTTCCTCTATGAGAAATAAATATTTCTTTAGCCTAGTTCTACCAATGACATCCTCGGAACACTAAGAAGCTACGAATCATGCTATTCAAGAACATAATTTTGGCCTTCCATGAAAGTTCTTCATTTCATTTGCTTCTCAAACGTTGTACTAAAGTGGCAATAGAGGAGAAGGAAAACAAAAAAAACCAAACCAAACCAAGACAAAAAAACTAGTAAGGACACAGTAAAATACCTTCTCAAATTCTACTGTTTCAGAATCTTTTTACTGGTCATGTTATCAACCAGCCCGTCCCAGAAAACCATAGAGCTTTCCAGAGAAATTTGGTTACATTGGCTAATATAAAAATACATGCAGTGAAAGGAATGTCATTTACAGAGGGTACTCGTCTCCTTCATAAAGAAGCGCTAATAATTCCCACACCACACACTCCTTCAGCTGGTCATCCTTCAGCTCTTCTACAGTGATTTTACCATTAGTAATTATGCAAACATAATTAAAAGTCTTCATTCTTTCAGTCATAAGGAAAAAAATTAGAAGCTCCATTGCCAGAAAGCATGGAATAAATTATCAGGCCTTACTAGAAATTTTCTGTGCTCCATTAATGGCATGTTTTAAAGCACAAAGAACTCAAGAAAATTAACAGCCTATCATAAAGGAGCCATCAAGAAAAAAGAACTTAAAAAACCCAAAAATACCAAATCAGAAAGTTTTTTAATACAACCCTAAATAGGCTTAAAATGATTTCTTACACCTCTACACAGCGGTTACACAGTTGGTCCCTCACATTTATAAGCTGAGAAACACATTCTACACAGCCAAGGATATCTACAGAATTTATTAAAGATCAACCTGATCATTATTTTCAAGACTGATATGTTAAAGCTTTATGATTCCACCCTCGAAATAATTGATTTCCTTTATCATTTATTACAATCATTCCATAACACTTCATCGTCATCATTTGTGTAGGAAAATGTACTAGATTAGCCTTTTTAAAGCATTCTAGTTGACATAGGGACCCAGATTTTTTAAGTATGATAGCATCAGAACTTATAAACTGTAGGGACAAGGGAAAGTCCCAGGGGGAGTTTAATTCCCCAGATAATTTCAGAAAATAAAAATGAAATATTAGAATACTTGTTAATAAAGAAGGTCTTATTAAATTAATAGGCACAATTTATTTTTCTGATAATGTGATTTTTTTTCCTTTATTTTAAAATACCCTGATCTACAAACAGGTAAAAGATAAGCTCCCTAAAGTAATTTTTAATAGATTGGAATGGGCCTACATTTGGATATTTATAAAATAAAATTAATTTGGTTTAGTCAAATAATAAATGTATTTTCATTAGCTTTATGTGTCTAATTTGGGTGCCTAATTTAGAGACCAAAACCCCGTATAGTTAATAGAAAAAGTAAATATTTTTTCTTCAGGTATTCTGATGAGCTGCCTTCAGAGAAAATGCGTGTGTTTCTCATACTGGTTTCTAATGCTTTCATTTACAAGAGAAAACACTTTCTACAGACATGGGTGATAAAGAATTTTGACTGCTTGGCATAAATGAAAAAAACTCCACAACTGAACATGGAGAATAAACTCTTTGTTCAGTTAATGTTTGTATTCAATATTGGAAGGGCTTGCATCCCTACATCTTACTTGTCTTTTTGTGAGAGGCATCTTAATTATGCTTTTAGCTTTATACTACTTAATAAACTATTGATCCTTACATACAGTATTGGAAATCAGTGATCTTAGTTGGGTTTTTTAAATTGTATAGTTTTACGGAATTTATTAAAAATATACTACTGAGGGGGAAACATACAAAAATTAATATAAAAATGACAATAACTTTTCAAGGAATTGTTAATTTACTTAAGAATACAGTGGAAAGGTATGAAGGAAATTTAGAGTCAGTTGCTTCAGTTTTAATAGAAGTTATTCTTTTTTCGTTATGATAGTTATTCCAACAAGGAAAGATTCCAGATCCAATCTGATGGTCTTTGTTTCATTTCAGTCCTGATAAGCTAGCTATAAAGCTTGAGAACTGAAATTTCAGAAAATTTCCTCAGTATGTCCTGAATTACTTGTCTTATTTATAACCTGGGGAAACAGGACACTGGAGGAAGTCTCACAGAGAGAAAAGTCCTATGCTTAACAATAAAAATGTCTTTAATTTTTTCAAGTACAGAAAATTCTCTGAAAAACAATAATGAAGGACAGAGATGATACATTAAATCTAAACAAATTGAATATAAAATAGGGTTGACTTTTTGTCAAACTCCTTGGAAATAGCGCAGCTAAATGTTTCTGTCATCAGTCACCACATTCAAAGCAAGCATATTTTCTAAAGGAAATACTTATTCTCTCCTTTTTTTATATTTATCATAGCTAAATAGTAAATCCACACATTCCTTTGTGTTCCACAGTTTTTGAGACTGAAACTAGAACTGTTGGTTCTTACAAATACTTTAAATCAGCCATCCTGTTCTTTCCTCTTTCAGTCAACACGGTATTTACAAAAAGCTAAGAAATTTTCCTTTTTTTTTTCTTAAATAGCAAACTAAAACTCTTAACATATTCAGGCCTCAATCCACAGTTATTCACCAGGTTGAGATTTCCTTGGATGAAATTTTTAAAATTTGTATTAGTATCTGCATATTATTTTGCATTAAGAAGCCATCATAGTACAAAAAAATTAATATAGTACCGGTAATTTGTTTTCCACAAAGCAACATTTACATGTCAAATGATTCCTTCTCTGCTGAAATATGTTCATTATATAATGCGTACAGGAAAAAAAAAGGCACTTTTACCTCATACAAGCTGTATAAACAGAAGGATGCAGGAAAAAAATACTTTGAAATTAAGTGGTAAATTAACCTGAGATACTTAGCTTCTTTTCTTGAATTTATGATTAGTTAAAAAGAACATTATGTTATTGTCACAAAGGAGAAAAAAAAATGAGCTTGCTTTGACTGAAAACTCTATTTAATTACCATCTTGCAAGTTAATACTGTGTGGTTTGGTACTGAATCTTAACCCAAAAGCTGCAGCATTCCTCGAGATTTCATTGGAAGTCTATAGGTATTTTCTAGCACCAGCTACCTTCCAAAAGTTTTGACTGTTATTGAGAGACCGCTTGAAGGCTGTACAAGAGCACCTGTATGCAAACGTGTAAAAAAACTCATTCATGAGCCCTAACTTTGACATTTGATGTTTGATATCTTACATGGTACCAAACAACCTTATTCTCTGAAATCAGAAGCTGTACTGGTAAGAAAAATAGTTGTTCTCGTCAATCTACTGCGTGACAAGGTAGTGCACTCTTTCCAGAAATGCCCTCTCAGCTTCTGCCATACTTTAAAATGACCCTGCCAAGGACTAGCAGATGGGTGAAAAACAAACCACACATATAATCTTCAGGTCAAAGTGGTCAAAGGTCAGGAAATGGTTCAATACACATTATTTTTTCTAGAAGGAGACAGGCCCTCAAGACAGGACAAATAGCAATAATTTAAAAATAAACTCATGCATGCAACAGTTTCAAATCTGCAGTAAGTCTTAGCCTTCTCAAAGTGTAAGAGTTTCTACACTTCCCAGGGATAATGAGAAAATCATATGGAAGGGAACAGAACTTGAGTACCATATTTCAAAGCTCTCTACCATGTGTATCAAAATGTAACAGCACCATCTATTTAGAAATATGTGCTTATATTGAACTCTTAAATATTATCCCTCAAGAATCAAAACCTTCTTCAGTAATTACACATGTGAACAAAATATTATTGTACAGCACAGTCTACTTCCATTTTAAGGTTTTCTCATGAAGAAAACCTTCATTTATTTCTGTAAAAAAAAAAAAAAATCAGAAGCATAAGAAACAGATAGACCTTGCAGATAAACCTGTTTTTCAGGAGCTCACTTGAGTCCTAAGTATTTTCTGAAAAAGGATTAATGAGAGAAATAGCGAGTGGTTTTTCCACGAAATCTTACATGTAAACAGCATACAGGTGACAATCTTCTAAAATTAGTTTGGACAAGGTAATATATCTGTGTGATTGGCAGAGAAATGTACTAAAACTCAAATGAGATTTTAAAAGTTCACATGCGTTATGTAGAAGATCTAGAAACATAATGCATTTTGTTTCCTTTTTCATCCAAGGCCATCAAAAAGCTTTATCTTTTGAACTTCTATCTGTGTATTTTTCTCCTCTTCTCAGCTTATAATCAGTGCTGTACATAAAGAAACTTACCACTTCATTTTAAATACAGAAATATCAAAAACTGTATGACTAAAGCACTCTCTTGGATCTAGTGTTTAGTAACATACAGTATTACAGTGGATAACATGAACAAGCACCAAAGTAAACATGAAAAGTCATTGCTGACTCATGTTATGAGATTGACACTTTGTACCTCATTTCTGACGTACATCCATGGTTACCACTACTTAGCAGTTTTCTTGTTCATCCTCTGACTTGGGATTGTTGAGTGACTCTGATTTCTCTTTTGGAAACCAAACCATTTCATTTCGACTTCATTTGGTCTGCATAGTCAGGTTAAAGGACAAAGAGGTGACCAATCAAATAATAAAAACAAGAATGGTAATTTCGAGCAGTTGAGGTCTATGATCTCTCAATCCAGACACTACTCAAGTAAAAGCTTGTTTGAAAACACAATGATATGAAGAGGCGTCACATTTGCCTAATGTTCTCAACACACCTTTCAAAAGTAGATTCATTTTGTTTCCATAAAAATAAACCACAAGATAACTTTTTAGGATTGTTTGTCACAAAGACTCCATCCTGTAAAAATAAAGTTTAAAACTTAATTGATATTACTGCCTTTCAGGGACTGGAATTTTAGCCATTTTAGTAACCTTTTCATAAAATTGTGGTTTGACACCGCAGTGAAATCCTCATAAATAACAAGATCATAAACCTTCAATATCTTACTAAGAATTTTTCTGCAGTCTGTGGTTTTGTCAGCGTTTCACCCATCATTCTGGTTTCTCTACAACAAGATTTATGTGACTGAGAGAAGATTCACAAGATAGCACCAAATGCTGCACAAAGACCACCTCCCTTTTTTTTTAGGAAATAAATTTAATCAGCATATATATGATTTAAATTAAAAAGCAAACAAAAAATTATCAAACAAAACTAAACAAAAACAAACAAACAAAACTAAACAAAAACAAAACCAACAATTACAGAAAAAATACCATCCAAAACCTGAATTTAGAATCTTAAATGTAAACCTTGGAATTTTTTAAAGTTCCCAGTGCACAAACATTACTGTTACACTGAAATAGTAAAATTCATTGCTGTAACAAATTTAATCTTGCATTACAGGGTTTGTTTTTTCTTTTTGGTTAAAGTTACTCTTAAAGGCTACATAAAAATATTATACATACCATTATAGGTATATATATGTATCTTTATACATACAAATACATGTTTTTACATATTGTACATGTATTAATATTGTATCTAGCATTAGTTATTGGAATCTTATAGGGTACCAAATGCAATTTGTTGTATAAGTTCCTTAATACTCAACATTTAGAAGATACACAAATTAGATACATGAGCAATCATGGGTTTACTAGTGCAAACTCCAGGAATTTCTTTTTTGAAATCTTAAACAAGATATGCTATAAAGCTGATCTGGTTCATTTTCTATTTAAAGAAATGAGGTCAAGTTCAAAACCAACATAATCAGGCTCAACTTTGTTAGAATAGTTTTTAGCTGCTATATATTTCTGTCTCATTAATGCTAATCTGGTGCTTGGAAGTGGAAGAGTTTACAAAAATTTGAAATGTCACCATGACATTATATCTAACCCACTACTTGGTAATGATGTTGCTTTGAGCCTAATTTGAAACTGGAAAACATCATTATAGAAAGAGTTTCTTCATAAGATCCCATCTTGATTACTCAGATGCAAGGCACTGAAAAACACAAAAGTTATAATAGTGTGTTGGAAATTCACATTTAACAGATAGATTTTTCGCAAATGATATTTCCATGAAGGACAGCTGAATCACCAAAGCACAATCACTGTAATTCTGAGATGTCTGCTTGGCTCAGCAGTTTTATTACACAGATCAATTTTGCATTACCTCCTTCTGGCTGTGAATGCCTGTGAGTGCTCGTAGAGCGAGGTCATAAAACATTTATAGATTTAAGAATGTAAATTGTAGCAAAGAACAAATTCTCAATCTGTAGATAGATAAGAAAAAGTTTTTTCTGAGAAGTCTGTGGTAAGCATTTTGCCCAGTCCCACACCCTATAAAATTTTCATTCTAGTTTCCTTCACAGAGTTTATCTTTTGATTATTATTTAGGATTCTAATATACAATTCTAAATCCCACATATACTAAAATAATATGCAACCACGCATAAAAATAATATGCAACCATATTACTTACTTATTATTAATGTCCCATGTACCTAAAAAGTGGGAAAAATAAACCACGTTTCCATTCTTCTCTAATGATAAAACAGGTAATTCAAAAAAATATAGGGAGATCAAACTGACAAAGTTTGTATTGTGTGTAGTAGCACTTTGCAACACAAGGGCTGACCTATTTCAGATCAAATATGAACAGAAAGATGGCTTATTTAGTTTTATTTCATATGACAAAGTTCATACTGAGTGCTAAAAATGTCCAACTTCTCCCTCAACATTTTATCATCAAAATCACATAATCTTTTTAGCTAAGCATGCAATGGTCATTGAGCTCCTAATGAAGAAGTCCACTTGAGGCTTTGTACCTCACAGTGTGGACACTCAATTCTTTCTGAAAATCTGCAGTATGAAAATAGGACAAAGATTTCAAGTTCTGAAGCACAGAGTAATTCAGTAATGAGAAAATCACAGAATTCTCAATCTCTTTTTGTATAGACATCTTACAGTATTTTAGGAATAATTTACTGATATAACAAAAGGGATAAACTGGAAAAGCTACATTGAAGCATGCCTTCTGGCAACCACTAGCAATGGGTGTGACCACCGTCACTAAGTCAGTGCTGAAACTAGTCTATGGAAAAATGAGAACCAAGGTGAAAATAAACCATGAAGTAATTATACAAAGACAGTGATTAGCCATAACGACACAGCAGGCTGAAGGTACTGTCCACAAAACACAAATTCTGCCGGGAAGACACTATGAAATAAAGAAGGAAAACAAAAGTCAACAGTGCTGATAAATTAAATCAGGAGAATATCAAACCCAATATTCACCTTTATTCATGACTGACATACACATACATCTGAAAACTGAGTAGTTGGTCCTAATTAACCCATGCTTCAACCTCCTTTCTCACAAATGTTAGGCAGCTAAGCTATTAATTCAAAAACCAGGAAGGTACTAATCTTGAATTTGATTATAATCAAAAGATTAAGCAGCAGGCAGGTATTCTATACATATATACACGTTTTTATACATATATACGTAAGGGTATTTTTTAGGTGTTTTTGGTGTTACAGAATGACAAAGTAGTTGCGCTTAGAAGGGACCTTTTGAGATGGTCTAGGACTACTCATATGCTTTTTTTCATATACCCAGTTGTAGCTGGAATTTCCTTCTGCATCAGTACGTAAGCTGCTCCTTTCAATCCACCTCATGAAAAGCAAACACTGGATTTCTATAATCAAGTGTACATAATTCAGGAGAAAAAGAATCAGCAATTTGCAATTCAGTTAGAGTGACATCTATTAAGCTCTGAAGGTCTCATCTGAGCATCAGTGAATGTCATTTGCCAGTTTTACAATATTTACTTCTTATATACTTTATAGGTTGAAATTGCATTTATATGTCTTGTCTTTCTATGATAGTGAAAATTGAAATCGAATATCCACAATACCTAACTTTTTTTTAATCAATAAAATTCAGGACCTTTAACCACAGCTTAAGTTTGGCCTCAGAAAGGACAAATGAAAACTTGAACATCTACACGGGGCAGGTACAGGAAATATATGCAAATGTGTAAATGTAGGAGTCAAAACATACATTTTCTCTCCCTACCAATACCAAATATATTTATTTTCTTTCAAATATGGAAGTCATTAAGTCTTATCTGCATAATAGGGATAACAGCTATTTGACAGGGTGCTCGCTAGCAGATTCTATTCTTCAGTCCTTGGGATTCAAGGTAACAATTATACATCTTTCCTCTGTCATCTGAAGTCTTTTGTGTGAGTTACTATCCCCAGCTCAGCTCCCTCTCTCTCTCTCAATTCTCTTTTCACTTTCATTCAGTGCTATACGGTACTTCCAGTGCTTCCTTGTCACTGAGGCTTTCAGCTCCATATCTGCTCTTGCTCAGCTCTTTCCAAGGACTCATCATTTATTTGCCTTTCTGGATTTTGCTATCTCCTGTGAGAGCAAAGCAAGCGTAACGTCTAAATCAAAAGTTTTCCTCAAACCTAAAAGCCCCACGATGGAATATGTACAGAACAAATCGTCTTTCACATAACAAAGTTAAATGCTACCCTCTAAAATTAAAGTCTTGTGAATCATGTGAAAACTGTGGGGTTTGTTTATTGGTTAAATCATAGATTTAAAAGATTTTTCAGGGGGAAGAAAACTATAAAAACCCCAAAACATCTTTCCACCATCCGGCCAATTCAATATCCTTGAAAACTTTCAAGCCCCTTTCCAGACAGGGAAAAGTATTTCTTACCAAAATGATTTTTTTTTTTTTTAAGGAATAAATGACAGCATTTTCCCTGTGTCTCTCAAAAAACAGGTTGATGTTTCCAACATTTCCACCTGGTCTGAGAGAAACATGTCATTTAAATTAAATACAAAATTACACCAAGTTTAAAAATGGTAGTTCAAAAGGTAAATCTACCATAAGAGGTAATGTAATTATCTGAACCTCCTGTAAAAATATTATGTTTTATATGACAGATCATAATTTCCTCTAAAAAGAGAGATGCACTCTACAAAGATCTGTGAGTTTTAGCACTTTTCAAAGTTGAAACATTCTTTCAGAGCAAACAGGTGAGGGTGTGAAAATACTGTAGTATTTCTGCAGAAAAATCTAGAGTAAATTAGCTGAGTGAAGTTTTCACACTTCTCTATTCTGATACTGAAGACCATACTATATTTTAAAAAAAATATTCCTTTAGCATTAGTAGTGGTGCTCTCTGCAAGTGCTGATTTTCATCCATCACAGCAAGTCATTCAGATTGTGTCCTCATGTTTGTTTGCTAAAACTACAGTTCATGTAGAGCATGCAAGATTATAATTAATCTCTACAACCAAAACTGAGAGATTGTTCCTCCCTAAACGCATCCCCCACTTGCTCTTCATCGAGAAATGTAGGTTGGGGTTTTTTTTCCTCCAAATCATTTCCACACTTCGTCAAAAAACTAGATAGCAGAAGAAGGGCAATGCATACTTATGACTAACCAACTGAACAAGAACATCATATTTCAGTGCTTTGAGATGAATTGTGAAGTGCCTGTAGCTCCAAGAATCAGGGCAGGATATCTCAGTAAGGCTGTACAAAGTCCAGAGGTATGACAATTTAGTTCCAGGCAGTTTTTCTCCGAGAAGATCACAACTGATAATTTAATAGCAGTTTGTTTAGAACTGCTTTGGTCAGGGCAAGTATTTCTTCATTCTTGGTGCCAGATATGATATTCTAAGTGGAGTTAGAGTATTATATATTAGTAGCCCTTTTATCAGGGAGCATCTTACTTCCCGATTAAGGTAGAAAATGAATACACAGACCTAGTAACAGAAGCTAAACTTTTTTAATTTTAATTTCTGAACTGGACTTTCCAAAAACTTTGGCAACTTCACGGATATTGTCTGCTTATTGATCTACTGTTATACAGTCATATTAGCATGAACAGCTATTTCTTCAGCTGCACCGGTGAAATCATAATTCATGTGTGTAATTCACACGTGAAAGATGTGTAATGTTACTATGCAGTTTCACATGATAGAAGTAACATTTGGCTCTGAATTCCAAGTAGATACTCATGGTCTTTGGCATTTCAGTAGACAAACAAAGGTAGAAAGGATGAATGATGACTCATGAAGATACTATTTCAAGAACTGGAGCAAGATGAGAGGAGATATACTTTGATATGGTTGAGAAATAGAAGCATCTCTTCCCACAGAATCCAGCCTCTACTGTTTACTAAACAAAGCTGAATTAACCCAGCCTTGCTCCCTTTAGAAATTACCAGAGAACATCAAGGCAAATATGATGTCTTCTGGGGAGAAGGAAAAGAAAAGACATTTCAGAAATATTTCATTAACGGTAGCAAGGATTGGCAGATAAGCTGAAACTTGATAAGCTTTCATTGTCATTGTTTATGTTGCATTTTAACTACCTCAATGTTATTGCAGCATGCAAACATAATTATTCCACAGGATTTTTATGAACACCATATGATGTTTCTCCCTTCCTTTGGTTTAACTGTGTTTTACTTTCAATATTTCTGAAAATCTCGTCTGATATAAGTTTATCTTCATTTGTCTTCATGTGTTCATGTTGATTATATATAAAAGGGTTTCTGTTGGTTCTCTTCCTTTTTTTTTTTCAACCAAAATACATTATAATAAGGCTATATCAAACACCTAGTTTGAGGAAATCTACAAGTAGCACAAAATGGAAGAGTAATTTTTGCTTTTTCTTTAATTATCCACAAGTAAATGGGTTCTCTGTCTTCCATTTAGTCCAATATTTTCCTGTTTCATATTGTGCTCTCTTTCTGTGTGCTAATTTCTTCTGACTCATGTGTTCATTTGTTGGATTCTCTGGCTGTGTCTTTGTCTACTTCAGAATTTTACGACATAAAATGTAAGCCTATAAAAGTGAGATACCATGGAGACGTCATCATCAACAACAAAAGATACTTTTCAAACAGATGTTAAGAAATCTCCAAATCCTAATTTGTGGGTTTTTTAAATGTATTCCCTGGAGGGTAAATAAGATAACTATGAATTCTCAAAGATTCTTTTACATCTTTCCACCTCTAAAGCTTTTTGTGTTCTCTTCTGAACCAGGGAACATATGACGTGAACAGGAAAATCGTGTGTTCTATGGACTCTGCTAACATGGTTTGCATATTTCGAAGTAAAATAAAAGTATTCTTAGAATTTTATGTCCAGGTTACTCTATACACATATGCTATGCTAATTTTCCTTGTGAAGCAATGACCCTGATAGCAGGGATATAGATAAGTAATGGCTGCTTGTGTGAATCGATGGCTGTATATCTTCCAAGTAACTCTGACTCAGTAGCTTGTATCAATTATTTTCCTGTGCTTCAAGGAGGATGACAGTGGTTTTACAGCTCTTGAGTTATCTATTCTCTGGATGATGCACACTGCAGTACAGCTAACAAGCATAAAGTTATCAGTGTAAGCAAGAAATGAAATTAGTTCTCTGAAGTTAAATTTGTGCATGCATGGAAACTTTAAATACAAAAAGCAAGAATCTAATCCATAATGATTATAACTAGTGACTGCAACAAATTCTTTAGTAAAGAGAAAAAGGTCAGAAGACTACTTAGCATGTAAGAAGAGATAAAAATGGCTCAGTAGTTGAGAAAGCTTTTTTATTATTATTTTCTTGCTAGATAGACATATCTTTAACAGACATATGACCTTCAGCTATATGTACAAGGCAGTGCCTACTATGTAAGAATAATATTTAAAGTCTTCCTTATACTGACAAAAAAAAAAAAGGACAAAAAAGAGAAATTGCTCATGTGTAGTTTGCTGATTTTTATCAGGTTTGGATAATTGATAAACTCTCTTTAAGAAGTATGGGAAAATATACTGATTTTTTAAACTATGCTAAGCAGACATGCTCACTGCATCAGACACCTATCCAGGGGATAAAAAGAGAGTTGAAAGACAAACTACGTTGTCCTGCAATAATGAAAGGTGATCAAAAGACAGGTGACTGCCACTGTTTTGTATAATTAGAACTATGCAGTCAACCACTCTCTGAGATAATGACGTGAAAGCAGAGAAACCAGAAGTCGATTTTTGCCTCTTGTTTCTCTGTACTCCTTGTGAAAAACTCTAATCCTGCTCTTGTTCTAAAAATAAGGTATGAAGACCATCTTTCAACAATAGGAGCAGAAGATGAAGTCAGAACCTGTTTGTCTCTTTTGTACTCCAGGGACTTCACATACTGAGTAACACAAAATTAACATTTTGTTGTGAAATGGAAACCCGAAAACATATAAAATCAGTCATGAGGTGCAACCATCAAAGAAAATCCAACTAGAACAATGAGAAATAAGAAGATACCATGTGAAGATAACTTTAGGCATTTTAATGAGGGAATAAATATAAATACAGAGGGGAAATAATGCATTTTCATGGGTTCCCTAGTGGAAGTATATTTTATGTCCCATCAATCTAGGCTGTATCCTTCATAAGCAGATAAGCCTGCAGATCAAAACAAATAAAAAAGAAAAAACAAAATGTGCACACCTTCTGTGGAATGTATTTATGATTTTTCTCCTAAAGTTTTCAGTTTAGCCATCTTGTTGTATTCCAGTCAGCCTATAAAAACCCACAGGAATTTATTATTTTTTTTAATCAATAGCAAACTGCTAAAGTAAAACAATACTTGTAATGTGTCTCAGCTCTGCAATCTGCTAAAGACTTCCAGAGATCCACAGTCTATTTATTAGAATAGTTCATGTAAATGCCCAAATTCTTATGATACAACCAAAAATGGAACAACATAAAGCAAAATGAAAAGTCTCATGTTGGTCCTACTGAAAAAAATTAAGTGCTGAATACTTCACTTGACTGGCATGTAGCCCAGTGAAAGGAACAACCTTCCAAATAAGCAATGATCCCCAGTTATCACAGGTTTGTATTTGTTTCAGATGTTAATTCTGTTTTCACAATTGCTATAAAATAACCACTGTGTGAAAGGTTAAAACATTCTTTTCTGATTATATATACTTGAAATAAAGTCACTGAGCTACCATAATGGAACAAAAAACACTCTGACTTAAGTGAAAGGTCCACCAGGACATACAAGGTCTCTGCCAGTAGCAAGTCACACTTCGCATACAGTAACTATTCCACGTGGGCTGGTAGGTAGGTAGCATATCTAAAAACAAGGCATGTGATTTTGTCTCCCTTTTCATTCTCTGTGAATATTTGATAACATTATCTGGATATACTTCTTAAAGAAAAAAAAATGAAGACACTCTCTGTCCTAAAGTCTTATAAAAGCAAAAGACAGCCTCTACAATATGTCCCTAGAAAGCATGTACTATCTTAATTTAAATTGAATCCTCAGATTTCACCATTCTGCTTGAAATACAACCTTACCTTTACCTATTTTATATTTTTCTTATAAGCCTTTCATTTCTTTCCTTTTCTCCTTTTAGTGTCACACAGTTTTCCCACCACAGAAGTAGCAATGTGTGGTATTAATGTATGCCACACAAGTACCAAAAACTTGAAACTCCTTTTGGTCAGAAATCTGGTACTTTTTTCTGTAGCCTTATTTGTCACACACATGACAAAAAACCCCAAACCAACCAACCAACCAAACCTAAACCAAAATAAAACAAAATATGGAGGTTTGCTTTAATATTTCTTTTGTCACCTCATTTTTTTCCCCAGGCTTCCAGGTCTTCACATCTGTCTGTCATTTTTCTTCGTCAGCTTTCTAGATCAATGCTATACTCTAGTTTACACATGATTTTCCTTAAACAAGACGACCAAAACTTAACAACTCATTTACATCCTCAGGGATTACACAGTTACATTGCACAGCACCAGAGATACCTTATTGCCCTAGCTAAGGGTCAACAGTTTGCAGCTCTGTAACCATGCACCAAGCTGCTGTGGCAAGGTTATTCCCCCTGTTTTTCCACATGTACCCTTCCATGAGCTGCAGACACCATTAATTCTCATCCTTTATCCATTTAATAAATTAATAGATGGTCTGTAATTCTCAAGGCTGGACAAAGGAGCCCTATACTTTTAACATTAAGAGTTAGAAGGATACTCTTTCCTACTACAAGAGCTTGCTGGTCTATCAGCCCATAATTTGTATAGCTTAAAAGACAAGACAAGGTCTGGAACATCTTTATAGTTTCACGTCAAAGAAAATGAATGTTGCAGGAACTCTCCAGGAACTAAGCCAGACTGTGGACTGGAACACTTTTCAAAAACATTGTAAACCACTGAAATCATCAAATCTAAACAGACAAGAAGCATCATCAGATCTGATGGGGTTTTTTTCATCTTCTAACAAGTTTAAAGAAACACAGAAAATTGATGGAAATCAGCAACACAGATAAGAATCAGAAATGGTTACAAAAGCTTTTTGTTATGTAGGACTGATGTTTCTCCAGAAGCTTGAGTTCTTTAACGCATTTTTTGCAAGCACAAATGGATGCACCCATCCTGTTGTTTATCACCGTAAAATTTTCTGGTGGAACTTTTAGTCTTTAAATATGTAATGGTGGCCTTTGACACTTACTAATCTTCCCTTCTTTTGATGCATTCCTCAGGACTCGTTGGCTGCTCACCACAGTTCCACTGCCAGCTCGTTAGTTCAGTTCCTGGCTAAGTTGCAACAAAGGCAGAAAGTTAAAGCCAGCAAATCACTGATTCATTTCCAGTCTCATCTACCTCACTTTTTTCTTCTTCCTATTTTGTTTGGGTTTTTTTAAAATAAAATGCACAATAAATTACTTGAAGTATTTATTAGCTTTCTCTTTTTTAAACAGTGCAATTGCTCTTTGTGGAAAAAAATTACAGTTAATAGCTATGCAACATCATTCCTTTTTCTGCTCTGCAGAAAAAGGAAGATTTATTGAAATTACAGGACACATGCAAGTTGTTCAGTGATCCAGGTCAGAATGAAAATTCCAAATGCATGGGTAATTTCAGCTATTTTTACTGTGCTGTCAGTACATCTTATCCCAAATGGAAGACATTTTTACTGCTGTGCTCCTGGCAGGACACATGCATTCCTCAGGTGCTTCATTCCCTCCCTGCTTCTTGAAAAGGCAATCATCATCGTAAAGAGTGAGCAACACCATCTCTTCTTCTGGGAGATGAGCATGTTTGATTAGAAAAATAAAATTATCATATGTAGTCTTTTCACTGATAACACATGAAAAAAAGGAAAGTTTCCACCCCTGCATATAAACCACATGGACTCTCACAGTGTTGTCAGTGTGAAATTGCTTGGATTTTTCTGGGAGCAGGAAACCAACACTTCATTATTTTGGTAACTGCATCATAGTTCTATTTTTGTACTATAATACAGTTCATTTAAAATGGCAAATTAAAGGAAACAAAAAAAAAAAAAAAAAAAAAAAAAAAAAAAAAACAAAAAACAAAAAACCCCACCCTGAAATGAAGAGATCTCATCTTGAAAACTAATGTAGCTCAGAAATCTTGGATTTATTACATACTTCTAAGGTATTTCTCAGCAAGGTTTCAACATCCCAGAAACCAGTGAAATGAGGTGCCTCATGACCCTCATCAATAAATATCTCTATATTATCTGAGACCAATGCACTCAAAAGAATCAGCACACTCTTTGAATATGAAAACAGAAAGATTAAATAACTGAAATTCCTATTCTATCTAGTACCAATAATTTCATGGGAAAGAAGGTTCTCTCTTTTAAACAATCTAATTTACAGTATTATTTATGTGTGGAATTATGACGAGTGAACACAAGAGACATGCATCTGTGTGAAGCGCAGCAACTGGAAAATAAGCCTACGAGCTGTAAAATATTCAGAAGACAAGTAAAATATTACAAAAGAACGTATTTTATAAATGATAACTTATTTTATAATTCATGGCTAATTATTTTCCTTACAAACCTTCTATCTTCCTCTGCCTCATTCTTTCCAAGAACTCTTATGTCCTTTATAACTCAAATATTTTTCAAATATACCGCTTTTTATTTAAATTCTACCTTAGATACTGCTTTTTATTCATATTCTGTCTTACACTACATTTAATCCAAATCTTACTTTTAAAAGACTCATGTAAAACCGTGTGCATTTAAACCAAGCCTAAACATATTTATAGGAATTATTCTGGCTGCCTGTGCACCTCAGCACCAAAGTCAGCACACCTACACACCCAATACCACAGCTTGGATAATCAACATTATTATGAACATCCCATCTTACACAAAAGTTAGTACCTCTACTTCCAAGATCTTTGACTGGTGTCCATAACATCTCCTATCCTCCTGCTCAAGCATATTCTTTTTATGCTAACCTATAAACCATACTGGTAAAATCTACATCGATACATCCAAAAATCCAAACACAGCATGGTTAGCAGTCTCCAGGTGATAGCACAATGACATTTTTTTGTGTTCTCCAACAATCTAGCTGTCTTGCCCCTCCCTCTGCCAGCTGCATGCAGTCCTCTGAGAAGAACCATCAATGCCCTGTCCAAGATGTCCCATCACTAATAAATAATTGCTATACTATCTATGTATCTCTAGCTTCTCTAATGATAACTACTTTTTGAAAAAATAAATACACAATTACCACTAATCTTCATTGTCTGCTATTCGCTCTCCTTTAAAAATCATTCTGCCAAACGTTGTTATGGGCATATAGAGGCCACTTCATTCAACCTATCACAGATTATTCTGTGTTGTAAGGTAGCCACAAGGATCATTGAGTCCAACTCATAAGTGAATGGCTCCTACAGGGTTCAAACCCACAACCCTGGTATTGTGCTCTAAGCAACTGAGCTAATCTCAGGGTCATCTCATGCAACTCTTTTGGACTTTAGTGTGTCTGTTGCCACTAAATTGTGTGAGGTTGCACAGGAATAATATGGGTTTCTCCTTTCTTCCTTAGTGATTTACCGCAACAGTGGTCTCAATTTTTTACTACAGATGTTCAGTAAGAATTGTCAGTCAGTAATGCTGCAGTGAATTGACACAGGCTGGCCACCAGGTGCCCACCAAAGGCATACTGTCACTCCTCTCCTCAGCTCAGCAGGGGAGAGAAAATATAACAAAAGGCTCATGTGTTCAAGATAAGAACGTGTTGTCTTTCCCACTTGCTTCTCACACTCTTCCTCTGCTCCATCATTGGATCTGTCCCAGGAAAGACAGTCCTCCACAAGCTTCTCCAATGCGAGACCTTCCCCTGGGCTGCAGTTCATCTCTAACTGCTCTAGTGTGGGTCCCTTTCCATGGAGAGCAATGGAAGCTTCTAGGGGGGATATTGTCACAAGGTCAAAGGAAGAAATCCCTCCCATCTGATCAGCCGTGGTGAGACACACCTGGAGTGCTGTGTCTTGTTCTGGGCTTCCCAGTGCAGGGCAGATATGAACTCACTGGAGCTGCTCCAACGAAGGGCTGCAAAGACGGTGAAGGGACTGGAGCACCTCTCATGCAAGGACAGATTGACAGAACTGGGATTCCTCTGCCTGGAGAAGAAAAGACTCAGGGGAATGTTATCCATGTGTGTAAATAATGGGAGGAGTAAAGAAGGGTCAGTAGGGTGCAGTCAATAGGGTGTCCAACGACACGACAAGATGCAACAAACATACATTGAAATACAGGAAGTTACATTTAAACATAAGACAAATCTTTTTTACTGTGATGTTGGTCAAGCACTGGACAAGGCTATCCATAGAGGGTATGGAATCTCCATCTTTGGAGCTATTCAAAATCCAGTTGAACACAACCCTCAACTCTAACTCATTCTCCTTGATTTGGAGGAGGTGAGCAAAGGGCAGGAGGGTGTTGGGCAAGGTCATCTGAAGGGTGTCCTTCCAGCCTTTGTAATTATTTGATTCAGAGAAAGCAAAGTTTAAAACAATCACCTAAGAAGTAAACAAAAAGAATAAGAATGGAATTATGGATATCTCAGACACAAGGATCTATACAAACTTTAGCTGATTTGCTTTAGACTTCTGAGCATTTGATGTAATAATAGTTAGTGTCCATGCTTAGTGACCCTAGTATTTTAGTACAGATGAATACATGAATTTTTATATTCCTGACCTTTCTATGTGTGTATCTACTAGAAAAATCAGCGGTAGTATTTACAAGGACTTGAAAGTAATAAATCAAATGCCTATTTCTAAAACATTTTTGCCTGGATTTAGTGCACATGGATGATAAGGAAATCAGTGCACTCACGTCAAAACTAAAGGACCCACTGTTTCCACCACAAGCATCATAAACAGAATGACGAGTATTTGGAAAAGTTACACAAGACAAACTGGAAGCAAGGCCTTGAAAAAGTCAGTCAGGAAATTAAAATCACCTAAGCTTCAATAGTAGGTAATGGGAATAAGATCTGAAAAATGAGGGAGGTAAAACTATCAGCTAAAACCTTCAAGGCTAACTATCAGACAGAACTTGAAGATTTAAGAGAATCTCAGATATATATATAGTGTCTCTAAGTAAACATGAAAATTGTCAGCAACTTAGTATCTGTGGACACGTCTCAGAAGTACCCATTCTAGCCAAAGCAGAAAAAATATTTTACTTTCAAGTATTATATGTGACATTTCAGATAAACACAGCTTCACTTTGAATTATAAAAAGCTATTAATTGTGTATCACCATCCTTGAGTTTACACAATTCCCCTCTTATACATTACACGGCAAAAGCACTTAACTTCAGATAATTCTTTTTCTCCTCAAAATAATTGTCTTCCTTCATTTTTTCCCTCACATTTTCCTTTATTAATTCTGCATTTTGACCACTAGTGTTCCTCCCATCACACTTTTTCAAACTAAGAGATGAGGATCACAAACCTGTCTTTCTACATCCTCTTTCCTGCCTGTCTTGCAGCTATAGCCTTCAATTTCTCTTATCCTTCTTCACCTATCCTCCACTTCCACCAAGAACTGAACTGCTGTTGGAGGCAGAGTTCATTTCTATCCCCTTTGGATTTTAGTGCAGGGGGAAAGAGAAGTTTGTGAGGAAAGATCTTTCTTCTTGTCCCCTGGGAAGAATTACTATCAATCTCCCCTTTGCTTTCATATTGAAATAAAGGTTAATTAATTTTAACATCCCTGCAGCACAGAGAGGGGACTGTTCCAAACCACACAGTGACCCTTTATAATTTTTCCCTGTCGGTTGCTTGCTAGAAATTTCCTTTGCTCTATTGCCTGAAAGTGGACCTGATGCAACAATGACAAAATATTCCCAACAGGAGAAGGACTCCTTCCTTAGCTCTTCTAAAACCAATTCCAGGGCAAAAACTTTAAATCAAAAATAGGACCTATCCAATGCCCTAATACAGGAATCATCCCTTGAGCAAAATCAAACACAGCTCTGTAGAACAGAGAATCCTCAGAAGACCTCTTATACCACATGAGCAACCTTTCCTCCAAGAGTACTCAAAGACAGAGGAAAATAAGTAATGTCTATATTACTACATTCAAAAACATGAGTATATGCCAATTAGAATCAATCCTGCTGAATAATAGAAATGCTGGATACATATGGAGCATAACCTTGGTTACAGATAAAAATAAAGGAACACAAGAAGGGCTGTAGTCAGAGACTTTATAATGAGGCAGATGGTCCTCTGGCTTACAGGGGTCATCCAACAGTTAATAGCATTGTCTAAAGTGTGCTTCACTGAAAATATTGGAGCAAATTATGCACTTGTAGAAGAGCAAGGAAAGTTTTACTTCCTTCCACGGAATTCTACCTTTTTTCATAGTTTCGAATTTTCTCCTTTGCGGCATGGTGTGTTATTTAATATCAATTCTGATTGCACTAGTAGATCGTTGACTAATTATCTCTTTAGTCCACAAGAAGTTTCAGAGATTGTGCTATGCTTTCAACAAAAGAGAGCAGCAGGCTAAAAGGGCAGTTATCTGAAATTAGAATCAAAGCCACAAAAGTGAAAGAAAATTTTAGGTTCAGATTACCTGTCAAATCCAAAAAAAGAAAATTGTTTTAGCAGTCAGTGTAAGGTTTTTAGGGGTAGAGTTTCAAATGCATTGTTTTAACTTCCAGTAAAAACCTATTTTAGAGAATTAGTTTCAAAAATCTGTCCCTTGTAAAAATTACACTGGTATCGAGGGTTAACAGTTTTTCAGAACAGAGCTTGCTATCTGGAGAGTGGGAAAAATATTCAGAAGATACACTGAAATTAGCAGATAATAACAAAAAGTCATAAGATTTAAAAGATCTAAGATGTCCAAATCACCTGCAAGTTAAAAGACACCATTTACCACCATGTTTTTATACCTCCCTCCATTCAACCTCTTGAATTTGGTGAGGTATGTCACATAAATGAAACTTCATTTGTCCTTGACCCCAACTGAAAGTTGAAATTCTAAGAAACGAATGAATTATATATTTATGAACTGGGTAAGAAATTACAATCTCACTATATAATTCATTGATATTATTTCATCTGGGCCAACGGCTCAAACTTCCCTGACAATAAAATTCATTTCAGCAAGAGGAATTCAATTGCAAAGAACCTGATCTCTATGTTGAACTCTCATTCTTCATTTGACATGCACACACACTCACGCAGCAGCACAAACGAGGCACTGAATATGCCGTGGAGCTGAGCACTGAGCTGTGTGTGACTGGGAAAATAATGTGTTTGCTATTCCTGAAGCTCAAGGCAGAACAGGTGACACCCCTCTAGACACTTTCCCAGACAGCAGAGCAAGCAGTAAACAGTGCACAGAACTACATGCAGTACCTCTCAGGGGTAGAACTAGAGATGTGTGGAGGAACAGAGGCAAAGAGGTGGTAGATGGAGCCTACTTCTAAAAAAAAATAGCTGAATACCCCACTATCTGTGGACTTAATAGCTCTTGGCAACAGAAGTAGAAAAACTTCTGGAAATACAAAAATTACTTATTGTGTCTCTGAGGGCAAAACCAAGCATTTGGTAAAAGGAAGCTAATCAGATGATTATATTTACTACCTCTTGTGTTCTAATATCAAGGGGGAAAAAAAAGAAAATGAAAAAATTAGTTTAAAGGCAATGTCTTAATTTTGAATACAGCAATGCTGTAGCTTTTTAATTCTCTTAAAGTATTATTGAGACCAAAGGCTCAAGAGGTAAACATAAATGATTAAACATCTTCACATACTATGAAAACACAAAAAAATACTATGAAAAAAATGAAAATGCATAAAGGTTATTTTGTTACAAAAAGTACAATCCTCATGTTTCAAAGGATGTTGCAGGAAGAGGTGTTTCTCACACAATCTTCTGTATTTCTGGCACTGCCAAGGAGACACCACTAGTGCAGGTAAATCAGTGTTCTAATTCACTGCAGTAATGAATATGTTTTTTGCATGGCTAAGCCAAAATGCAGCAAAATGACAGCACATAAAACACAGAGGAAAAATTATCAAACACACCATAAAAAAAAATTAAAATTATTAAAAAGAAATTACTACAGAACTGAAAAAACAACTCTCAGCTACAGTCATATTACAATGCATTGTATATCAAGGGGAGCTGAGGGAAGGAGAGGGTGAGTGAATGGAGAGAAAATACCAGACAGTCAAAAGATTAATAAAAGCATATCATATTTTATCAAAATTTCTGAGCTTATCAATCAACTTAAATGAGATTCTTTCCATTACAATAGGAACAACCAGTCTGAAATTATGACCATTGATTGATGGATGAGAAGTGGATTAATTTTAGGGTAGTAAGAAAACCATAAAATGACTACTCCCCTCTATACTATTAGTCCCCTGAAGCATTGATAGATCTTCTGCAGTAAAATTAAAAAAGAGCAAGGAGATTGGGAATATTATTTTTTTTGAAGGGCCAAAATATATATTCTTAAGGAAAACACAGTTTAATGATTTTTTGCTTCCGGATTAACTCACCAATATTTATCCCAAATATCTATGTACCACAGTATCACAGGGTTGTACACATGTCAGTGACATACACACGAGCTGGTTGTCATGCTGTGACAAATAGGTAGATCTAGGGTAAACTTTCATTCTTTCTCTTTTCTTATATTGATTAGCCTTAAGAGGAACAAAAAAAATAATAAATAATCATAAAAATATTTAATAAATAATAATTATTATAGTAATAACCTGTATTCCTAAGCAAAGTTGACTTATTGTTAACGATATATCCCTGTTATGAAGAACAGAGATGCATAAAAAAGCACTGAAAATAAATGTGAGCTCACACAACATTTTACAAATCTAGATACATGGTTATACAAGGGGTTTGGACTGTCTGCATAGTGTCAGAAACCAGAACTGGGCACCAAACTGGTTATTGGCAGTTGGGACTTCGGTCTTCACTAGCAATGCTTCGTGCTCATTGACCATGAGCTGCCTTTTGGCAGCCTCAGCTCATGCCCCTCTCTTCCATTGGCATTATGCCTGCTCACATATCCTTCACCCTCTTTGACTGGTGCTTAGATCCCAAATGATGTTTAGCTTAGAAGGAAAGCCTGCAAAACGCTTCAAGTGACAGATTAAACTCGGAACTCAGCTGTTTGTGTATTTACTAGATAGCAGGAAATCTTTGTAAAACTCATGGGTAGAAGTCAAAGAGATAGGGCTCGTATTTTCAGACATTGTTTTTAGTTTTAACATTTCTTACTGACAGGATGATAGTGGCTGTTCACAGGATGATAGTGGCTGTTCACAGGATACCAGCACAATGATCACAAATATACGCTTTGCCACTAAGAGAGTGATACTGTGACCAATGAAACCGCCTGGACTGTCAAGGAATACATCCTTTTGGTAACTACTACCACGTATTATATGTACATATAAAGCCTTTTCTATTCTAGGGTAGTCTTCAAATTCGTCCTTATTAGAATTTCTTAAATATATACATGCAGGTAGTTTAAAAATATAACCCATAATTTTTTTTATAGTTTTATTAAAGCATTCTCTCTGTTTATTACTTTTTGAAGTGCAATAGCAGAAATGAAAACCAAAGATAACTGATGAAGCATGATAGATGCATTGTGTGATACCATAGTTAAGTTTTTTTTTCCAAAGAATTTAATTTTAACAATCAGAAATGTGTCAAAAGATTTAATTTTAGTACTTAAAAAAATCTTTTTTTTTTTCCCAAGTAAAAGCAAACAAATCTAGCTGTATTCAGACTGCTTTTATTTTGACTTTCAGAAAATATTCTAGTGGGTAATTTGTCATCTGAGAAAGAGTAATACTACAGTAAAATAACCACATATATTTTACAGGCAAGGGGTAAAAATACTTCCTCTACATCTTGTGTTTCATCAGGTACGTATTTAAAATTGAAGTGTTGATTTAAGCCAATCACAAATAACCTTCAGAATAAACTCCTTTTCTCAGGGAATTCCCTGTGGCTTGGGAAATTGTTCTGAGTAAGGTCAAGAACTTGCTTAGTTTATATCTCTCTAAAGATCTGACAAAATTAGAATCTGACTAGGAAAACCAAGGCCTTTAGAAGCTAAAGAAGAGAACACATTCAGCATAATCCAGTGTGCCTGTTAACACCTAACCTGTAATATCTCTCTCAATTTGATCCCGAGGACCATAAATTTGTCATTCTCTTCAGACTGTGACTGCAGAGGTACCTGCATTTCAAATGTTCTTTGTTTAATGTGTTATATTACTAGAATAAAAGCTAGAAATTATGCTACTTACATTTTTGCTTGTCTTCTGGTTGTTTAATTTTAGAGTTCATATTTTCAAAGGCTCCTAACTTCTGAGGCACAAGATACTGAAATCATGAGATGATGCTTCTGATCCTGAAGGGGTTAACATTCAAAACTACACTAGCTGGTTTTCTTGTAAACCTAAGCCACACATAGGCAGTTAGTGTAATTGCAAATATTAATCCCTATTTAATACTAGGTATTAAAGTTTGTGCACATCTTTTGAGCTAACAGCATTTTAAAAGTACCCTTTTCCTAGCAGATAAGGAGTTAACAGTGGCAAGAGTTCAGTGCTACAATACATCAGAAATGCAGAATCATAGTCTACGGCTACATTTTTAAAAAATAGAAGAGGTTGTCCACTCATCTTTACTACCAAACCTCCTTTCTCGATCTAGTTAGTCCTGCTAATGTGATTGTGGCTCTTGAGAGGGAAGAAAAAACTCATGGATAGAGGATGACTTCTTACACTATCACTGATATGGTAGAATTAAGCTTATTTA
Source organism: Manacus vitellinus (assembly GCF_001715985.3). Lineage (NCBI taxonomy): Eukaryota > Metazoa > Chordata > Aves > Passeriformes > Pipridae > Manacus > Manacus vitellinus. Next base: position 10,432,141 of record NW_021940917.1, on the reverse strand, counting down.
GCAGTCAGAGGCAAATCTCAATTGGTAATTAGTTCTAATAGCTAGCCTATTCTGGTAGCATGAAATTACCTCATTTCAAGATCTGATCCATTGTGTTTCTAATGTTCCTCTGAGTGTTTTTTTTTCTGGTAGTATTCATTTAAGAGCCACAGAGATGCTAAGAAAAAAATATCAAAACAATGAAACCTACACAAAACACCCAAGTGTAATAACCTGGTCAAAATTACAAGAGCTTTTAATATTCAGAGGTCCAAGAAACAGTCCCCTATTCAGTGTTTGGGAATATTTCCCTATGGGCATGGAGAAAAGTAGTTTGAAGAGAGTGGTAGCCCCTACATACGCCACTAACACAACACATTGTCCATGTCCTTATTATGTTTTTCACCTCAACAATCCAATCATGCTGGAGTTGATTCAGCCCAGTAACAGCCATCCATAACATCAATAATTAGAAATAATATATTTTCTATTGACATGTTTTGTTCTTAGTCTTTTATCTGGTGGATGTCTTGCAGCACTACACCAAAAGCAGATGTTTTATTTCCTTTTTCTAGACAGTAGTCTATACACATTTGACATGCAGTAATGCATTTTGTCTAATCTCCTGTAAATAAATATCTTTTAAGTTGGAGTGGAAAGGTGGTGTTTCATCCTTGCAACATTACTTTTAGGCAGTGTTTTAAAACATCCTCTAATAAATAAGCAAATAAGTGCCTACCTAAATAGTATTCTATTATAACTGAAGAGAAGGCTGAGTATTAATGAAAAACCACACTGGCTTCACACAAGCAATAGATCACATTGCTCCAGAGCTCAGTATTGAACTGACAGAAGTTCAGAACAACCGGAAGAGCAGATCCTAGAAGGTCTTAATGTGGCACAGGGTCTAGCTGAAGGCCTGGCACTAGTAGTACCCACCAAGGTTCAATACTGGACCCAGTGCTGCTCAATTATCCATCACTGACATGGATGAAGGGGCAGATGCCTCCTCAGCAAGTTCACTGATAACATGCAGCTGAGAGGAGTGCAGAGGGCTGTGCAGCCCTTTGGAAGGGCATCAACAGCTTGGAGAGATGGGCAGAGAAGAACTGTTTGAAATTCAGCAAAGGCAAATGAGATTCCTGCATGTGCAGAAGAATAACCCCAGGCACCAGCACAGGCTGGGGGCCAACATGCTGGAAAGCAGCTCTGTGGAGAAGGACCTGGGCGTCCTGGTGGACAACAAGGTGTCCATGAAGCAGCAGTGTGTCCTTGTGGCAATGCAGGCCACTGGTATCCAGGGGTGCATTAGGGGATCATTGCCAGCAGGTCAAGGGAGGTGATCCTGCCCCTCTATTCAGCCTTAGTGAGGCTGCATCTGCGGTGCTGTGTCCAGTTCTGGGCTCCTTGGCACAAGAGAGACACGGAGCTCCTGGAGTGGGTCCAGAGGAGGGCACTGGGAGATAAAAGATCAAAGAGAAATAAAATCCAAATATTTATATTCATCTAAAATGTGTCCTCAAAATGAGATAAAACAAAAACAGATAAGAAACCAAACATAGATGTAATAAATAGCTGACAGAGTATTTCTAGTTTCAGGAGAGGAGAAAAAAGCCACTACTGCTCAATAAGTCTAATTCTGGTTATTCAGTGTTTCACATGTTTAAATAGTACTGTTGGTCTCTTTGCTGGTAAGTATGTAATAAAAAAATGAAATATGGTTTTTACTTTGGAGAGGCTGGGTGCTTGTCATTTTTTTTCCACTTTTTAAACTCCATTGCAAAGGCAACCTAAACAATCCAAAATCCCAACTAAACTAAGAGGTAAAATAGTAAGACAAGGATTGATATACTGGTAAATATCTACAGACCTTCTGCTGTGAAACTGCTCTGAAAATAAATGGATTCTAAATAAGACTAATGCTGATGAATGAGACAAATTTTAGTTCAAGTCATTTTGTTCTGGTAACATAAATATGGTGACTAAAGACTTTTCTAAAGAAAGAGAACCTGAAAAAGAAAAGGAATCTAGCAAGAGATAGAAATAGGACAAATACTGTGACAAACCTGTCAAGTACAGATACTGTCACAATGAGCTAAAGTACAATTAAACTAGAAATGGAAATGAGACACTCTTCACCAGAACTGCAAGTGAAGGGGGAAAAGAGAATATCTGGTACGATGCCAAATGTAGCTTTCAGTTTTAGGAGGAACATTTATCAGACTCAGTCAGGAGAGGATCGAATACATAAAGCAGTTTCCACAACTAGTAACTGTCAACATCCACTTCAACTATATCATTAACTCTCTGAATATTATAGTCTTATGGCAAGAGAGTAACACTGCATTTAAGGTGGTACCGGAGTTTTCATTTTAAAAGATTCATTTATAATTACAGGTTGAAATTATTTTACTATGTATGTAGGTATGTACAAACATGTTAAATTACAGTTCATGTTCATATTCCTATAAAAGGAATATCCTATAAAAATAAAACTTTTGAAACGTCTCTGTAAAGTGTCAGTTTTGCTTTACATGTTACACTGCACAGAATGACATGAATTAATACATCTACAGCTAGAAGCAGGGGACAGAAGAAGGGCATGAGAGCTGGAGAGAAGACAGAATAGCAGTACTGTGACTGGGTGAAAAAGAAAAATGTCCTCAATGAGCTATATGAGGAGTATTAAATTCCCCTGATTAAGAAGGCTTTATTTCTTCTGCTCTGCTTACTCATCTGTTCCTGATAGGGTGAAATACTCATCACAAAAGAAAACATGAACTTTTGTTTTGGCTGACACAGAAAAATATCTCCAGATACATCATGGTGATGTTTTCTTAAAGCAAATTTAACATCTTTTAATGAAGTATCTAAAACAGAATGCAAATTCCAGACAGCAGCCTCTTGAATCACAGCATCACCAGTAAATATCTGAACTGGGAATTCCTACAGTTTTGTATGCACTGATTTTTAAGACTGAGAGGTACATAGAAATGTATAACTTAAGCACAAGGCACACTTCTTAGCACCCTTTCCCAAGAAAAGAAAAAAAAAAAAAAGAAAAGAAAAACAAACAAACAAACAAACAAACAAAAGGCAAAAAAAGAAAGTTGTCAACTGACTCTTGTAGAGAAAATACTCCAGTTTCCTGAATTTATCTCCATTTCAGGACCTCATGGTGTTTCCCACCAGGGGTTGCCTGCACACATGACCTTTTCAATTTGGAGGTAACAAGTACAGGGAAAACTTAATGTCAGACTTAAAAAATGGAAACTGTGCAAGCTTGTTCTAGCAAATAAAAGGACAAGATTTGTAATTAGATTATCAGAAACAAGATTACAAGGTAGAAATGAAAAACAAACAAAATTTGTCCTCAGATTATTACTAAAACTTATACTTAATTTCTTGTAAATGTTAGAGAAAGGAAATAGAAATTAATTTTCTAGAAGCCAATCACATGTGATGTTAACATTTTCCTTCAATCTCTTCCCTGCAGGTGAATCCAAAAGCTAGCCTTGCTGACAGGAATCAGACACCCCAGTTCATACCCTCTTCCTAGTCAGCACTTCAAGGCAAAATCCCTCTCCTCTTTTCACCTCTTTTAATTCCAAATTTAATTTCTGGTCCTTTCACCAGTGGGCTGACGTTTCACTAGAGGAAATGCATCTAAACATCTCTGCAACTCGCTCACTTCACTGTTAACAAAAGCAAGGCAAGAAGACCACAGTCCTTCCCACAGCTTGTCAAGATGACCGCCTTAATTTTTTTCTTTAATCGGCTTGTCTCTGCTATTTTAAATAACTTTCTTGCTTGTCAAAATGTTTTCAACACTGTCATAATATTTTTGTAAGTGTTATGTGACAAGGAATATTTGCTGTATGTACAGCTTTATCAAAACGGCAGTCTTTGATTTGGACAGATGCCCTGAATATTTAATGTATAGCTTATGCTTTTAGAGTTGGATGTCATTTCAGTAGAGGGCATGCCCCCCACACCTCCCACTCCAGATGTGTGACACAAACACAAATATACCAGTGAAATTTTATGGCCTTATAGGGGGTCACGTTGTGGAATAAAACCACTGCTTTTGCATATACCTAGGTAAAAGCTTTATGCCAAAAAACCAGCCTCCTTCTCATACTCTGCACAACAGAAAAGGGAAAAATATAGAGCAAGAGAGAAAGGAATTAGTGTTTGGAAATTGTGAAGTATCAGTAGTACAAACACAGAAGAAGAGCGAAGGGATATGACTGTTTCCCTTTTCATAGGCGGGGAGGTACACGGCTTGAGATGTTGAGGTGTGTAAATATATAAAATAACGATAACTTAGAAGAAAACAGGAATTTAAACAAACAAAGAATAAAACCCTAAATAACTTAGGGTTCTGCCAATGTCAATTTCATATCAAAAATTTCAAGAATTCATGGAGGTAAAATATGTTTTCAATTTTGTAAAAACTTCTAGCTGTTATCTATATTAGAAAATTACTATTATAACCTTATTAAAAGAGCATCATTATCCTAAAAGCCTGAGTGCTCGGGCAAAAGTACTGACAGCACAGACATCTTGGCAACACATGAACAGTTGTCCAATGAAGAATTTGTGAGCTGCTTTTTTCCTTCAGTGTTGAGAATGTCAAGGGCCTTTTTTTGTTACAGCACAATTTCATTCTGCTTTTTCTAATCACTTCTTTATTAGGGGAAACAACTGAACTAAATAGGAGATATACCCTTGATGATTGGCACATGAAACGAAATTTTATGTATCAAACTTACATACAGAATGGGAAAATGCATTTTAAAAAATACATAGGGCCAAAAATAAAAGTATTACCTAAGAAGACAATTGGAAAAGAGGAGAACAATATAGAATAAAATCTTTTTCTCCACTTTAAAGGAAGTTATTTTTTCCTAATGACGTGTAGCCATTGCACACAAACACTTAACTATCACTGCAGTCATTCACTTTCCAACAAACTATCAATTCTCCTAGTATAATGACATTCATGGTACTTGTTTGTAGGAATAGGTACATTTCCAGAAGAATTTGTAACGGAAAACTAGAACTCGTTTTGCTAGGAACGCTTTCTGCCTAGGTCTTTCTCTTTCTCAAGGGCAGTTCCGATGCTTTCCCCCCGGCCCCGCATAGCAAGAGAAGTTCTCAGCCTTGCTCTGTGGTATGCAGGGAGATAATGTGTTTGCAGACATGTACTGGGCCTCTTTGGGCCAGAGAGAACTGAGGAGGAGAGACAGAAGATACAAAAAGTCTTAGAGGAAGAGGGCCTTTGTCTTTTGCCCCTGAAGGTCTGATAAGCTGCAGCGTAAAAAAGTGGTCCTTGTATCTGAAAAAACCCTTTTTTTAATCCTTCCACTGCCCTGGCATTCTTGGGAAGAATATCTGCTTGTTTTACCTTACACTGTTCTTTCTGCCTATTGAGGAAAAACATACAGAACTGTCAATGAGTACTCTCGTGTATACTGTGAAAAAAAAACCAAACAAACCAAAATCAAACATGTTTTATCAATTCTTCCCTAGATTGATACTCATATTAACAAGTCAATTCATATGCCACGCTGACAAAATCCTACCATCCTGTGTCGTGATGACAACATGCGATAAAAATGTTGCTCCATAGATCTCCAGGTGTTTCACAGTACATTGTGAACAGGACATGTACTAAAGAGAGCTGTTTAAGTTCATGAAGTCATATTGGAAAATTCAGAAAGAAAACTTGGATGACCTGAACTCCAAGCACAAGTCACACGACATCTTCAGTTCCAGTTCTCTTCACAAATAGTTGCATACCAGTTTCGTTCCCACCATTGAATTAGAGTGTAAGAGATGAAAAAATCTTCCCACATAACCAGAGAGGGTCACCTCTTCAGTACAGCAGTGTCATAACTTGACATAAAACTAGGTAGCAACAGTTTGGCATGAATTTTCTCGTTGTGGTTGCTCGAGTACACATATTCACAAGCAATGTAGTGCTATCACAGAGCAATAATGAAAGAATTTAACTGCCAACAGAGAGACACTCCAAAAATGTGATCAAGTATAAAACCACATTTAAAAAAAATAGTTATGATGGCAGATGCTTCCTCCACAAGTCCAGGTTTTTGATGTCTGTACCTTACCCCTCATACATCCAGAAAGGAATGAACATAGCAATAAAACATAAGGTTATAGGTAAAAATGTTATCAGCCCATCCAGCTTCTTACTCCCAGGAAACACATGTATGGGGGGAAAAAAAAAAAGGCTTTCTTGAATGAGTGACCCCAAATCCCACAGCCAGTTACAGACAGAGAGAGTTAAGGATGTCTCAGCAGCGATCCTATCTGGTCAAAAGTGGTAAGTCAAAGGTGCTTTATGGAATATAACTTCAGTATTAAATTCTCCATATTCAATAAAAGTTTGTTTAGAGTGGAGAAGATATCATGTTTTCAGTTAGTAAATACTCCCTATTTGATACACACATGCAAAAAGAATCTGCAGTTTAGTTTGGTGGACAAAAAGATTATATTCTGTTGCCTTTTTGTCGACAGAATTATCAGAGTAAAATTACATTCTATTGACAAAATTAAATGAAACAGTTGTAGAATACTTTGCAAAATGAAAATATAAATAAAGCATTTACAGAAGAAGAGTGGTAGTTATTGAAAACAAGATGCTTTAACTCACAGATGATTTTCATTAATCTCATAAAACTTCCTCAATGCAAAATATATTTTTTGTAAGAATATTTAGTAGAAGTCTTCATTGTGGATAAGGAGAGAGAAAATTTAAGCCCAGCCATGACAACGCAATTTTAGTCTTTGGCAATAAAATTTCAGAATATAGTCAGGCTTTAATTTTTAAGTTCAAATATGTGTGGGGTGAGGGATAAGAATAGGAAATATCAGTTATTTCCGACAGGTAGACAACTAGTTCCACCCAGTCAACTGAAGCTTCTCTGTCTCTCATTTTTAAGGTTCTTCAGTGAAACCAGGAACAGATACATTGGCACAGTATTTTAGGGCTCACCATTTTCATGTGCTATGGTAGAATTAACTCTCTCTGAAGCCAGATATATATTCACTATTTTGTTCAGTGCTGGAGTAAGTCAGTTCTACCTTGTTCATTCGACAAGTTTTATACACTAAATTCAAAGATTAGTTGTCACTGCACTGACTGCTTACTTTTTCAGTGAACCACCAATTTGGGCAAGTGTTTCAATACTCAGCATTTTTTTCCTATCTACTAAAGACATAATTCTATCATACAGAAGAGAGTGAAAACTTTGGAATATTTTTTTCAAAATGCAGCCTCAATCCTATAGCATCCACTCAGACTTCTGAAATCAACAGATCTTTTGCCTGAGAGAAAAGTGCTTGCAAAGTGAACATAAATCAAATAACCTCTTTAGGTTTGTTCTGCAGATGTTTTTTATAGACACACATATGGATGAGGTTCTAACTATGGAGGAGACAAGAAACTGGAGGGATGAAGAAGACTGAAATATATCTTTAAAAGATTTTATATAAATAGAAACTGTTTGCAGCTTCTGGTACTAAATCTACAGCCAGGCAATATTTTTGGTCATGAACTGCTATATTCATTGTGACCACTTGGGACACTGTGACATACCTATTGACAAAAGTTATTTCGGTATGACTGCAGTGATTCACACACAGAAACACAGCAAACTGGTACCAACTCTGTCTACTCTAAGCAATCATGACAGCTTGATAGTCACACATCATACCGAAGAGAACAGAAAGTATGCCTACATGCTTTACTATACGTGATGGAACTTAAATATAGTAAAATATAGGGCCATTTTTAAAATATAGAAAGTGGAAAAAATAAAATCCACTTCTATTTCCTCTGATAAAACCAACACAGTGTTCTATATTGGTATATTTTCAGAGGTTTGTTACTGGAATATTTTGTAATAGTCTTCGAAAATTATATAATATACATATGTTTGGCCAATGGGTAACTGTGCATGGAACTGTGTATGTAACATCCACGAATAGAAAAGACCCGGGAAACTGCACCGTTAAAATTAGATATGGTATTTACAAAGGCATGCTTTCCACACTTTCAACAACTACACAGCCAAGAAGAAAAATGTGTGTATGTGTATACATACACATATGTCATACAGCAGCAATATGTTATTGAGTTAAAATTCAACAGATGAAAAAATGAAGGTTGTTATATCTACTAAGCAATGTTGCATCTGAGATTTCTCAGACATTTCCTCTCTCAGTGCAAAAATGAATGTAAACAGTGCAGCTAGTTCAGCATTGTCATAGGGATGAGTTACCTAACCTTCAAAAGAATTGACTAAAAGCAAACAGTCCTTCTATTTGCACTTTCTGGTTCTTCCAGAGATATTTTACATATTCTCTAAATTATTAGGGGACCCTGGTAAAAGGGAACGCAGAGAAAGCAGAGTTACTGAATGCCCTTTTTGCATTGGTCTTCACTGACAAGAACTCAGGAATCTCTGACCCAGCAGACCAGGGTAAAGGAGTCTTGGAAGAAAGACTTTCCCTTGCTCAGGGAAGATTCAATTAGAGAACACCTAGGTAAACCTGACATTCTCAAGTCCATGAGCCCTGATGGGATGCATCCACAAGTGCTGAGGGAGCTGGAGAATACCATAGCAAGACCTCTCACATCTTTCAAAGATCATGGTGACCAGGAGAAGTCCCTGAGGACTGGAAGAAAGCAAACATCACCCCAGTCTTCAAAAAGCGCAAAAAGGAGGACACAGAGAACTACCAGCCAGTCAGCTTCACCTCAATCCCTGGAAAGGTGACAGAGAGCCTCGTTCCAGAGGCCATCTCTATCTACATGGATGACAATAAGGTGATCAGGAGTAGCCAGCATGGGTTCACTAAAGGTAAGTCAGTTGACTAACATGATTATCTTCTACGACGAAACAACTACCTGGAGAGATAAGGAGGGAGCAGTGGATATTCTCTACCTCGACTTCAGCAGGACATTCGGTGCTCTCTCTCACAATATCCTTGAAGGCAAACTCAGAAAGTGTGGACTGGATGAGTGAACAGTGAGGTGGATTGAGAACTGGCTGAATGGCAGATCCCAGAGGGTTATAATGAGTGACACAGGGTCTATTTGGAGGCTGTCACTAGTGGTGCCCACCAAGGTTCAATACTGGGTTCAATACTACTCATCAATGACACGGATGAAGGGGTAGATGCCTCCTCAGCAAATTTGGTGATGAGACAAAGCTGGGAGGAATGGCCAATACCCCAGAGGGCTGTGTAGCCCTTCAGAAGGACCTCAACAAGTGGGAGAGGTGAGCAGAGGAGAATGGTCTGATGTTGAATTTGCCTTCAACAACAAATGAGATTCCTGCACCTGGGGAAGAATAACCCCAGGCACCAGCACAGCCTGAGGGCTGACCTGCTGGAAAGCAGCTCTGCAGAGAAATACCTGGGGGTCCTGGAGGACAACAAGGTGTCCATGAACCAGCAGTGTCTATTCTATGTGGCCAAGCAGGCCAATGATATCCCGGGGTGCATTAGGAAGAGCACTGACAGCAAGTCAAGGGAGGTGATCCTACCCTTCAGGCCCAGTGAGGCCACATGTAGGGTATTGTGTCCAGGGCTTCTCACTACAAGAGACACACTTGGAGCATCTGGAGCGGGTCCAGCAGAGGGCAACAAAGATGATTAGGGAAGGGAAGCATCTCTTACAAGGAAAGGCTGAGGGAGCTGAACCTGTTCCACCTTCAGAAGAGATGACTGAGAGGGGACCTCATCAATGTCTCTAAGTATCTGAAGGGAGAGTGCCAAGAGGAGGGAACCAGGCTATTCCTGGTAGAGTCAAGCAATAGGACAAGAGCACAAGTCAGAAACTGATGCACAGGAAGTTCTATCTGAACACGAGTAAGAGCCTCTTCACTGTGCAGGTGACTGGGCACCAGAACAGATTGCCCAGAGAGGTTGTGGAGTCTCCCTTACTTGAGATTTTCAAGAATCATCTGGATGCAATGTGCTCTAGGATGACCCTCCTTGAGCAAGGAGATTGGACCAGATGACTTTCTGAGGTTCCTTCCAACCTGACCCATTCTCTGATTCTGTGATTATTTTGCTCTCCAAGCATATACAAAATAGAGAAATACAGTATCAAATGTTGAAATAATTATTTCCCTAAGAACTGCCCAAATCAGTCTCAAACACTGAGAAAAAACATCACTTTTCCCACTTCTGTAACATTCAGAGAGGTTTGCCAGCTGTCCTTACAGTTGCCTTTTTCTTAAAGAAGCATGCACTTTTACCTTGCATGTGATGCAAAATGTTACCCATCTAGTCCCCTGCTCATTCAACTTACGTTTTGCAAAAATTCCTTGCAGGTTTTTGTTTAAACTGACTGAAGTCACTCAGCTTTATTTGAGACTATAAAGTTACCACTGGGAGTCAACTGCAATGTAACATCAGTGATGTGTACATTTTCCCGGCAGTTCTAGCAAATTACCATGATCACCTCACCACCTGCAGGACATTAAGTGAGCCAAAAGCCTTACCCATGCCAGATGGTGCATTCATTATGAGGAGGAACCAGAAGTCCAATATAGAGCAATCCCATAAATTTGGTTCCAAAAGTAAGAACATCAACATACATATATTTGATCAAAATATGTATATATTACGGAGAAAGAGAAAAATTTTAGAAAGCTTTTTCATACACAACTACATACAGTAGGAAATCTTAAAAGTATTTTCAATCTAAATTAATATAAGAATCTGGGATAAACACTGAAATTTTACTACACCCAATCAACTGTAAGAAAAAATTGCTTGGAGAATACCAAATGTTGTGACAGAATCTTGAGAGGGTACAAGACATGGTTCTTTGAAATATCAATACTTCTTTTCAGTCATTCTCTTGTCCACTCTTACCAGAAACCCATTACTTTCCTTCAACTAGGTTCCAAGAATTCAAGGCAACACAGCTATATTAAACAGTTCTTATAAAATGCTATTATTTTTGTGGCAGCTACAAACGTCCTCAAGCTCACTGAATGATCTTTCGCGTGAGTTTTCCTTTATAGTATCCCTGATGTGTTTTGCTGACATCGAGGTTATCTCCTTAGTTTTACATTTGTTGGGGGTTTTTTTGGTAAGAAATGCTTATGCATTTTCTAAAAACAGTTGGGATTTTTTATGTCATAACAAGTACAGATTAGAAGCAACTTGGCAAACTTCAAAAAATAAGTGACCATTGTAAGTAACTGGATAAACAGAGAGAAAAAGTAAATGAAAGAGCAACAAGCAGAATCAGTGCTTCAAAGAGGTTATATAAAAGCTTAGAATAAAGGAATAAATTATCAGGATCGACAATGTTGTGATGAAAATGAATGAAAAATAAAGCACAGGGTGAAATGATAAATAATAAATGATCTTACAAACACATAAAACCTAAGAAGTTGGCAAGGAAATCTGTGGATTCCTTGCGGGAAGGTGAAGGAATAAAACATCAGACAATGTAAATATTGCTGGAAAAAGTAATGCTAGAATGAGAGAAAGATTTTCAAGGTGAAAGGAAAATAAACTAAAAATGGAGCTAAAGGTGTACTAGGATAAAAAAAACCACGTGGAAGTAAGAGAGGTATTATATCATATGTTATATATAATATTTGGTGAAACTAAAAACATAACCTGTGATGTATGAGACAGATTATCCCAAAAACTCAAAGCAAAGACCAAGTGGGAGCAAGATCCCCTCAAACCCCTTAAAACAGGAATTACTGACCTTGTGCTTATTTACTGTTGTGAAAGGCAGAGTAATGTCCTATTCCATAGGTATGAATGGATGTGTAGTGACCTACATAAATACATCTAATCATCTTGAAGATGGATTAAAAGAACATAAACCAAAAAATTAGAAGATTTTGTTTTGGTTGATTTAAATCAGAATAATTATGACCTTTTACAAGAAAGCAGAGCCATGGTAAACCACAATAGAGGGAACCATTTTGTATTTTGGCACCAAAAATTAAATCTCTATTTTGAAGTCATTTTTAATAACCAATTTTAATTTGTTATTTCTTAATATAGTCTTCTAGGTAATAAATAAAGAGTAGTGTTGAGAATAACTTAATTTTGTACTTCTACTATATCTTTTATCATGACAGAAGAGCTATCAATTCTGCAATACTTGCAGGCATATATTGAGTTTTCTTGAGAGGTTGTATTCTTCCTTTCACAAACTGGAAGGTAATCATAGGAAATATTATATTCTTCTTATCATTAATGTATGGAAAGACACAGGTTTTATAAGAGTGCAAGTTCACATTTTAACTTCAAGTACAGAAAACTTCAATGAACCTGTGAATTACCTTCATCACTGACTGCCATTAGCTTTGGTCCCATCTAAAATATTTAGGATTTTTCTCTGAAGATAAGTGAATCCGGGTGCGGAAACTGCATGGTTACCATCCATTGCATGGACTACTAGGAGTTTGCACAGGTTACAAGTCCTTATCATTTTATGGCTTTGCCTTTCAACTGCAAAACTTTAAGATATATATCTCTCTTCATGGGATCGTAGAGGAGATTGAAATTGTCTATCCAGTTGAGTTATGGTACTTGAACTAAATGCCCCCATATCATTTTGAAGGTAAAGTGGTTGACATTTTCACAGAACTCATAGCAATTTTAGATGAGCTTTTTCAAATATTTTTACATTTGTTTAAACTTCTAATTTCCAAGACTGGGTTATAAATTCTACCAAACTTTCAAGGAAGTGGAAGACATTGAAGAGTATAACAAAAGGAGGGAGAGAAAGAAATATATTTGGTATTCAAGAGTCTCATGCAACTTAGTTCCAAGTAATTTGATTAGGAAGTGTAACAACCGTCTTTATGTATCCACTACTTTAGAGAGGTTCATTTTTAGAGGCTAGAAAAACATTATGTAAGCAGTTTGTACATTATTCCATCCCCAAATGCATGAAGTGAAAGGTCTGTTCCAATTAGAGAGCAGCTTAAAAATTATTTTTTCCAGAAGCAAATGTGACCTCTCACAAGGTACATTTGTTTTCACAACAATCCAGCAATTTTTAAAAAACCTAAGTTGTATGAGTTATTCAGTATATTTGGGGATAAATACCAGGGGATAAAAAAGGCTTTCAAAGTACTAATACAACACATTGCTTCAAAATCATGGTCTCCTGGAGGGACTGACTCAGATAAATACTCACATTGTGGAAGAAACACATTTTAATGAATTATCACAGTGCTGAAGATATTTGCTGCAACAGGATAGCTTTTTCTTTATAGTACTATACTGTATTAAATATATTTCAATTTAGAATCTGAGAGACTTGTTCTCTGAAAATAAACTCTTTCCTTTTCAGATTAACTTGTTAATATAATTAAAATTAGGCTCTTGTGTCACACTGTATGTTCAGTATTTCAATTTAATTTTAACTTAAATCAGGCCAGAATTTTAAAGGATTCACATTAATTCAAGTCAAATTGTTGTTTGCAGTGCCAAAGAAATGTTACAGCACCCAATAATGCCACTGTGGATAAAGTGGTGTAACAATTTAGTTCCCTAATTTTGGAAGGTTATAACACCCCTAGAAGGGTTTTTTTTGAAATGCCTCGTGGTCTGGAAATCCCTATGTACATGTCTTTCACTTACTGTCTACTCCATACATGGTTTATATACATACATCCCTTTTTTAAATTTAGAGTGAGCAGTTTAAAACTCAGGTGTTTTAAAAGGTGAAGGGCAAATGACAAGGAGGATATCTCTGTTGCAGAGAAGATTCAGCAGTGTGACAAACAGCCTGCAAGGATCATGGGCTCAAGAGCCTTCATACTTCCTCTTCCAGAGTTCTTCACAACTAACAGAGCAAAAAGTTCAAGAAAAATTTTATGGCAATTTACAAGAATACAGTGAATTTTCACTTTGCTATAAATTTCCCCTCCTCTTACAAGGCTGCCTTTCAGCACAGTTTTCTGCTGTTGTGTTTTCCATGAAAATAATTCACACTTTCCTTCCTTACTCCTCTTCCAAAAGGTGGACATTACTTCAGTCTTCATGTTTATAAATTATTTCAGCAAGCAGATGAAATGCTCAACAGTGCTAGAATTGCAGCTGACCGTGATTTTAGCAGTGGTCCTGTCATGAGACATTTCTTGGTGCACTCTTTTGTGAAATAACTCAAAGAATCAGCTTGGGAGAGTGATGATGTAACCTGGGAATTAAGCTAGAGGGTTAAGTTATATCTGAGAGGACTAGAAATTATTGATATGCTCAGTGAAGTATAAATAGTCGGAGATGTTAGCTGCTGATCTTTTTAAATTTTCCTTAGCAGACTCTTAGTAAGGACAGTATAAAAGGATGCACTGTCAAATGTTGGTGTTAGCAGCTCTGCCTTAAAGTTATTCTGAGCCTTAATATAGTGATGTGTGTTTTCTCCTTTATTTTTCATGGGAATACCTGCCAAAATTCAGACATAATTCAAGGTACCAGGAACAGAAAAACTTGTCTCAATCTCTCCTGAGGTTCCTTTCAGTTTCTGCCCACCTCTACTCACCCTGAAATTTCTCTTGTTTTCAGGGTGAGGACAGGTGAATATCTACAATGTGTGCTATGATTTTTATGTTTTACATAACCTGTAAGATAACAGCACCTCAAAATTATCAATTCCACCTAGTACAATTACTCCATTTCTGCTGATTTTGTCAGTAAATTTAAGGTCTCACGCATATTCTGGTATTTACATTTTGCTGCTGAATGAATCTAGAGTTTCTAATGAAAAAAAAAGCATTAATTTAATTAAAATTAAATCACAGTGTACAGGAAGGAACCACAGTGGGTGATGCAGGGGCAGAAATGTTTCTACTAGAAAACTCAATCTTCATTTTTCCAACTGTCCTGATTTTAGCTAGTGTAGAGTTAATTTCTAGGGGGGATTGAACAAGCAGGTGCATTGTGCTTTATTTCAGCTGGGCTTAAAACATGACACCAAATTATAAAACTGAATAATTTAACCTTACAGTTCTTTTCTGATAGCTTATATATATTATTGTATAACCAGATACATGCCAATTTAACTTATTCTAAATTTTCATAGAAAACATAAAAATACAGAATTTGAAGGAATCCAAGAAAGACATACTTCTGTTCTGAGACAGAATTAGATATGACTAAAATAATCTCTCACAATCAGATGTGCCATGTGAGTCATTTTCCCTTTAAGAATGTTGCTTTTCCTTTCTGGGTTTTAAAAATAAATAAATAAATCAAGAAAGAGAGAAATCATAGGAAATAAAATACATTCCCCAATTTTTAATAGAGAATAGAGAGAAGATAACCGATATTTGGTGGGAATACTCCCTGCCTATTTTCCTTTCCTTTAAAAAAAACAATGTGGGACAGAGTGAAATCCAAATTACCTACTTAAAGAAAATTCTCTAGAGACTTCAATCAGCCATCAAAATCTTAGGGATTTGAAAGAAATAGAGCTAGAATAACATAAATGGTTTACACAGCAAATGTAATTTTCTTTTAAAATTGTCCATATATGGTTATTAGTTCTTCACATCAAAAAAATTAAATATAGTAGAACACACTTTATAAGCTTATTTATAGAAGAGAGGTGAATATTTAAAGGAGGGTAATTACAGAAGAATAAATCAATATTATTTACTACAATTTGTGAAGGAAAATTTGGCTAACAGTACTATACCTTTAGGAAAAAAAATCAGGATGTTATTTAAAATATGGCTATTATTCTTTATCAGTGATGAGCCAGAAAAAAAAAAAAAGCACAAACACAGTCCTTGCTTCAGAAGACTGCAACATAAGTTAAACTACAAACAGTTACGCGGGAAGAAGAGGAGAGGGAAGAAACTGTAAAACCCTGAGTTCTGGGATTTTTTTCTTTTGTGTATATATATATATACATATATATATATATATATATACATATATGATCATCTACCACATACATGAAAATAAAACAGACAGTATACATACAGATAACATAAGAGTCCATTTATTTTAAAAGAGAGAACTATATATGAAAGAGCATAGTAGAGTTCACAGTTGAGTAATTTCAAGTAAGAATTTACTTTGTTAAAAAGTCTCTCTCCAAAGTACCACTGTTTTGTCAGAATCATTGCAAGTTACACAGAAGAGATGCTGAACACAGACATTGTGTTTTCTTTTAGTTTAGAATTTTTTATTTGCTCTATTTTCTCAGTCATTCAGTACATTTCTTGTTATGAAAAAGCAAATCCAAAGTACCATAGCCTTCATCTATCCCTGCTCTTTAAGATACTTACAAAACTCCCAAGGAGACTGAAGATAAGAGCATGTTTCCAGTTGTCCTGGCTAAGTGCTGGCAATACCACCACAGCTGGTCAAAATCAGAGGTGCAAGGGCATTTTCACATCCTGGCCACATAAGAGAGGAGTAGGGCTCTACAGGTGTTCCTAATACTCTCCTGTCCCCAGGTGGAAATGCATATCCTAGTTTTCCTTGCTGAAAATAAAGTGTATTTCAGATTAAAAGTCACTGAATTAGGTTAGTACAATAAGAAAAACGGTAAGAAATACTAAGTCATGTCAGAGATATCAAAGTGACTGGCTAATTACTGCACATTCTACTCTTTTGAGCCCCACATTTTGCAAAGTTACAACAGTTTAATATCTCACTGCTGTCAAAAACAATAAACAAAGACAATTAGATGCACGGACAACATTGATCTTACCCTCCCCACACATAGTATTTAAACTGGAACTGCCATCTTTCTCATCCTTCCCAAAGGGAGGTTAATAAATGAACACAAGGGCTCAGCTCTACTTTACAGGAATTGTGTTTTATGGCTTTTTCTTCAAGGGGGATACAGAGAGGTAGATACCTGGCTAACTAGGTACTTTAGAACTATGGTGATCTTTAACTATTGGACCACAAAATTATTAGGAAGGAACAAAATCCTTTCCCTCCAAATAGGCAAACAAGTAAGCAACAAGTTTCCCTCTATTGAAACATCATAAAAGAAATACACTGCGAATCGTTACAGCAGTTCAGCAAGTTCATCTCTCATGATTCAGAGGTCACAAAGAATAAAATCTTTTCATGACCATACTTATCAGTAAACCACAGCCTAAAACTCTATGATAGTCATAATGGGAATATTAGCTGGCCATAATGACAAAGAGGCTACTTTTTTTCTGCTGCCCTCTTAAATAAATGTGTAAAACACCATCAGTTTTGTTTTCATTATCCAGGTGTTGTATAAAAGGGGAAAGAAGCTGAAGCAGAAGGGTGAAGAACAGATATATACATATATTTTATTGTAATCTTTACCAGAATCTAGAATTTGGTTCAGAGGGTTGCACTGGTTCATTAGAGACATAAAAACCTGATATAAAATTTAGATATCTCAACACCCATACAGAACTGAGCAACACAGTTTTCTTTCTATCCCATTTGTGTCTATTCAATGAAGTGTAAGGCCTTCCATTACATACATATATAGATACTCTGTGTGTCTGTAAATGCTGATGAATATAGTGGTCCTTCAACACACAGTTACAATTTGGTTTAATAGGAACCATAAGGAGTGCTCACTGATTATGAAATCAAGCTCTATACAACTTTTATCAATACACAGTACTGACAGATCTGTTTCTTTAATGCTGATATACTATATGTATACTATTTATTTCCACTTAATCATTCAGTATTACATTAAAAGTTTAGAACAGATATAATTATTTAAAATAACAACTCACAGCTAAGAATTTTAATAGTAACAGCAGCTAAACATGGCCACCAAAATTTGTTTAAACACATGAATTCAAACCACAAGTTTTATAATATCCCACTTAGGCTGTACAACACCTTCAAGCCTCAGCAGATACACAGTCTCAAAAGACAACCCTAACCTTTAGGAATTTCAGAATAATTTTTAAAAGAGGTTCAACTAAATATCAGAACAAAGATGCCACCATGCATAATGTCCTGCCAGTAGTGATTTTTGTGTAATTCAACGTCATTTAAGTGATCTGTGTCTCCAACTAGTATCTGAAACTCTGCCCGGGTATCTGCCAATAGACGAGAGAACAGAGCAAATGGGTTGCTATCCTGGAAGTGCACTAAAGAAATTGAGTAATGCATTTAGCACCAGTTTCCACTTCTGGATGAACTCAGGGCACTGGCTAAAAAAAATGCACATTTAAGGTAATTTAATTTTAAGAAAGAGAAGGTCACAATCTACTACTCAGTCTCAGATGGCCAACCAGTCGACCTTGCTGCTAAAATAATGCAGTAATCTAAATGCAAGAGATGATCTGAAACCACTGCTAAATTCCAGACTGAGCAACTCTTTGAGTTATTGAACACCTTGATCCTCATACAGCTGTGTTGTGCAGAAAACAGGTAAACTCTGGGTCAGTACCAAAAGAACATTTGGTTCCACTCACAATGGGACCAAATGAGGTTGCCCACCTCATTTGACTTGCACGAGGCAGTCTTGTATTTGGATATCATTTGCTTCCTAGACATGCTGTATTGTCTTGAACTTATTCAGTTATAGCAGGAAGGGTAACATGATGCAATGTTGTGATGTGAGGCACTTTTCAGGGCTCCTGTGGGTAGCAAAACAGGATTTGGATAGACTGGTGTCGTGGTTTGAATTTTGTGTTCCCCCAGAGGCTAAGAAAAGTGGTAGACCCCAAGGGGTGGAAACCCCTTCAAGTTTTGAAGTTTTGCCCAATGGGCGCTCCTGCAAAAATGTAAACATATCACCAGCTCACTGGAAGAGATGAGTTGTAGTTTTGGTTGTGGAGAGGTGGCCATGTTGTAGAGCCACGAGGAAGGGGCTCTGAGCCCCTTGGGCCCTCTGGGGCCCCCCAACCCCTGGCTGGGGGTTGCGGGGACCTGGAACAGCATAAAGCTGGGCTAGGTGCCTGTAGTTATGCCGGGAGATGTTTTCTCCATGGGCGCAGAGCAGCAGCCGGCACTGACCAGAGAAACGGTGGCAGAGAGCCAGGAGATAAGGACCTGAACTGAAGGAGCAGCAGAAGCAACATGCAGCACCAGAGAAAGGACTCCTAGAAGGAGAGCTGAGAAAAAGAGAGCCAGCAGCCTGAGAGACAGAGTTCTGGGGGTAAGACTGTACCAGCCCCCCCAAACTCCTTTGAGACCTCCTGGAAGGAGGAAAAGGATGGACTCTTACTTGAAAGAGCCTTGGAGTGCGACATGCACTGCAGAAAGGAGCTAGATAGCTCCGAGATGGAATGCAGGGGGAGTTGACCTTGGCTCCCCCCTTGCACTGCTGCCACGGTGGCAGCCTGAGAGACAGGGCACAGAGGCCCTGCAAGAGATACCAGACCGTCACGAAGACCCCCCTGTGTCTTCATGATATGACGTGGTGACACGACCTTGTCTGGGGTTACGAAGCCCATGGAAGACCCCTTTGTCTGCGTCAAGGGGGCCGAGGGAGCTTGAATACCTCCCTCGTGAGTGCTGGCAGAAAGCCAGCTATCAGCTGCTGCATGTGGAGAAGACAGACAGACTGCTGCCTCAGAAGATGCTGCTGTTCAGAGACTGGAAGGGATCTGTCCTTCTTTCCCTCCTGGACTTTTATTTGGAGGGGAGGAGAGATCTGGTCCACTGTAAATACTATATGTCGTGGTAGAGATAGTTGTGATCATGTGTATAATGTGATATGGTATTTATTTGTACAGTCATTGTAATATATTCCCTTTCCCCCACTTTGAGTCTGGTGTGTTTTGTCTGGAAAAACCCATCTCACATTAGGTTGAGATGTGGGAGTGGGAATGGAGCTAGGGAATTGGATTTTGGGGCTATCTCAAACCATGACAACTGGTTACACTGTACCACCGACAGAATTAAAAGACAGTCTTGTCTTCATGAACCAAAGGCTGAATGGACATTCTGGATACTAAATCATCATTCATTACCTTCAAATTGATCCTGTCACAAGTATTTTGGGCCCACCTTGTTTACATTATCATTGCCTCAGACAGGCTTGATTTTGTATGTATGAGAATTCAGTGCCCATAATAACAAACACGGAATAAGATTTTATGAATGCTAAAATAAACATCCCAGAAAAATGCTTAACTCACTCAAACCAGTCTCTCAATTGTGACAAAATCAAAACTATAAAAGATTAAACCCACAAACTTGTCATTCTCCCCATGGTTGCCAAAAGCTCCCTGTTCTCAAATAGTAATGAAAGGTGACGTCTGTAGAAGTCCCTGTCAGTCATGGAGACATATAAATCCATGTATATTCAGGATACCTAAGTTACATTAAAACGGGAACATTTTAAAAGCAATATTTGCTTTTAATCTTCCAAC
This sequence comes from Manacus vitellinus, assembly GCF_001715985.3. NCBI lineage: Eukaryota > Metazoa > Chordata > Aves > Passeriformes > Pipridae > Manacus > Manacus vitellinus. The sequence goes on along the minus strand of NW_021940917.1, from coordinate 10,411,793 downwards.
ATAACAATACCATATCATGACTGTTTTGTGGTGAAATTCTACCTCCCTCTTTCTCACCCACAATGTTTTTCCCTCGCGTGTTTTTGCATTATAATTTACAATAAAGTTTCCTGAACCTACCCCTAAAACACGCAAGTCCACCCACTGGTTTCTAAAATTAAGGAATACCTGTTCTAGTCCTCAGTAATTTCCAGCTTTACCAATCAAGGCAATTAAAACCACACCAGTGCATAAAGGCAGACATCTAAGCCTACACAGCAGGGTTTTGGAAGCTCTCAGTAGCTTCTTTCAAATTACCTATTGAGCAGAAAGGTACAAGTGAGGAATCAAGAGGTTGCAGTGCTGTGAAGGTGCCATCCCTGCAAGATCGGGGTATGTAAGAAGTGAAGCATTCAAAAGACTTCAGATGCAAAGTAGAAACTAGTACAGTGCTCTCAGAAGGTGGGAAATTTGCCAAGCAATTTTATTCATTTTTTTATACTCTTGAGGCAGAGTTTTGACAGATTCATTATCAGTTGAGGAAGTCAAAAGATCAATTTACAGTGAGGTTGATGTAATCCTACCTGAATGTGGTGAATGCACAGACTAACATAATTTTTCTTATTGTTGTTAGAGAAATAGACACATGCTATATATACTCTCTGTGTGAAATTCTAACATGCACATTTTGGTGCCTCTGTGATACCCAAGCAAAGAAGAATGCAGCTCCACTCAATTCTGTTTGACTGAGCTAAGCCCTTCCTCCATAAAGCACACAATTCTCACAACCGTTATTGTTTAAGAAGCCTGGTAAAGTTCATTAATTCAGCTGTCGAATATTAATGTATCATCAACTGACTAAAGGTTATGTAAAAGTGCTGTTTACCAGCTAAGTAGCTCAGAGAAGCCCTTCTGTTGACTGCTATTGGCAGAAATCCATGCTAAAAGGGTACTGCCTGCTAAAGACTATCGTTGCCTTTTGTACTTTGGCTGCCATGAAGAGTGACAGACTGAACAAGCAAAAGCTAGGTTCACAAAAGACTTTCTGGAAGAAAGAAAAAGAGCCATGCAAAGAACTTCATTGAAATGTGACATACTAACTTTGTTCTTCCTTGGCCTTGCCCTTTTTCTTCTCTCCTCCTCTGTCTCCTCCAGAAAACTGTGACTTGCCTTTCCATCAGGGATGTTCTTCTGGAAGATAATATTTTTCTTTCCTCATTTATGAAGAAGTAGATGTCTCTTCCACGCACTTCCTCACTGGTTTTCAGATTTCATAAAAGATTAATTTTCTTTCCTCTCAATGTCTTTCCTTTGTCTGTGATTTTTCAAAATTTAAAACAAGGAGTTTTCTCTCCTTGAAATGTAGGACAAAGTATGCAGGATTCATCAGTCAGGAAGCTGCTATCAATAAATGCCAACACAGACACATAAGCACCTTCTTGCTTGGAAAATAAATCCTGATCTGGAAGGTTTCAGTGATACACACAGGTCATCTCCAAGAGTAGAGACATCAAGCCTTTATTCTGGCAGAGCACAACTACCTGGGCTTCCAGAAGCCAGTTTTACCCTACAGATTGTGTCAGAGACCATCTGCATCCCCTTGACACAACAGGCAGGGCAAATTGGTCATGGGTACCTGTGTCCTTAACAGGGCAGTGCATCTTCTTGTTTACTGACACTAATAATCTAATAACTGAGTAAAATATAGAGGTCCTTGGTCAGTTTCCCTCTGATCCAATCTTCACAAAGGTCAGTGGTAGGACTTCAGAAGTTTAAAAGCTGCATATCTTGGTGTATGGCCAAAACCTCAAAACCCCATTCACTATGTTTTTACAAATATCACAGTGTTTTCTCTCGGCATGCAACTCTTGTCAATGACAATAGTGCTCATAATTATTCAGCTGGATACCAGCAAGCTCCTAAGCATAATGATGTGATTTACACTCGAGGTGAAGAGAGATGACATGCACTCAAATGAGATAAAGTCCATCCCACCCATTTGCTACTCAGAGTAAGGAAATCTAAAAGAAAGCAATAAAGACTGTGGAATAAAAGATAAGGAACAAGTGCAATGGATCAAACCAGTAATATCAGGAAAGCAAATTATGAGTGTTTAACAGGTCACATTTCAAACTATAAATCATGATGTTCTGCAATTCAGGCCAATTCACAGTTCTCCCCTGACAGATTACGTATAGTTAAAGCTGTCCAGTTATTAGATCTCACAACAACCTTACAAAGAGAACACTGCCCTATAATTTAACCTAATTATGGGCATGCAGATGAATCCTGTTCATTCTATGATATTTATTGATTGGGATTTCTGATTCAGAGCTGAACATGATGCTCAAGTAAACATCACAAGAATCACAGTTTGATTAGTTACATCATCTGCCTGTTTAATCTGCAGCCTGGCTTCACATTTTCCTTCTATGATTTATAATGCATATTACAAATCATAAGATTTGCCTCTGGTTACATTAAGCAGATATTACAAATGCTGCTTCTCTGCTTCCTTTGTCAAATGGCCGTCAGCAGACAGACAGGAGGCTTTAGACATGGTTAAAAAGAAATTAGAGAGATGCTGGGTATAGAATTTCAGTGACTGCATCTCTGCAAATAGCTGAAGGGGGATGGATTTCACTTCAAATATTTTCAGTTCCAGAGAATTCTCTGGAGTACCATTTACTCCCAGTAGTTAGGAAATGGCTCAAAACCAGTAGTTAATAGTCTTCTTCCATTCATGTGTTGAAAAGAAATTAAATTTTTGCTTTAGTGCAGAACTTTGTGTAATGCCGTGTCAATAGATCCATTAGGAAGAGGCTGAGTGAGAAATAACGCGCAATTTTTACATCACATTTGTATTTCTGCAGTTGCTGGGTCTTTCACCAGAGGCTACTGGAGAGTACCCAGAAGAGGTCTGACAACTGGTTGGCAATGCTCTGTGTCCATCTGTGAGGCAGTATGGTAAAATAGTCCTGAATGAATACTGGTGACTGCAGAAGGAGGACAGCAATGACATAAAGACAAGATGGAAGCAAAGACCTGAAATGCTGCTTTGGTAGCCCTATAGATTTACAGAACTTCACCAAAAGTTGTTAAAAACACCTCCGAGACTGATAAGGTACTTAAGGAGCTGATTGTTAAATAGTTCAACAAGACCAAGTGCTGGGTCCTGCATGTGGGTCACAACAGCCCCAGGCAGCACAACAGCCTTGAGGAAGAGTGGCTGGAAAGCTGCCCAGCAGAAATGGACTGGGGGTGCTGATTGACAGCCAGCAGTGTGCCCAGGTGGGCAAGAAAACCAGTGGCATCCTGGCTTGTATCAGAAATGGTGTGTCTAGCAGGACCAGGGCAGGGATTGTATTCCTGTACTTGGCACTGCTGAGGCCACACCTAGAATCCTTTGTTCAGTTTTGGGCCCCTCAGTTCAAGAAAGGCATTGAGGTTCTGGAGCAATTCCAGAGAAGAGCAACTGAGCTAGTGAAGGGTCTAGAGAGTAACTCATATCAGATGCTGCTGAGGGAGCTGGGGTTGTTTATCCTGGAGAAAAAGAGGTTCTTTGGAGACCTCATCACTCTCTACAACTACCTGAAAGGTGGTTGTAGCCAGGTGGGGGGCAGTCTCTTCTCCCAGGCAACTAGTGACAGAAGAAGACATAGCTTCAAGTTGCACGAGGGGAGGTTCAGGTTGGACATCAGGAAGAATTTCTTCACAGAAAGAGTTGTCAAGCACTGGAACAGGGGACCCGGGAGACTGGTGGATTACTTCATTCCTGGAGGCATTCAGGAAGCGACATTTAGGGACATTTAGCTATGGTCTAGTTGACAAGGTGGTGATCAGTCAAAGGTTGGACTCAGTGATCTTGGAGGTCTTTTTCAACCTAAATGATTTTATGATTCTTTGATTTATTTCTTCCTTACCAAGTTTCACAATCTTAATGCTATGCTCTTTCTCTGAGCTCTTGATCTACAACCCATTGGTACTTCCTGACACGACATCTTCTGAGTATACCTACTATGAAACCTTGTTTTGAGATCAGATTAATCTTGAAAATAACATAGATGAAGTGGGCAAGGTTACAAAATCCAAAATATAATTCCAAATGGACCTCTGCAAAAAGCAGGTCTTCATTTGTAGATAATGTGAAGAAAAATAAAAAGAGCAAAGAATGTATATTTTTATTGCAAATAGGTCGTTTAACTGCAACTGTGAGTACTACCTGATGGCTACAATAGGAACAGAAGGAAAATCCAACTGCAAAAACACATTAGACCTTATTTTTTTTTTCAGAGATCAGATCATCAAATTTGCCAGCAAAATCTGGTTGAGTTTCAGAAGCATGTACAGAGTTTTAGAAAGACAAGTCCCTTTATTTTTTTGTGAAGGGAGCTCTGTATATAAATTTCTATGCACCAGGCAGAAAATATGCTTCACAAATCACATCATTCACTTTTAACAGAAGTCACTGTCCCAACTACTCATATACTCTGTAAATCTACCCCAATCAGTTAGTCACAACATCTGACTATATGTCTTTTCAAATGTTAATTTTAGCTGTTCCCCTTTATGTATGACCTTTTAAAAAGTGGTCTTGAAATTCAATAAAGGATTAATAAAGAAAAACTTAATAATTTCTAGGAAAATCTAGAAGAGTTTGTGTTCAAAGATGCACAAAGTATTTCAATCAGTTTTCTCAAAATGTACCATTTAACTCAAAGATGAATATTTTTACCATCTTTAAATATAAGGATTCAGCAAGGATACAAATTCAGAGGTCTTTGCAGAGCAGGTCTCCTAGTCATTCTATTAGATATCCCAGAGAATGCCAGATGATCTTCTAACTGAATCAGTGGCAATTAAATTTGACATTTTCCATTGGCCTAAAGCAAAAATATATGCAGTAAAATACTGTATGAAAATAAACAAACTAATAAAACAAGCATATTTCCATCATTTATTTAAACAGGAGAAAAAAACACAAGGCCTTGGCTATCTAACCATCTTGGGTAAACTGATTGAAAATTTTACCAGCATTTTTTATTTTTACAAATCGGTAACATGGCAAATATTTTCAATTGGCAAATTTATTTGAAAGAGAAAAGAGTCCTAATAGTTACCCATTTCTTCCTATTTCTTCCGTAGCTAACATCTCATCTCCATTTCTTGCCCTTAAGTAGTTACTTAATGGTTCCCTCAGGCCTTAAAGTCTCTTTTTCTCACTCTCCTGAAGATGACTATTTGTCAATCTGAAGAGGACTGGCTTAAATATAAATGATTGTTTTGTCTCTGCACTTAATCTTGATAATTTGATTAATAACTTAAATGTGCCCATTTTTCCTTTTTCCAGTTAACCCATCTACTGTAATGTTAGTCTCATCAGGGTTGGCCTACATAAACCCTACAAAAAAAGAAGACACTATTTTGACCATCATTTAGCTAAAAGTTTTCCCTAAGCCCTAAGACACACAGCATAACCTTCTTGCCAAGCAGAAATGAATTACTCATTCCAGACGCCTAAGCAGTGTGGTTGAGGTAGACCTGAGTGTTTATGCCAAGATACTCTCCTTAACCATGAAAAATTCATTTACATTACAAACATCCACTTTACATCCAGTCGGAACCTCCAAGAATTGCAAGAACTGTTCATTGGAACCATCATCAAAACTGTCCTCAGCAACAATTTTGTATCATTCTAGGATGAAGTTTAAAACTGTTAGTTTTTTAAAGTTCATTCTAGCATATGTCCTTGATCCATTTCTCTTAGTTGTTCCTCGTCAGTTCATTTTTATAAAACAGTAAATGCTGGAGCATCACTCTTCCTTTGTAAAACGTTTTCTGAATACTCTTTTTGTTTTCTACTCGCAGTCTCATTTTAAATGTTTCAAGGGAGCAGATTTCCTCTATTCATTGACCCTAACTTATTTTGTTTGGAAGTGGAAGAAGATACATATATGTATCATTTAACTCTCACTAAACAGTTTTATCCTGGAACACATAAACACAGCATACTCTTGAAAATCTCTCTGCAAGCCATACGAAAATTACTTCCTTTTTTTTAATTATTGTTAATGTAATAAAAATTCAAGAAAGTACTTCAAACTCAAGCACTTTTCAAGGTGAATAATGTGTCTGAGAGTGAAGCAAAAGACTTGGAGGAGTGCTATGCACTTCTCTCTATGACCTAATTTTCTTATTTCTCTCTATGCCATTGACATATCATATGACTGTGGGAATTAATCTTTTCTATATCCTTCAGCATGGCATTTCTCTCCCTGCACACGACCAACAAAATAAAGTAGATTAAAAGAGTTTATTGTTACAGACTTGAATTTGCTCCTAAAATAAAGAAATACTACCCCCAGTCACAAAAACTGAAATCACGCTGACCATGTTTATTTGAATTTTCACAAGAAATTTTGAGGTAAATCCAGGCATACTTTAGGAAAAGAGAAATTCTTTGTATGGGAAAAAATTATTTGAAGGTTGTCATGTTTCAATTCTAGAGAAATCAGAAAAAACTCTAAAGTAACCACAAGTTTCCTACAACATATAGCTGAACGTGTTATCAAAACAAGAAATATATAATAAGAAAAATGTTGTATGCAATGATCTTATTATTTCCAATCAGAGCAGGGAGTTTCATGCAATTCTACAGTGATATGTTTTGTAGCTCAGCTCTACATTTCTTTTCTAAAGTAAAATTAGTCCATATTTACAAAACTTTATATTAGTGACAGACAATCTATAGGACTGCTTTGTAATCAAAAACATAAGTAAGTTCTCTCATTGCATAACTTTCCAGGTTTTGAATGAAGATTAGAAAAAAATTTTCAGATTTTCAGAAATGATTTTCAGAAAGGAAGATGGTTGTCTAGGAAATAGTATTTTTTGAGGAACATTAAAGTTCTGAGATTTCCACTTTCAGAAGTTATATTTCTAAAAGTACAAGCAAAATCTGTTCTGTAAAAAAGTTAATTTTACACCCTACCTTTTTTTGAAACATTGACTACCTCACTAGAGAAGCTAAAAAGCCAAAGACGTGTAGGTTGACCTTAAACCAAACTATAAACAGCATTAGATCATCAGTATGAGTAAATCTTATCTGCCTTGGTCATTAATCTTAATTTCATTAATCAGATTTGAAGCTGCGATTTTGTTTGTCTGTGTCTGGATGGTCAAAAAATCAGCCATAAAGAAGACAGTAAGCAAATTTTTGAGCTGAAAACTTTGAAGTCATTATATGGACTTCCCTAATAAGGATGTCTTTAATTAACTCAGTTCTTCTACAGGAAACTAAGAATGATATAATGTTATAATCTTACTAAAAATAAATGTCACTGTTTCTCTTAATGAATACTGCTAAAGCAAAATGTCAGAATGTAGGAAGTTTTATGTTTTCATTTTTCTGACACAGTTTAAAAAGTAAAAGTTCTGCAACAACCCAGTAAATTGATATAAAATATCAATTTATATAAAATTTATATAAAAAATATTTCTGTCAACATAGCTTTTGTAATTTTGAAACTGCCATGACATACATCCTTACAAAATATCTCTTTACCACTATATAGTTATAGCATAATATCAATATTAGGGCGTGTGTCAATACGCTGTAACAGTAAAAAATGTCACACTCAATCTGTATTTTTTTACAGAATATAAGGTGGAAAACCTCTAACTTACTGTCACCACCTTTTTCTGTAACAACAAGGCCAACAATGTTTTTGCACTGTGTATTATAGTCACTTCATGTACCAGAAATCCTTTATAAAAGAAGTAATTAAACATAGATGGTAATGGTTGAGTTACCTCAAAGTGCATTTCTACTCTACAAAGAGTCACAAAAAATAGCACCATAGCATTTGTATGTTTACTGATTTCCATATATAGCTTGCTTTTGTGAATTCCTTTGTGAAGGATTTTATTTTCCCTCTTGCATTCTCCTGCTACCAGCTCATAAAACTCAAATGTCACTTAGAAAATTTAGCTAGCTTTTTCGGCTTTGGTTTTGTTTGGGGTTTTATGTTTCTGGGGGAGGGAGGTTGTTCCCATGATCTCAACAGTGGTAGCAATTGTGATCCAAGCTGTGTTCTCAACGTTTTCATATGAGTGCTAATCTTCTTGTAGAAACTGTGGTAAAAGAATGCGACAAATCCTCTTAAACCAATACATGTGATACTATATACACAGAGTTACATATGTGTATACAGCTATTTCATTCACATACACTCTGAGCTTTACCCTCCTCACAGCTACCGAGAAGTTCCAAAAATATTGGATGTGGCTGTAACATAGCAGAGAGCTTTCTGAGAAAGCAGACAAGTGCAACCACTCTTCTCAATTCATCAAGGTGCCAGGTCACACACAGTGACTGTCAAAAAAAAAAAAGTCAGTTCCGATGTCTAGCTTAACAGTGTTTCTGTCCACTGGGTAGTACTGTAACTTTTGAAAGGCTCATTTGGCCATTTCACTGTCTTGGGGATTATCCTGAACATAAGTACCAGACGCTGAAAAAATTGTAGATCACCATGTGTGTCGCTCTTGTGTTAACCTCTCAAAACAAACTGAAGCTTTAATTCTCTACATCCAACTGTTTTCCGTTCCATCATGCATTATTACCTTCTCTGATTCTTAGATTTTTCTTAATCCACAAGGAAGATTAATTGTTTATTTTGCTCTGTACCCAGTGAGTCCTAAGTCCTAAGGAGGTCAAGGATATGGGCATGGGAATCTGAGACCAAGTCTGCTGAAAATTTATGTTTTGAACATCTGCATAACTAGGTATAGACAACATATTGCCTTTCTCACCCTACGAGCAGAAAGTATGAATGTCAATTTCTTTTCTGCCTTGCAGCTCTGTCCTTTAAGTTCAGGTTATCAGGTAGGCAGTCCATATGCAGCTGTCACTGTCACCAGCATGGCTCCACGTTAGGCTTAATTATCCAAGTTTACATTACTCCCTACATAGGTTTCCAGACTCATGAGCCTAACAAATCACAGCTAATTTGTTAGTTAAACATAAAGAAAAATCATCACTGTCTGAAGGCAGACATATTTTTTCTCTGTGGACAATTTGGTAATAATAAATTTCTAACAAGTAATTGTGACTAAAGTAACCAAGGACATGCCACCAGGTAAAAGTTCAAAGATAATGAAAACAATAATGAGACACAGAAATATAAAAGAATTGTCATTTACTTCATTCCTTCCTGTTGTCCCTTATAAGCTTGACTTCTTAATGTCTCTGTTACTACTGTCATGAAGCAAAATCTTGCTTGTGGTAAAAGAAGGAAATTGCAATGAGATATTTTCTGGCCTTGGTGTTGCTTGAAAGTGTAATACCATTGAGAAATCCAGCTTGTAGAGGGTAAAAAACCAAAAGAAAACAGCTCCTCTTAGTGGAGAGCATACAAGAAAACAAACAAAATTAAATCATTATAGCTTTCAATGCCATTAATTAATATATTAAAACCTTGACATAGGGAAATCAAGTTTTCCCTTATAACAATTACATTTGAATTCATAGAGATCAGCATATTTTCACTAAGCAAGCTATTTTATTTTATTTCTTGATCTTCAAAAGTATTACCATGTAGTCCTGACAACACCTCTGTTACCACAAAAAAAACATCTATTTTCTGATCCCTGAAATGGCCAAAAGTTATATATTTTTGTAAAACAACATGAGTCAAGGCACAAAGTCAGCAAGACACGTGCATGTACAAGATTTTGAGCAGATGCACAATCTTGTTTTCTTTTATGGGACTTGACAGTTCATGTGCCATTTAGGAACATTACTGACAAAACAGAAGTTTTCTTTTGTAATATTGCCACAGTTTAGAAGTACAATTATAGATTAAATCTTGGTTTCAAAATAAGTGTTCATAAAATAATGACACTTTTAATTAATTTTTTTTAGATTATAACAAATTTTGTGGAAATGTCTTTCCTTGACCAGTACCTCACACCAGGACCAGTTCAGTACCTTGACCAGAACTACTGCTTCCATCATGCTGAAGCACATCTCTAAGTTCATTTTAATTTGTACATTCTGTATTCATTTAGATATACACAAGCATCAAGTTAAAAACCCAAATTGTGAAATCCGAAGGAAGAATATGCCTCGAAGTAAGACAATCAATTTAAATATACACCTCTGAATTATTGTCTGGATATGCCTCATTATTGTGGTGGAGGCTCAGTTTATGCATTTGATGTTTATGTGTAAAATAACTCAAGGAGGACCAAAGAAAGATGTCAGTAAGATGTCTTGTATTTGGATCACATCTTTTATTACACAATGAGATCATTGGGGTTTGTAGGCACAGCCATAACATTGCCCAGTCACTGAATAGAACCCATTTCTACTAACGCCAGGAAAAGGTAATATTCACCTAGAAATCCTCAGAAAAACAAAGTTTCATGGTGATACAATACTTTAGCAATCTCTAAATAATATATATCAATAACTTACATAAAGTTCACGTCTCCCTGAGGTATATAAAAGCCAACAGAAATTAATATATACTTCTGTCTCTTTTTCAGAATTTTTCAGCCAATTTCTGGTATTTAAACAGAAAAGTATATTCCTACTTAAGGATTTCATAGGCAGCAAAAAAATTAAATTAAAACTAATTCTGTATTAAATTATTTAGCATTTCACAGAAATTGCTTTAAAACTCATTAGATTTCTCTGCAACCTTTCTTTTTAATTCCATTCAATTCTACAGAATCTTCCAGAAAAGTACTGCTTTTGGCAATACAAGAAATGGAAAAGTTCCTGAGAAGGAACTCCTTCGGGGCCAGAGACAGAGAAAATATGTATTCATCTGAATACAAAGAATCAGAACACAGTTCTGTTCAAGATTTCTTTTCCCTTCTCTCAACTGCTAGAATGGAAATGTGAGCTATTTCCATAAACTTGCCAGCATCTTATGATCTAAAAAGTTATTTTTGAATTTATTTCTCACTGAAGAAAACCTACATCTTCCAATCTAAAATTAGACTGTGAGACTGTCTTATCCTGCAGCCTATGTAAGGTAGGTACTCAAATAAAAATGAGAAATCTGAGAACTCTAAAAGCATTAGAAGTAGGTCACAGGGAGTCTTACCCATGCTTAAGAGAAACTTTCAGTAACAAAGGTATTCTTGTTAATGAGCAGTAATTTAATCAGCTTTTTCATGAGAAAAAACTGGCTCCATGTAAGCTGTAAATTGCCCCATCCAGAGCCAATTAATGAAGCTAGGTGGTTTTTTATGTGCCCTATCAAACACACTTATGGGAGAAGTCCTTGCACGTGGAGCAGTTCTCATCTCAGATGCACATTAGATAGTTGCTTATTGCTGGTTGTATTGAGCTGCATTAGATTTAAAGGAAGGTGTTACACTTTCCTCAGATTAGTAGAGAAACACTGGTTCAGTGAATGACCTGCTTAAGCCTTTTAGAAATGGAAAAGAATCACTAGCTGGTGTCTTAATTGCACAAGTTTCATTTCTACAAACCTGAGACTGTGGCAGCCCTGCATCTGTTCCCTTTTTTTTTCTTTTCAAATGAGGAACCAAGTGTAATATGGTATCTATTTTAAAGTAAAAAGTGCCAGGAACTGCAGACATGTGGAGAATGCTCTGGTAACAGTACAGAATAGTGTAACACCCTTTCTTATTCTGAATCTTTTCCAAGTTTGAAAAGACAAAACCTGCCTGCAGGAACTGAAGGGCTGTTGCACACTCTTGACCTTAGCAGCTGTATTTCTACATTTGGGGGTCAATTTGGAGCTCATTTTCTAGCAATATCTGCCAAGATCTCAGGTACATTTGCAAGGACCTTGGTGTTACTTCACTAGTTGGCTGTCAATAGCAGGAAGTGCTACTTCTGATTAAATTCAGACTAAAAGTCATGTGGGGATTACAATGTGCTTTTGCACAGTGGGTAAAGACTTGGGGAGAAATGATGAGCTACAGACTCATTCTTTCAGAATCATGAACAACATAGAAAAAGCAATTGCTCGTGCTTAAAAAAATTACATTTCCTAAAATTTTATAGACACAGGTGAGGCATTAATTTTCTTCAGTGATTTCAAACCACTTAACTAAATTCTTCCATGAAATTTCTGAGTTCTTTGCAGTGTTTGTAACACTTTTTTCAGCCTAATTCATGATTGGCAATTCTTTTGCAGCCTATATTAATTTCTAATCTAGATATTTAGTGTGCCTGTGTCTAATTTGCTATTTATTTTGAAATATTACTTGAAGAACAACGTTCGTATCACCTATAAATGGCTTATTATACCATTATTTTTCAAATCTAATTATCAGACATTTTTAAAAGCCCTATTTTTTTGCACTTTCTATTTTGCAATATCGTATTTGTGCTGGAGAAATCAAGAATTAATGTAACTCTGTACAGATAGCAAAGACCACTACTTTTTTAGCATTCAGTTGTACCTCCACACAATTAAAAATTTTGGTGTGATACCTATATGGGTGAAGGAAAAACTGTATGATTAAATGGGAGTGTTGATATTTCTCTTAGGATACTTAGATATGCAGGGGAAATGCTTGCTATTTTTAAAGACTAATGACATTACTGCACTTCTAAATACATGAACCACTAAGTAAATTTGCTACTTCCCACTGCCCTAGTCACTTACATTGCCCTTATAAAAGCATTTCTTTATTTCTCTCCTAATTCTTGTTATTTCGACACAGGGAAAGTATTGTGCTACGTATTTCAAATACTTTCATTTAAAATTTATTTGCTAACAATAGCACATTTAATGTACAGTTGTATTTAGTAGGCTTTCATGCGCCATATTAAATGATAATAATAAGTATTAAAGAATAAGTAACTGCATTCATCCTTTACTCTTAGACATAATACTGTGTAGTACAATTTCACTTCTGAAATCCCCATGCACCCACTCTTTAGTCATTTCAGGATGTTTTTACTGGTTGTTTTCTACCAAAAATATACAGTAAATAAAATATTGCTATTTCCTGAGAGTCTTTAGGCACTGAATTTCTGAAACAAATTTCAAAAACACATTCCCTGTAGCTGACCTCTACAGTAAGTCTCATGAGAATAAATATAATGAACATCACACTGTAGCCATTATATAAATATAAATATTAATATAATAGTTATACCATTATAGTATGTTGAGATACTAATGAGGTCAATAGCTTAGCCATTTTCTTTTAAGAAATACTGAAACTGCTTATTTTTATAAATAAGTAATGGCAATTGTCAAAGCCACACATATCAGTGCCCGATAACTTGGATTTCCTGATGCACAACCTTTGAGAAGGAGAACCTTAGGAGAATATTTATCTTTTTTTCTTTTTTTTTAAGTATCTAGAAAAAATAAATTATAGAAATGCAAAAGGGCACAGGACAATGTGTCCATCTCAGGCTAGGAATTTCTAAGAGCCTATACAACCTTGTCTGCTTGAGGTCAAAATCTTATTACCACATTTCAGTTCCAAGAATTTTATGACATTTTTTCTTGATTCTAAGCCATTTCTGTTTAATTTAAAATATCTTTGGAAGGGTTTTTTTCCCCATCAGTCTCCTTTGCCACTTAAAATACTGCTCCGTCACACTCAATTAGCTGATGAAAACACAGTATATAGACTTAATCACAGACAGTGCTTTCTTTGTTCACTTTTTATGTAACAACTGCGTTTCTCTTTTTCCCATCAACTAGAATAATGGAAAATTTGTTTACAGAGGTACATGTCTCATGTCTCATACTTAACATTAACCTTTGCATGATTGGATTATGGAAGAAATGGTGAAATACATTTCTGCGCCGAACATTTATGTTGCTGGGGTTTTTTTGTGGCATTTATGGAGCAATTAAATTTGGGGTTTTGTCTTCATTTCTATTTTGTGGCTTTATCTTCAAAAGATAAAGCACTGATCTTCAGAGAATGAGCTCGCCTGTTGGGACTCTCAGACAACTATTTTGTAAATGGTTCATTATCAATGGGTCCATAGATATCAGATGGTAAAAGGAAAAAAAAATCAACTAGTTTCACTCTCCAGGGATAAGGATTTTTCTGTTTGTTAGATCAATACTAAGTTTACATTCACTTACAGCTAGCACAATTAAAGCTCTTCTTTGAAGTTATATCTTACAGAAATGGGAGAAAACATCAGAGGTGAAGAATTCATCTTATGCAGGCAGAATATTCCCACAGCCTTATATATGCAGATACTTATAGCTCTTTCATAGAGGTGAGAGCCATGTGATAAATTGCACAATCATGTGATAAATTACAGAACCATGTGATAAAGTGATTTGTCATGTACCTCTGACTGCCTTACCTGCCCTTTACCCACTAATCTATCTTCTGGGACTTTCTTTAGTATTCAAAGCCCTAAACAGTTTCCGATATATGCCATCCTAATTCTAAACCAGCTAGAGAGTAAAAAAGAAATTTCTTCTTACTATTTCTAGCCAGAAAAATTAAATAAATCTACTATGAGTCACTGAGTATGGTTTTAACTTCTTGTGTCTGTGGTATTTGGAAAGAAAAACATAGGTATGAGTGCCCATGTATACATCTATATGTATAAGAAACCAATTTTCCAATTTTAAAATCTTCTAAAATAATTTATTCAAATCGTCTTTTTGTAATACATGTGATATACACAGAGCCTCCACTGATATGTGATCAGTGCAACAACTTTCAGAAGTGGAGACCTGCAAGTCATCAAGACAGAACGTCGCTAACGTGTCATGCATTCCTCCATTCTAAAGGCCCATGTGTGTTGTCCCAGACACACAGTGCAGTGTTTCAAGGATGAACAGCTGGTGGTGAAATTGGCCTGTACCCAGAAGAAATGCTGCTGGAATACAACTACTCCTGGCTTCACTGAGATCTCTGTGATCAGCTGCCAAATTCTGTAAGGGACCAGCCAGGCTTTAAAAGATAACATCTCTCCTGGAACATTCTCAGGTAAATATGTAGCCCCCTCATTATACTGTGACTACCTCAAATTAAATTCTGCTGTTCTCCTCTCTTTGCAGCACTTTGTAAAAAAGAGAAATGCTGAGATTTTCTTTAGCAAACTGGCAGGGACTTTCACGATAACACACCTGCTACAAGGGTTCTTCACAATAACTATCTCATCATGTGCATATGCAACAGGGAGAATAAAAGACACAACTAAGGTCCTCTAAGGCCAGGTTTCCTGCTGTTACATAGTGGATCCATCAACAAAGGCCATTGGATTTTTCTGACTAGATGACTGAGCTGGCACTAATGGCTACCCACACACCTAGCTGGGATTGCAACTGTTCTTGTACCTCTGTTTATTTCCAGTATTGCCTTTCCTACATAACTTTTTATGGACAAATAGATACGGATAAGTGGCAGCACAACAGTATAAATTCTAAATTAGTTGTGCTGTTGCATCACACAATTCCCAAGGGCCTTGCTTTCCACACCTTCACAGTCAGTTCAACAACAGTAGCTGGCTGTAACAGCTAAGGAACATCAGCAAAATAACTCACCTGTGGCAGGGGAATGATAAGAATGCAAGACCTCTGACACTTAATTCAGCTTTTACTACATTGCAGAAAGAATGAAATGTGGGAAAGCAGGTCAACACAGAGATTTTGTTTGAAATGTGAAATATTTGCTGATATCACTTGCCTTGTGGGCTAACTTTTCTAGATTGAAGAAATGCTGAAAATAAAGAAATTAAAATTGAGAGGTGAAAGTTCACACAGAAAAAATTTAGAAGTTTTACATCAACTGTTGCTGGTTTTTATTATTGGTGTTACTGTGATGTTTCTGCTTACATGTCACTTACTTATAGGTAACTGGCCATGAATAATTCTCTCTTTAACATGGATTGGGAAGGTACAGTTCACTGAAAACTGCACTACTGTAACAGCAACTAGTTCATTTTTTTAAAAATCAACGAGTTTTCAAAAAGTTTGCTTATTTGCAGAGGAGACAGTTGAGCTGATGAACATTTAATAAATATCCTTATAGTGAATCTCTGTTATAGAACTTCCCAGATGATGACAGCAAAACACTCTTGGGTGTTATAGAAAAATCTGGCAAATTTAGCCTGCCTGGACCATTTTCTTAGGCAGTTCTACCGTCATGATAAGGAAGTCAAGGTAGAGCTAAAAGGTTTTCCTTAAGATCACAGTACAAGCCTGTAGCAGGAATTTCCTTAATCCCATTCCAATTTTGGTTTTGTGTTTTTGTGGGTTGTTTTTGTTATGTTTGTTTCATTTTTTTTTGGAAGATACTATGACAACCAAAACAGCAGATAATATTTTCAGTGCCAACATTATTTTAGCAGTGATTTGGTCCAACTTTCTGACAAGCCGAAAATAAGAATCACGAAGACATTCTCAGTAGTTTAAGGACTTAAAATAAGGTATTGGGCTTAATTCACAGTGT
This sequence comes from Manacus vitellinus, assembly GCF_001715985.3. Taxonomy (NCBI): domain Eukaryota; kingdom Metazoa; phylum Chordata; class Aves; order Passeriformes; family Pipridae; genus Manacus; species Manacus vitellinus. The sequence continues at coordinate 10,395,383 of NW_021940917.1, read as the reverse complement.
ATGAGTAGGGCTGTGCATCAGTGAAGTCTACATTATGCCAGGACATTTTCAGAGAAATATGAATGGTGGCATTTGTTAAACCTTAAAAATGAATGGTGAACAGAGAAATTTAATCAAAAAAACTTAGTTCATCTCACCTTTTGTTTAGGCTTTGGTATGAAGAGGAAACAGAGGCATTTTTTATGGAAACATGAAGTATCACTTATGTATGTGCAAGCTTTCTTAGCTGACCAGGGTGGAACAAGAAATCTTCAAGCAAAGGAGTACAGGTGACAAACAAATTTTCTAAACTTATTCTGTAGACAGAAGTGCAGTTCTGATAATTTGTTCTGTCCTATGCTAATGTGCTACTTTTTTCCTAACCACATAGTGCTAACAGGTTGAATCAAACCACCGGAAAGGACAATTCAACGTTTGCAATAGAAGCAAGGCGATGGACCCCAAAACCACATCCCCATACTTGTTTTCATATGCAAGGTTCTTTACCAGTTTAATAAAAAGCTAATTGCGAGGATCCTATCTAAAAACTCTCCATAGCTAAAGTCTACTCAGTCAGCTGCTTCCCTGAATTCATTCATGATGCCAAGTCAGCTTGCTATATGCCTTTGCTCTGTTGGTTGCAACAGGAGCTATTCTCTAAGAGGAACAAGCATTGGAAAGAAGAAAAAAAAAGCCACTAGAAAAAGAATACTTTCTCTTCCTTAATTTCTGATAGCACCTACATTCTGTCAATACACAGCATTATTTACATGTCAATAATGTCTAAAAATTAGTGCCAAATTGACTTGGAAAAAAATCCACAACCCATTTACTAGCCAAAGATTTTGATACTTGTTTCATTTGCCTTGAGTTTGTGTACATAGAATACAATAAGCAATTCCATGTTTATGCGTTAAAATATAGTCAATTCTGTTTAAAGTGAATTTAAAGACAATTTATGGTGAGTTGAAACTAATGACAGACAAATTAAGAAGAACAACTTTTTGGCAAAGCTGAGTAGGCTCAAAATAAATAAAGTACTTAGTGAAGTGAGTGGGAAAATTACACTAAATGATTAAGTGTTGAATCATCATCCTATTTATCTCACACTGCCATTTTTAAAAATAGCTTTCAGGGTACATGTTTGCTATTTTTCCTACTGTGGGAACACTGCGTCATATATTTTTTGAAACACACTCTTTCTATTCACTGGACAAGAAATATCACTGTTAATCATAGCTTTGATCCATCTCTGAGACTATAGTTCCCTTCCACAGAAGGGCCATAATTGGTGTAGTCTCACAATAACTGAAACACTTCAGTGTTCCTGTAAAGTAGTGTGAACTCTCAATGCATCATCTGTGCTGTACCTATTGTAAAATATGGACTAGAAAGGTTCTCCCAACTACTACTTATTATTGCTCTATAATAAGCTCAAGCCAATCAATCACCTCACACATTACAGAAATATTTTTTTATTTTAAAAAATCCTCTTTTTTATTTTTTTTTTACCTGACAGCTTGTCCTATAATACATGTCACCGTCATTTATATAAATATTGCATTAATGTAGCCTGATACCACTGACCCTAAGGGGAGATTGGAAATGCTAAATTATCTTCAGTTTGTATTTTTCAACACAATTATGATAATAGTATTTTGTGTCAATATTGCCATAGAGTTAAATCTGTAGAGAAATTGAGCTCCTTTTCGGTTTTTTTTTTCCCTAGTCCATAAATGGAGGGAATGATCCATACATCTACAATCCATATAGAAAATCTAACAATCTGGATCATGTTCTGTTGGCAAAAATGCTTCTCACTTCATGCATTTTCCATTCACTCAAACAATAGTTTTCAGAAAGGACACATTACAGTCTTACCAAAGAAGGATCTATCATTCCTGAGCTCAGAGGAGAGGACTACAGAGAAATTGTAAACTAGAATAAAGATTGCTGTGGATGGTTCTTGAATTCTTTGTGTCTGCTATGGCTTTATTAGGAATATACCACTTGCCTAAGACAAAAGTTGTATGTTGAAGGAACTCAACAATTTTTTATCTGTTAATATAAATTACTTAAAATCTGACATTCAAAGGAAGAAATTACAAGAGGGGGTTTATGGAAAATGTTATCATTTTAGGTAGGTACTTAGAAAAGTTTAATGGTATGTAATAGGGACGTAGAGCTGTGTAAGTATCTGGTTAGCAGGAAGTCAACAAAATTTGAGTTATGTTAACACTATGCAAAACAAGGACAATGTCCTATCATGGATGCTGACATTAGCTATGAAAAAAATCATCTCCCCTGCTACTTCTCCAAAGGAAAGAAATTTATAAGAAGCTGTTTAAATGGAAAGATGAGTGTCTGCCAAGAAATACAAATTATTACACATCGTACAAAAGAATAAATAGTTTGGTCTAAATTCATCCTGGGGAAAATTCTATTACCTACTAAAAACTTACCAAGAATGTATAAAGCCTGCTCATTGTTAATATCTTTAATATATACTCTACTGGTATTTATCATATACATTGTGAGTTCTGTGTAGTCATAGATGACTATGTAATTTCCTGCTGCATAATATTGAAAATCAGATACCTTGCCCTCACACATTCATTGGTCTAAGTTTGGTCCTGTATGCACTTGCAGTTTTAGGGTTTTCCTTTGTATAAACTACCTCTTGGCACTACCTGAAAAAAAAAATGAAACAGCTTTTAAAATTCTGCAAAAGTACAATGAAAGAACAAAGCATTTCTTGTAAAGGGATCTGTCATTACAGATATGTCTGGCACTATCTAAGCATATTTAAGTTTCACTTAATATCCAGAAATCTTGTACAATTTTATGCCCGCACATTTCCTTCGGTATTAACTGAAAAAAACACCAACCAAATAGAACAAAATATTTCACAGAGTTCAAGGGGCTACAAAGTACACCAAAGGCAACTTCTCTAGTATTACGTAGTGTTTTGGTTCCCTTAACATTGTAGCTTTTACCTTCTCTTAGGTTTGGCAAATTATAACACATAACCACAACAATTTGTGTGAAAATTTGTCATGATCAGGAACTATGTAATTTAGAGTAAATGCTGTTTATGCATTACAGTGACCCAGATTTGAATCTGTAAAGATCAGCATGGAGCTTAGCAGCATGGATTGCACGGGGATAATTTTGGAAAAGGCACTGAGAGGCCTGTGTGCATTCTGCTGGATAGAAAGATAATGTCAGCTTTAATATTATCTCCAAAAGATTTCTTAATTAAAACCATTCTATCTCAGAAGTGCAGAATGCTTCCAATTTACTACTTGGTGCCTGATACATGAAAGAGAGCCATGGTCTCACAGAAGCACAGGGAACACACTTACCCAATAGGAGGGAAAGGCAAGAACAGTTAATTTTTTAAAAAATTAATTTAATAAATAACAAAAATAGCTCATTTCATGTGCACAGTCAAAACAAGCAAGGGAAAATGAAGCGGAGTTTTGAGCTTCTGTAATGTCACTCCCTCAAAAATGAAATTATTATTTTTCAAAGGAAAACTAAATCAACATTTTACCAGCTGTCAGAAGAAGAAAAGAAAAACATGTTAACACGATTTCTGGATAAATCTCTGTTTGAGTTAGAAAAACACCAGGATATATACCCTGGCTCAGGCTAGGATTCCCAGTGTACTTAATCAGACACGCAACAGTAAGCATATGAAGGGCTCCATTTAACCCAGTGAAAGTATTCATAAGCTTTAAGATATGTACATACTTCAGTACTTTGTAGGTAGAAACCTAAAGTCCTGCTTCCATGTTAAACACACTGTAGGAGAGAAGTGCTGAGGAACAAATTTGATCTTTTAAAGCTGCTCTTGTGCTATTGAGAATCTTCCTTGACTGGCAGACTCTATTGACTTTACTAAGAACAGCATAGTTTTCCCCCCAAAAAAACTGATTGCTGCCTAAATACTCCCCAAATGTCAGTGTTTCATTGTTATACTAAAGTTTTGTTTTCTGACAAATAAAAATTTTTAAAAATCAAATATATAAGTAAAGTAAAATATAATAAAAACAATTAAAATTAACTACAAAAAAACCCCAAAAACAAATAAAATGCTATTTACCTACAAAACATACATACAGAACTGAGTTCCCATCTCAGGTATTTCCAAACCCCATAATTAATGAATTATAACAGCTTTAAAGTTTGGGGTTTTTTTATTTTCATGCATATTTAAAGTGACATATAACTAGAAAAGATACTTTCATCTGTAATTGTTGTGTATGAAGATAGACCTATGGTAGGAAGGTATAAGCCATCTTGTATCTTCTGTTAACTAAATGAGAAAGAAAATGGTATGTGCCCACCAAAGCAGCCAAAAATTCAGAAACTGTTAATGGAGTGCTGTAATGAATTAAGCTTCATAGAGGTGCAAAATAAAGCCTAGGGAATCTCAAAGTATTTAATACTTTTATGTAGGACTTCTAGCAGAATGGTTGCAGAGAGGTGTGCGGTGGTCATGGAAACAATCACTCTGCCATTCCCCATTTTTGGATTCATGTAAAGATTTTTCTGCTTTATGCTCTGCCTCTCCCTCCTCCTCCAAAGGGAGATCTGAGACCTAAGCTGAGTAACAGAAAGTTTATATTGAATTTCTTTACGGATCACATTTTTTTTAATAAGTCAATAAATCCCTTTCCTTCATGGAGTGTCTCTAACCATACTGATGGGTGTTCATTTTTCTCTTGATATTATTGTGACTTACTCTCTAAGCAACACAGTAATTTCTTCAAAGCTTCAGAACTGAGCTGTAATTGGAGAAAAAAGAATACTTTTTACATACATGTGTGCTCTAAAAATATTCAGCAAGTCTGCATAGACAGCACCAGACACTGTATTCTACTTACAGTTCAACATATTACACACCAAAATAAAAAGAAAGGGAAATCCAACAGGAAATCTCTGACTTAAAATACAACACAGAAAACATTAATGTAAACCGCTAATACTCAAAGAACACAGAATTTATTACACTTTATATTGGAAGCACGTGTTCAGGTGGAAATTCATCATACCTCAAATAACAAACTTTAAATATAGAGAAACCTTCATTAATTGCAAAATAATCCTCTACCACTTTATTCTGCACACTTCCATTGCATATAACAGCTATCTGCAACTAAAAATAAACTAAATAATAATGCCAGTCTTTTTGTAAAGTTCAAAATAAAAAATTGTTAAGATTCTGTGAAATTTTGTAAAGATGCTGTAACTGTTTTCTCTCTATTAGGATATCTATTTTTTATTATCTTTAAATTGTACCATTATCTCACAGGGACCCTGCAACTAATTCTGTTTCCAGGTCATGGGTGTGACAAGACGTTTGTTGTCCACAGAAAACCGTAAGTGACTGAATCTCATGGCTAGAGACAGTGTCCAAGAGTCAGGACTTCTGATATCCATATCTGTCACTGCCCTTGCCCTCCTCTTCACCCAGGTTACCTAGTTATGATAACAAGGTTATAATAAAAATAGAGTACGTGGGTGTACCAGGTTAATGTCTTCAAAGTGTCGATATAAAGTGTCCTTAAGTGAAAGATCACTGAAAGAGCATATTCTACTGACAAGTAGCGTGATTTCACTTGTTTAGACTTAAATCAATCATTTAAATCATACAAAGTACCAATAAACTGCACAGTTAATATTTAATCTACTGTAAAAAGATGCGGAACATGTTCAGGAAAAAAATGAACTCAGAATAGGGTAGCATGAAGGCTTCAATTATTGCCTAGTTTCCACTTTCATTTTCTGTAGAACTATTTTGTGAGTCCCTAGGAAGTATTTAATCACCAGCTGTGAATGATGTCACTCCATTTATGTGTCATCTCCTATCAGTACCAGGTCACATGCACGGAAGATGTACAATATCTCCCATAGGTTCAGATGAAAAGAAAAATTTTCTCTTGTATTTTGCCTTTGAATGATGTAAAGCACGTCATGTTCTTCAAAGATGTCTTCTGTATAATTCAAAGCAAAAAGAAGGGTTCAGATTGGATTTTTGATAGAAACTTCTTTTTAAAGAGCCCCCTTATCTGAAAAGACTGGTATTCACCAGGCTTTCAAACATATTTTGATGTCATCTCACCTCAGTTTTGATGGTGTTTTGAGTGCTGCAGAAAAAAGAGAACAATTCACAATGTTTCAGCTAGATTATATTGACACATTTGACTGTGCTTGGACTTTTAAAGAGAAAGAAAAGTACTGAAGAGTTACAAGCCTCTCCTGCATATACACTGCTGATCAATAGTCTTTCTTGTGGTAACATCACTTGCTAAAAAAAGAGGAGAGATCTACAATGGGAATCAGAGTGACTGCAACACAAATAACTGTGGAACAGTACAAAAGGTGCTAAACTTGTGTTGACAGTCTCTGATTTCTTCTAGTCCATGGCTTCTTAGTGGAGGTGAATTCTTAGTAGGGCTGTTTGGAAGTCAGTGGTCATCCCCCTTTTGGAAGGAGCTCAGCTATGGTATTCACTTGGCAGGATGATATTGCCTCTGCACTCACCAGAAGGCATCTGGGGGCACACATGAAGCTGCCACAAAAACATGCAGCTGTCTGGGTGGGCATCAGGCTGCAGGGAGTTCCAGAGCTTGGCATTGGTGCTGGATGTCAGTGGAGAAATCCAACACCAGCTGTGTGAGGTGAAACCAGGTCGATGATCTGTTCAGCAGGATGGCATAGCTAAGAGAGGAGATAGAAAGGTTAAGAATTATCAGGGACTCAGAGTACATTGACTGATGTAGTCACTCCCTACCACTCCCATGGCAAATGCCTCAGCCAGTTGCATCACAAGAAGTGAAAGATCCCCTACCAGACAGAAGGGGGGACTTAAGGGATGGGGAGGGGGGTGAGGGGACAGTTAGAGGGTTTCGAAAAAGACCCAGTTAATTAGATTTCAGCTCAGGGCAGCACATGTATCCCCTTCCAGCCTCTGTGGTGCCCTTCTACGATACATAAGAGCCTCTGGAACTGGAGGGCCTGGCACACAGCAACATGGACAAAGTTACATCCAGGTTGTAGGGGCTGCCTAGGGTGAGTCAGTCTATTCCTACTTCTGTCAAGAAAAAAAGAAGGGGAAAAGAGAGTCCAGCCCAATGTTCCAATGGGACCCAACCCATAAGTTGATGTCTTCTTAGGGCCCAGGAAAAGGATATTACCAAGAAACACTCCAGGCTGGTACAGCCCTCTAATTGTTATCCATTACTGTTTTTTCAGACGGGCAGTGATGAAGTTCCTGCAAGAAGTCTGAGGACTATCAAGAGGCACCTCAACTCCTAAGGATGAGTAGTTGAGGGACCTGGAACACAAGGTGTGTTATCCTCTTTCCTGCCAGTTACGGGGAATGGCACAGGTAGAATCAAGAAAATTACACAGATTGATACTAACTCTGAGCTTGGAGCCACCAGCAGAATTTGGGAGGTTTTAATCATGGACTCGTTTACACAACACCAGGTCTGCTGGCAACAGATGGGGTACACCTGCCTCAAAGAGGAAAAAGAATCCTTGCTCAGGAGTTAGCAGGGTTCATTGAGAGAACTTTAGATTTGAAGGAGGAAAATAGTAAAATCAGGACCATTGGAGATAAGAGAGGGAGTGGCATTTCAGTGTTTGAGGGACAGTGTGTTAGTGAGGTCCTTCGGTCTGCTATCTCACTAGAAGTAGGGGCTGGAGATCCATGTGGCAGCAAGGATTCAAAGGTTAATGATGGAACCATCTGAAACAGTCATGCAGGAATCAATGTTTTCCCACTGAAAAGGCAGTGGAATTGATAACCCAGTTAAGTGTATCTATACTAATGCATGCAGCATGGGCAAAAACCAGAAGGAACTGGAAACCATGGTGCAACAGGAAAACTATGATATAGTTGACATCATAGAGTCTTGGTGGGATGAGTCACACAACTGGAGTGCTGCAACAGATGACTATAAGCTGTTCAGAAGGGAAAGAGAGGCAGTGGGGTAGTCCTGTATTATAGAGATTAATGATGGTAATGCTAGAGTTGAGTGTTTATGGGTAAGAATCAAGGGACAGTCAACAAGGCAGACATCTTGGTGGGATTCTGTTATAGAGTAGGCAGTCAGGATGAAGAAGAAGAAGAAATATTTTATAAACAGGTGGGAGAAGTCTCACAATCAGTAGCTCTTGTTCTCATGGGGGACTTCAACTTTGTCATATGTCTGCTGGAAACACATCACAGTGGAGGGGAAACAGTATAGAAAGTTACTGGAATGTGTGGAAGACAACTTCCTGGCAGGTGTTGGTGAGTGAGCCAGCTGGACCTTTTTGTTTATGATCTGAAAAAGACTGGTGAGTGATGGGATGCTTGGAGGACATCTTTGGCTCAATGACCACAAAATGATGGAGTTTCTGTCTCTTGGAGAAGTAAAGAGAGGGATCAGTAGAACCATCACCTTGGACTGTCAGATGACAGACTTTAGCCTGTTTGGGAGACTGGTTGAGAGTCCCTTGGGAGGCAGTCCTGAAGAGCAACAGAGTCCAGGAATGTTAAACATGTTTTAAGAAGGAAAGCTTAGAGGTGCAGAAGCAGGCTGTACCCATGTGCTGGAAGATGAGACAGCAGGGAAGAAGGCTGGACTAGATGAAGAGAGAGATTTGGCTGGAACCTGAGGAAAATAAGAGTGTGTATCACCTCTGAAAGAAGGGGCAGGCAAATCAAAATGATTACAAGGATTTGGTGAGGATTTTCAGGGACAAAATTAGAAGGGTCAGAGTCCAATTAGATCTTCATCTAGCTACCAATGTAAAAGACAATGAAAAACGGTTTTACAAATACATCAGCAACAAGAGGAGGGCCAAGGAAAATCTTCCATCCCTTGTTGGATCCAGAGGGAAACACAGTGACAAAGGGTGACAAAGGATGACGAAAGGGTTGGACTTAAATGCCTACTTTTCCTCAGTCTTTAATAGCAAAACCAGTTGTCCTCAGCGTACCCACCCAGACCCCCTGAGCTGGAACAGATGAAGTAGATGAATAGCAAAATTAAGACTCCATAATGAACTAGAAAATGGTTAGCGAACTGCTACGCAACTGAGACACCACAAACCTATGGGGCTGGAAAGGATCCATCCAAGAGTACTGAAGGAACTGGCCGAGATGTTCACTAAGCCACTTCCCATCATTTACCAGCAGCCTTAGCTCGCTGGGGAGGTCCCAGTTGAATGGAGCTTACCAAATATGACTGCTCATGTAAAGAAAGGCCGAGAGGAGGATCCAGGGAACCATGGGCCTGTCAGTCTGACAGTGGAACTGGGGAAGGTCATGGAGCAGATCATCTTGGGTGCCATCACACAGCACAACCTGGGGCAGGGGACAACCAGAGCATCAGGCCCACACAGCATGGATTTAGGAAAGGCAGGTCCTGCTTGACTAACAAGATCTCCTTCTGTGACAAGGGTGACCCATTTGGTGGATGAGGAAAAGGCTGGGCACGTTGTCTACCTGGACTTCAGAAAAGTCTTTGACATCATTTCCCACAGCATTCTCCTGGAGACACTGACAGTCTATGGCTTGGTCAGGTGCACTCTTTGCTGGGAAAAGAACCGGCTGGATGGCTGGGCCCAGAGAGTGGTGGTGAAGGCAGTTAAAATCCAGTTGGTAGCTTGTCATTAGTGGTATTCCCCAGGACTCAGTATTGGGGCCAGCCCTTTTTAATATCTTCTCTGATGATGTGGATGAGGGAATCAAGTGCACCCTCAGTCACTTTGCAGATATCACCAAGCTGGGTGGGAGTGTCGATCTGCTGGAAGGTAGGAGGGCTCAGCAGAGGGATCTGGACAGGCTGGATCAATGGGCTGAGCCCAGTCCTATGAGGTCCAACAAGGTGAAGTGCTGGGTCCTGCACTTGGGTCACAACAACCCCAGGCAGTGCTACAGGCTTGGGGAAGAGTGTCTTGAAAACAACCCATCAGAAAAGGAGCGGGTGGTGCTGGTTGACAGCAGCTGAACCTGAGCCAGCAGTGTGTCCAGGTGGCCAAGAATCCAGTGGCATCCTGGTTTTGTATCAGCAATGGTGTGTCCAGCAGGACAGGGATTGGCCCTCTGTACTTGGCACTGCTGGGGCCACACCTTGAGTTCTGGGTCCAGTTCTGGGTCCTTCGCTACAGGAAAGACATTGAGGTCCTGGAGCACATCCAGAGGTCAGCAAAGCTGGTGAAGGGTCTAGAGCGCAAGTCTTATAAGAAATGGTTGAGGAGCTGGGAGTGTTTAGTCTGGAGAAAAGGGAACTGGGGGGGACCGTATTCCTCTCTACAACTACCTGAAAGGAGGTTGTAACAAATTGGAGGTCACCCTCTCCTCCCAAGTAAGTGACAGGATGAGAGGAAATGACCTCAAACTGCGACACAGGACTTATAGGCTGGGTTTTAGGAAAAAAATTCTTCACTGAAAGAATGGTCAGGCATTGCAATAAGCTTCCCAGCGAAGTGGTGAAAATCAGCAATTGGTGGAAATCTTCCAAAGGAGTGTGGATTTGGCACATGGGGACATGGTTTAGTTGTGAACATGGTGGTTCTCTATTAATGGTCAAACTGAATGATCGGAGAGGTCTTTTTGAGCCTGCAAAGAGCATTCTATTAGTGCTTGCATTTTCACTTTTCACTCAGAATGAATAGTAGGTTGACATTTTTTGAAAGCAATGTCTGATGCAATACAATACAGAGACTGCCTTGAACTGATGTCCCTCAAGTTGTCTCAGTCAGATGAGAAAGCCTGAAGAAATATAAAATAGAACTACACTGTCTTCAAAAACAAGATAGCTTTATGTATAAATGGTAGAAGAAAATAAATAAACTGGTATATATATTGTTCTGAACCTCTGTTTTCAAAATTCCCAAGCTTAAATCATGTAATCTGATGTACAGTGTACAATCAACTCTCTAGAACTGCTGAGTGGTCTGAAAATCTCTCTGCAAAATCAGGACGCTTAGAGATACCAGCAGTCATCAACAACATGAAAAATGTATAAGATTAATGTATTTCTGTATATCTGTATACATATCTATATAAATATATATAGATATAAATACAAACTGAAAAACGTGTATATATATATATTTGTGCCCATATGCATGCATGTAAAATACTTTATGCATGCTAGTTCAATACTTACTGAAATTGATATGTTCTCAAGACCGCTATTTTGCTGTCTGCCATGGAAAAGTAGTTAAGTAATAAATACTGGTATATTACAGCTATGTACAAGAAGCAAGTGCCGACTAATCTCAGGTAATCAAAAAACACATTACAGAGATTTTCAAAGTATTTCTCCAATTTTAAATGCAAAACTTTTATAACTTCTAGTAACATGTTCTAATTATATGGACAGATACGCATTTTCTATCAATTTATGAGAAAACAGATCTGCAGATGTTTCCTTTTTTTAAATCTGCATAAAATTCAATGGAAACAATTGTCAGAGACTGGGCATTCAGCAGCACTAAATGAGCAACACAGTAAAAACTGGCACAAGGACAAAAGGTAAAAGTAAATTGTTGCTATCATTGTGGGGAAAAATAAAATATGTGTGCACATTCAAAGTCATTAGGAGAAAACACTGTTATTACACTTTACCTAAGAAAGATTCTACAGGGGAATATTTGCAGTAATATTTGTCATACCAAAAATCACCTCTTAATTTTGTGCACATCCTCACACAAACTTCAATTTCACACAAGACCTGCCCTTCAGGCCCAGTATCCTACCCATGATAGCAGCTCATAACACCATATGCTACAGAAAAGGGTGTCATAGCTCTGTAGTAAGCATATGTAGGATAATCTGTTTCCCCAGATAAACAGTTACAGACTCAGAAGGGTGAACGCTACAAGAATATCTTATGTAAATAATCAACATAAAAACCAGAATTTGGAAGACTGGCTGTTTGCCATTTGAATTCTGCCTCTCTGCTTCTCTTCTTGTAACATTGCTAGAAAGGACATTGTCTGATTTTGCAGTATTGTCAAATGTCATTGCATAAAGCACAGCAAGGTAACTATTTCACATTTTTCTTGTGTGCTTGCTTTGACAATCCCTGCAGACTATAAAGAGAAATTGTTTAAGGTGACTTGTATATTAGCATTTACTGTGTATTCAGCCCACTCCCTTTGTTCCATTACTAATATCTGCTTTAGAATGTAAAAACCTTTCCTAATCAAGTGAGAACAATACTCTAAAGTTGCAGTTTGATTTTTTGCAAATAGCAAATTATGCTATTTAAATAGCATAATTCAATAGCATTATGTAATGCTGGGCTGCAAAAGAACAGAGAAGACAGTGTAAGATTTAGATTCACTTGAACATTATTAATATTTTTATTAATTTTTATTGGCATAAAAATAACCCAATTAAATAAACACTAAGCCAACATTTTTCCAGTAGTTAACCTCATTAATTCACACTACTCTAAAAATGAATTCTATGTCATTACTAAAACATTTTGATGATGTCACTGAGAATAAACTTACCCAGTTTTATATATGACCCAGGCAAGTTAATTAAATTAACCCTCTGCTCCTGTAATATGCATAACAAAGTCTGGGGTGGTAGGTGCATCCTACACAAATTATAAAACTAACACACATCATCTGCTGATGATGTTGTGGTTGTGACAAGAAGTGACAGAGTAGTCCCAGACCATTTGCCTCTCAGCCACACTGCTGTCAAAGGGTCAGATCACCGACAAAACAGATCCCGATTTTTGTGGTCTAGGCATGTATTTTCTAGCAAGTTCAATGGAAGAAACAGGTTAAAAGCACCATTCATGTTTTCTGGAGAACAAACAAACCCCCAAACCACAAACAATAAAAAGAACAACAACTAGGAGATTCTGATTGATCTTGGCCCAAAAAAGGACATTAAAAAGAGAGGTAAGGAAAAGTAAATGGCTTTGCATAGACAGAAAAATTATGTTACTGAGTAGGTGATACACATTGCTGTAATCATGTTCCAGAGATTATTGAATATTGCTACAACATCTATAAATTCTTATCAATTTATAATACTCTGATTTCAAAAACATCTTGGAATGAGGCACAAAATAATCCTTGTCACTACAATATAAGACAGCATGTCATTCCCTTTTTTTACAGAATTTGCCATTTAGTTACCATTAAGAAAATTGCTTGTGGAAATCAATGGAAACTGAGCAAACAGCAGTATAAACAAGGCAAAAGAAAGGAATATTATGAAATAATTTGTCTCTTTTGGAGAAAAGAGACAAATATAAATAAATTATATTTCCAATTGCTGCATTGCTTATTCCTAGAAAAAAATACATTTCACTATTTCAGTATCTTCCATCCCTACAAAGGGGGGGAAGGGGTGTCCCTAAGTAGGCAGAAAAATAAACTGTTATAATTAAAAGTGCATTTGTATAAAAGAAGGAATCATGACAAATCTCCCATGAAAATAAAAATCCACTAGGTAGAACTTGCCCAATACACTCCGGAGGTTTCACGGGAAAACAAATAACTTTACCTGAAAATTGTGCTTTGCATTTATTGATGTGATGAAGAGTAAGGATTCTGGCCCTTTGTTGTAGTTGTACTGAGTTGTATTATGAATAAAACTTGTACTAAGTTTATTAAGAATTTTGTTGCTTCTCATGAAAACTTCAAGAGGAGAAGAATAGACAAATCCAAAAGAATTTTTAGAAAAAAAAAATATAACAAAGGAAAATGCCTTTTCTGCCAAACAACTCCCCTTTGTCCTTTCCCACCTTCTTCCCACTCATGTTTGAATGTTCTAGTTTTCCAAGGTTATTAAATTGTCTGCTCTTCTTTCCCCCTTACCCCAACTGAAGGCAACTTATAATTCCTGTTTCTTATTTTGAGGGAACAAGATGGGAGGGAGAAGAATTAATTTCTCAATTTGTGTGATCCAGTAACAGAAGTTGTTGTAACTGTTAAGTTACAACAAATCAAAGTTAATAATACAAATTCTTAAAATACAGTGTTGCTATAAGAAACACACACATGATTGAATGTTTTATATATATGTGTGTGTGTATACATATATATATATATATGTATATATGGGAGGGGATGTCAGTTGCTCACATTTATTGAATTTGGGCTAACATCAAGGCTTGACCTGCCAAATGAATTATTTTCTTTTTATATTTTAATATCAGGGCAAATTAGACAAGCATTGTCTAAGTAGTAAGAAACCAAAAGTCATATTTACCTGCTTTGGTCCAACACAACAAAATATTTCTCTGCCTGGAAAACTAAGGTTTTCTTATGGTAATAGAGGGGCTTTGTTAATAATCAAATATACTTTAGGATTTTTTTTATGATATAGTTATAGAATACCTGGAGGCAGAACTGACCCCTAAGGGTGATCAAGTCCAACTGTCGTGGTTTAGAAATGGTATTCCCTAACTTAGTGTTCCCACTGAAACACTCCAAACCACACTGCTGCACACTCGCTCACCCGCTACCCATGAGGTGGAATGGAGAGGAGAACTGGAGGCACAAAAGGTAAAGGTTTTGGGTTAAGAACTTTTACTGGAAACAGCAAAGAGATAAGAAAACGAATGGTAACAGCAACAATATCAATAGCAGAGCAAACAAGAGAGCCAAAGGGTTCACATACAGTCTGTCACCACACAAACCGGGATCACCCGACTGCTCTCTCTGTCACGCCTACTCAGCCAGAAGGGACACCTTCCCCCTGCCCCATTGGCAATGACATGAGGTGGTATGGAATAACCTCCATGAGATGGTATGGAATAACCTCCGGGTCCTGACCATCCCCTCCTGGCTATTGCAAAAATTAACCACGTCCTGGCTGGAACCAGGATACCAACTCAATGCCTGTTGGATTTAATTCAGTGAGTTATGGGTGGGGGTTTAATTCTTTCTTGGTTGCATTAGAAACTTTTATGACTATGCATCTAAAATCTTAGGACATTAAAAATTGGGAAGCTGAGAGTTACAGGCATCCACTTCTTTCCACACACTTTGGGTAAATCACAACGTTCAAAATTTCTAAGATGTCTGCTAAGTCTGTAAGTTGTGGTGGTGTTGTCACATTTGCTGATGTTGCTCCCTCTGCTGCTTTCTCCCTCACAACTTCTCCACATATTATTTAATAAGCATCCTGTCTTCCAGGCTGCTGACTGGAGGGAGAGTACTGACCGCTACTTTATACTTGCACTCCACATATCCTACCAAAGCCCACGCTTCTCACAGCTCATAAACAGCTAGCACAAATTTAAACATCCATGATGTTATACAGAAACAGCCATTCTATCCTTTCTGAGTAAGTATAGATTAAATTTGGCAAGGAAACTGCTTTTCCTTGATCCTTCTATGACTATGTTTTCACTTTGTACTTCAGAAGTTTGAATGCAAACGAAATTTGTTTGATTGAAAGTATTAGTTTAGTGAAACTATAAACCTTATTTAGCGGTACGTAGGACAAGAACCACTGTATAAACTGGGGGGAAGTTACCCAGAAGAGAGGTCGATCTGGGTTCAGGAGGGGGATCTGGCATCAGTCAGCAGGTAGGGAGAAATTGTACTGTGCATCACTTGTTTGGTTTTTTCCTTTCCCCTTTTATTATCATTATAAATATCTCTTACCATTATTACTGTGTTTTACTTCATTTTCAATTATTAAACTGTTCTTACCTCAACCTACAAGTTTTACTTTGATTCTCCTCCCCATTCCACTGGAGTGTTGGGAAGAGAGAGTGGTTGAGCGTGCAGCTGCTTGGTGCTTAATTTCCATCTGGTCTTGAACCACGACACTTCACTAAGTCCTTTCTAGGAACCTCTCTAGACATGAGATCTTTCTAGAAACAAGTAAGTGAAGCATGGTTAATATGAAACTACTGTGAGACCAAGTAAAACTTTCAGACAGACTGGAGATATGTAGTTATCAGTGGTGTATTATAAAATATGAAGGAAAATTGAATCTTCTGCAGGTGTATGCTTGATATTATTCAATTTCTTAATTAAAATGTGCTTATTAAATTCACAAAGTGCAGAAGGACTACACACACTTTGAGCAAAGCAAATTTAGAAATCAAAATTATCATGAGAAATTGGAGAACAGATCTGACAGAATAAGACTAATATGAAGTTCATATCTGGACAAATGATCAATCCTGAAGCTGACAGATAGGGAAGAACTGATTAAACAGATCTGCTGAAGAAGATACATAAGTTATAGCAAATTGCAAGTTGAAGAACAGGTCAACAATGGAGTGCTATTTAAAAAAAAAAAAAAAAGGCAAATATCAGAGGAAGGTATATAGAAAGATGAGGAGAGTTGGCAACAATACGTGTAAAGCAATCTTCCACTCTACTCAGACAGAGCAGAATCCATAGAATACATGCCATTCCATCAAATGGAAATGATCCAGAGAAAACTAACATTCTAGAAAACATGAGGTAGGTAAAAATATTGAAGGAAGTAGAAATCTCTAGTTCATAGAAGTAAAAAGGAGAATGTCAATGAAAATAGGCAAAAAGAAGTTGTAAGAAAAGAAGGGAAACAATTCTGCTCTCTTCTTTTATAGAGACCAGAAGTGATGGGCTTGGATTGCAATGCATGGTTGAAGCTCAGTATCAGGAAAAACTTTTAGTGATAAAAGATACTCAAGCATAAGACTAAGTGGCCTGGGAGATCTGCAAGCTGTACCAATGACATTCCAGAAACCTGCCTTGGACCTGTCTTGAAAAAGATGAACTACAGCACTTCTCAAGGTCTTTTCCAAAAGGTCCTTTTCTGATTCTGTGATGAAATACACATGAAGGCTTCAGCAGCAGATATATCTTCTAGACAGGTATGTCACTGGAATTCTTCCAATAAAAAGGGATGACATGCTTTGATGACATAGAGCAAATGGTCATTTAGGGAGTTCTGATGAATTTAGGCTGTAAGCCAAAACACATACTCTGGATCTATATCCTCTGTCGCCACAAAAAGAGTGGCAATGACTGAGCTGATAACCATTCTTATAGAGATGGTGAAATGACCATGCCTCAAACCATCCATACAAAAAATCGTATAATACAAAAAATCCTGGACATATCCTACTTGCTGAGATTGCCTTCATCTGTATTTGTCCATACATGTTCCTCAGGGGAAGAGTAAATAGGCAATTAAAAAATGTCTATTCTCATACTACTGGATTTGCCAGCTCCTTAAATGCTGTTAATTGTGAAGTACTGCTGACTTAGTTGAAAACTCTTCTAGGGGTTAACACAACTGTCTTTCAGTAAATTTATTCTTTTCTCTCCACAGCCTTCTGTCCAATTGTTTTTCACTGTGAGATCTGTATCATTTATCTGAGGATCTACTGGATATCATCCTGTCTACCTCTGAGTCTGTAAGGTCAATAATATTGTTAACAAAAAGAAAACAAACAAAAAAAAGAAAGAAAAACCCAAACAAAACCAATCAAAACAAAACAAACAAACAAAACAAAACAAAACAAAAAAAAAAAAAAAAAGACCAACCAAAAAAAAGAAACAACCAACCAAAACCAAAGTGAGAACGAACTGAGAAAATCCTCTACTCTTGGAAACACTCATTTGTCTGGGACAAAATGGGGTATCCACTGCCTTGTACTTTCTGTTGTCTACTATTAGTCTACATAGAAGATCTGTAACATGATTAAGGAAGAAAATTTTTTCCTTGTTATTATGATATAACAGCAATTTAAATAACGCTACTTAATTGTAGTGCCTTACATAGTGCCTTAGAAGCACCAGTGCTTGCGTCAGAACCTGATACATTAAGCACAAAGGAAAAATTCTCTGCTTTCCTTAAAGTCTGTGCGTTCTTTAAGACTTTCTACACAAAGAAATATGAAGTGAACATGGAGTTTACACATATATCTGGAATTAATCTGTAGACTATATTAAGCAAAGGAATAAGGAATCTCATTTCACTGAGTTAAGTCTCTGACTTCCATGTTTGTGAAAGGCAACCCAAAAACAAGCAGTAAGTCCATCTTTCACCAAGACTCCAGGGCTCAGACTGCATAAAAACAGATTTCAGCCTTTTTTTTCACTTTAAATGTCATGATTTGTGCAGGTCTTAGGATGAAAAATATGTCAGATGAGAAACTTAAAGCACAGATTACAGGCATTTGCAGAGATAAAAACCAGCAGAGAACACAGTTAAGCTTCGGATAGTGCCATGACGTGAGATCTTTATCTCCTGTTTCCTCCCTAACAGTTTACAGTCTCCTGATCTCCCTGGTGATGAGTAAACTGAAGCATATTGCTCTCTCCTCTCTCGTCTTCCTCCAGCCACTGTAGAAAAAGCAATGCACCATGCAGAGTTGTACTGATCAAGTATTTGGTTCTGAAGATGCTCTGTTGGAAATGTACCAAAAAAATTTATCAGTTCTTTTCAGACACGACCAGTGCACAAAAGGTGCACTGTGCAATTCTTGCTTGCTGCCAGCAACCTGTATTGTTGGTAGTGTACAAAGGGACAGCCCTATGATCCCATCTCTTCCCTATCTTATTTCAAAGAGGTCAATAAGAACAAGGAATTAAAATGGCCTTAGCTGTGCTCTTCGTTTCTGTAGTATGGCTATATATAAAGGACAAGGAATAAAACAGCAATTTGTAAACATACAACAGTTGTTGACCCAACAGTTTCAGAGAGGTACCACAACCCTGCGAGTGTTGAGCCATCACACATCAAAAGACAATCTAGGGCCTTTGAAGGTCAAAGGCTCAAGACATTAACTTTGTGATAAATTAACATTACACAAAAAAGAAAGCACCCGCTAACAATATATGCAGATCAAACAGCAGTTTCCAGTCCTGCAAGATCTCTACTACAACTTTCAGATCATTGGAAGGACTGTGGGATACCATTATTTAAAATACCACTTTGCAAGTTTTAAGAACCAGAATTTATTCAAACGCTGATAGGAGGAAAAAAAAATGCAGATAGGTAATTTTGGGGTATTATTTGACCAGCTCTATTTCTAAGCAACTTTTTTTTATTAAAATGTCTGTTGACTGTAAAGTATCTATTAATTTTTCATAAATGGTCACTGAACTGAAGCCACAAATCCTGCAAATAATTTTTTTCCAAATATAGCTCTGTGTACAGAACAAAACTGATTTATTTGTGATTGGCTGCTTAGAAGTGCTAGGATACCCAGGAGTGATGTTTCTCTTTAGCCAACAACTATTGGGCTCTAGCTGCACCAAGCATTCCCTAGTCACAGCCATCTGTGTCAATCTCAGGCAAATGTTTTAAGATACAAAACTATTATGGTATATCAATTATTAATTTTATTACAAGAATTTCATGAGTAATTTTATATATGAGGATTGGAAGGTTGAGTAGTTTGGTCACCTTTCCCACTATGGAAACATTCAAGTTCCCAAATACCTTTTTTTAACCTGATTAGTGTTTTCTGCAATATTGTAAAATACCCATGATGGTTCTATTTTTATCAGGATTTTTATTTCCAACTGTATTTGGTTTCATATATTCTAATGAGATTCACTTCTCCTAGGAGGATGGTAGTTTTTTGCCCAGGGATAACAGTATCATTGCTGAGATAGCAGTTTTAATTTTTATTGCAATATTTTAAGAAAATCATATTATTGATCCTCGCAACCAATCAAACACAACATCCTTTGTCCTCCCTCAAATCTAACTAACCACATGCACTCTACCCCTCAGTGCTATTCAGCTCTCCCCACTCACACACCTTACAGAATCTCACAGAGTTCAGAATTCCTGCTCTGCTGAACAAGTTCATTCCAATGGTTCCAGAATTCTTGCCTGAAGAACTGATTTTTCATCATCTTTGTTGGGCACATCTCTGGGCACAGATCAACATGCTGCCCTGCTAGCATAGATTCCCTGAAAACATGTGAGCAGCAGACACCTGAAGATACCTCCTGTACAGAGAGCATCACAACCTAACCTCCACCACTCAGGAAAACCTACAAAATTGCCCAGAATCAATGGCCAGCCCCTTCAAGTTCAGCTTCTCCATGTCTCTGCAAGAACTAAAAGGAAATGGAGATACATCAGCAAATAACTTGCATTTGAAGAGGAAATAAGCACTGGAGTGCTCTGTATACTGATGCTTAGCCCTGCTGTAGCTAAGGGAGCAATGAGTTCCTAATTATAGCTTTTGACTGGTGGCCAAGTATCTAGAAATACGGTTCAGCAAAGAGTAAGTGAGGAGTTTCATATCAGATAAAACAGTAAGTTGTGTGGTTGTGTACATCTTAATTTGCTTACAATGAGAATATAAAAAATCCAGCACTAAAAACACTATTGAAAACGGGGGAGATACAAATTAACAATGTGACATGAACTTTCATCCTTCACAATAACATATTTATCCTGGAAGAGTTTTGCCTTAACATCATTATTCCATACACCGTCAAAAGGACATTTCCCCAGATTCCCTCCAGTTTCTCTCAAGTCAAATGTGAGTGTTTGTGAGGGTTCATCACTGTTGCCTGACTGCAGCAACTCACATGAGTTTCTGTCTCCAGAAAAGGCATGGCTGATGTATCATGAGGGGATTAATGAACCCTCACCCTCACCTTGGATTCAGGGCTGTGACATGGCCCTAATGTCAGAGCTCAACTAATGCCAGCAGCCTATGCCACTAGCTGCTCTAGTTTTCAGATGAGGTTCGAGGTGCCAGAGTATTGGTAGTGCTACATTTCTATTTCAAGTCCCATGATATCTGATGCTGTTTTTAATATCCATCCCATGCCATTGTGTAATTCCATGAGAATCTCTGCTTTCATTTTCAAGAAGGCAAGTTTGTAATCTGTTTAATTTTGAGGAAAACTTGAACACATACCTCAAGTGCATCTTAAAAACTCAGAAGCAGGAAGGCTGCATTATGTAATCAATTAAGAAAAGAGGCTGACAGAAGTCGGGAGGCTTATGAAAGACAGGAGTGTACAGAAAATGGGGAAGAGATAAAGCCATCATTTCAAATGCACCTTCACATTCTTATAACAGAGCTAAATGAGAACATGCCAACATATGGAGTGTTTTGACTGCATATGGAAAATTTAAAGACATTACTGTGGGTGACCTTTTATTGATCTTGCCAGTGAAGTTATTTTTTGAAACAATATGTTTGTGGGACAGATCCTCAAGAGATCTTAAAGACATTGTTTCAGGGAAGAAAGATGAACTACAAATAGGTAGATAGATGAGCTGTAGGACAAGATCCTCTGGTATTGTCCTATTCATAGCTGTCTCTGCAACAAAGACTGCTAGCAGAAGTCAGTTTAAAATTACAGAACAAAGCATTAGGAAAAAAGGGGGCAACAGGAGGGTCTAAGATGATCCAGGGGAAGTAGCCTATGGCCAGCTATGCAGGGAGCAGTCTGCATCCGGGTCGAGATTGCCCTTCCTTCCTGGGGCTTTTCAGGACACAACAAAGGCATTTGGGAGAAGAGCAGGAAAGGTGCTGTTAGGCTTGTGGTTTGGCCTTGGAAAGGCAGTTCCTCTCTGCTTGTTCCTGTCTCTCTGCCTGCAAAGCAAAAGAAAAATCAATGGCTACTTTCAAGTTCTCTGAAGCTGGCAAGAAAAATACTTTTTCGGAGAACTAATTATAAAGGCTGCATTCAAACCATGAATTGTGCTGACCTTTGTCCATCATATTTCAGAAAAGGATGCCACAGCAAGACTTATTTTAAGGCACCTGTTTCTACAGCTAGATAACCAAATCGTCACTTGGACCTAGAGTGAATTGCACCATGTCCCAGCCTGAATTCAGCACTGATCATCCAAATGGTGATTTGAACCTAAGGCTGCCAACAAGAAGTGAGCTGAGGATATGAACCTTCAGAATAAAACTGAAAAGCTTAACAAACTGAACACATTTCCACCTTGTCCACCAAACCACAATAAGAGCAAAGCTGCTGGGATGACAACTAAATGATGTAAGGGGAAGCCTTTTCTGTTTATAGAAGTAATATCTTGTGCTAGGTCTGCTAGCTGGGCCTGGAGGGTACACCATAATACGTGCATGCCTCCTCCTGCTGTGTCAGATGGGCTGATAGGTGGTGCCTCTTCTCGAACCATGCTCCTCCTGTTCTCTACATTGTTCTTTTCTGCAATGCCTACAACAGTGACACAAACACTACTGGTAGGAAATGGCCCTACATTGTTGTTCCCTGATTTGAACTTTTTCCTCTGTGCAAGGGAGAGTGACAGGCTCATCAGTAACAGCAGTGACTTCACTCCTTGACTTTTAACAGTGTCCCTGTGGAGAGAGAGGGATGTGGAAAATATTACAGGGGTCATTGCAATATTCAAGCTCCAGATTTTAAGGCTCATTTCCAAATGCAAGTCCGCCTCCACCTCTCTGCCTAAAAACTCAGTCCATCTGTCTGTCTTTCCTAATGATCGCTCATATTTTTATTTGTTTTTACTTCTAAAGTAGCTGGTGGTACAGAAAACAAAATATGTAAAGAGAGAGTTGGTTTGGGGATTTTTTTTTGCTTATTTTTTTCTCCATCTCTTTTTCATTCTATCTGTGAACTTGCTTTAAGGCATTGGTTGAAATTGTTGTTTTTAAGTTTGGGTTGTGAAGAAGGATTTCATGATTCCTGGTCCCCAGAGAATTTTTCTTTACCCTAACACTTTTTTCTGCCATCTGGCATGTTTACTTGAGTAAATGTGCAGGGTCAGAGGCCAACGTGGACATGTGGAGGGACAGCTTTGTCATAAAAGCTGTAAGGAATGAGTGGGTGCTTCTGAATATAGCAGTGTGCACTTTATTCAGCTGCTGTACACAAAGAAGTGAGGTTAGTCATATTGCTGAAAGGAAATAAAAAAAAACAAACAGACAAGGAGAGTGTTAGATTTTACAACACAGATTACTCAGTCCCTTTTACTTGGTTGTTTGTGGTGGTTTTTTTTCTCTAAGCCTTTCTGGGTACATTTCCAAAAAACATGGCAAAGGGGACAACAAAATCTCCCCCTCTGCAATCTTTTGGCGACAGGGTTTATACAACAAGTTCAGTAGCAGCCTGGAGGCCTTGAACTGCTGCAGGTACAGGTAGGCAGGCTGCAACTAGTGCCAATACCCATGTTCCAGCTGTCAAGCCACCATCCATTTAAATGCAAAATTCTGATTTTGGCATCTAAGGACAGGAATTAATTCAACACAACTTAGAGGAAGGAAGGAACAAAATTGAATGGGTAATATGAATGCAGCTGTTTAAATGTGAGTGACCTTGCACCATGTGAAGGTTTCTAGGTAGGAGGGATAGGTCTGGGTAAGCCACAGACACCCTTGCTTTTTTCATTGCTAACTTTGTCCAGAGTGGGTCAGATTTGTTACTCCTATGTGACTAGTACTATGTTAGCTCAAAGTCCACTCCCTCAAAGATTTTCTACTTTCATGAACACTTCTCTATCAAACCTCATGGCATCTCTACTACACAATTCAGAGCTGCTTTGTTGTTGCCTAGAGAGTGCCAGTATCCCCAAGAAGAAAACCTAGTTCAACTTGGGATCTTTTTGTATGGAATTTAATCAGTAGCTTTAAGAGAAAGAGGTTTACTTGGAAGTGGTCCCCTCTGAGAGGTGAAGTCTTCTATGTGGCTTCAGTGGGGGTTGGTGGCAGCAGAGATGGGATTCACAAACCCTAGTGAAAGAGTGGCATTGGGGTTAGATCACAAAACTGACCCCTTAGAATCCATCCCTGGGTCCAGCAGAGATGTTCAGCCTTCAGGGTAGAGGATAAGCTTGCCTCAAGATCTGCCTTCTTTCATCACAGGATAGGTGCCAGACAAGAAAGACCTGCAAGACCTGCAGGACCTGCAAGGTTTATTCACTTCTACAAACAGGAGAGCAGAGACTGATTGTGGTGACCTCTCTGCACAAAACCTGTCCACTAGGAAAAGAGAGAAGGCTGCAATCACAGAAAGGATAGCACAAATTATTACTCTCTGAGAGCAAAGGGGAGCAGGAAAGGACACCACTCAGAAGTACAGCCACGAGCACTGCCCTTTATGAAGATTACTGGGTGAAAAAAAATTCATCCTGCAGATTTCACTGCACAGTATGACATCACTACATACTGTAAAGGGCCTTCAAAAGAGCAAAACCATCTGTCTAAAATTACTCCAACTACTTTCAGATGATATCTAAATCTGACCGTATAGCAAATAACACACAGCTTAATACTGACATCTTATTGATGGATCCCTTTTTGAAGCTATGACATAATGTAATCTCTGAATCAACTTTACTGCATAAAGTCTCATTTATGTTTAATACATGAGCTCTATTAAAAGTTTGTATTAAGTCCAGACAATGAAAAAATGGAGAATTTCATCTGAGATCCTATCAAATTATCCTTGGAAATAGATCAATCAAATAAATAACAAATGCAAAAAAAAGCCCAAGCACTATATGTTTTATCAATATCAGCCTGAATGTTGACATCACTGTGAAGTAATAGCTTTTTCTTTTGGCTCTTAGTCAAAACTCTTTCCAGGTTTCAGGCCATTTGTCTCACTGCAATTCCTTTTTCCTCTCTATCATAACATGTGCTGGTAATATGTTAAAAAAAAATCAACAAAAACCACCGTGGACTGTTTTCTTTGAGTCATGATGGAATTAGAAGAGCTAAGTGATTATTCTGATACAAACCTGATATTCAAACGAGTAAAAGCATGCCTCTCTAGAGGCTACCCTACATCTTAGAAGGTATAGCACAAGTTCTCCAGAGATATATCTATCACTACAAGGAAATTAAAAAAAAAAAAAAAGGCAAGTGTACTAATACAATTATATTAAATAGGTATAAATATTAACAAAGGTACACTAGTCCTCTCATGATAAATGTTACAAGAAAATCCAGGAATAAAAATTAATAGAGTGACTGGACATTTACAGTGGAGAAAAGAAAGAGATGTACCTTTACACTGAGAAAGTACTAAACGACTGTTCTATTTGTGACCTAAAAGACTAATTTCAGAAAAACAGCTTCAAAACGCTACATTTCCACCAATTTGATCTCTTTGGGTACTTTCATAAGAGTAATTGCTATTGAACCAAGATGAGCAGGAAAAAAAAAGGGGAAATATCAGTATTTTTTATGAACAAGTCCCAAATACATTGCAGGGAGCACATGAACTCCCTCAAGGATATGCCCTCCTGGTTTCAGGTAGGATAGTGTTAATTTTCTTCTTAGTAGCAGGTACAGTGCTGTGTTTTGGATTCATATTCTCAGTATGATTCATATTCTCAGTATGAGAGTAATGCTGAAGACACATTGATGCTTTGGCTGTTGCTGAGCAATGCTTACCCTGAGTCAAGGACTGCTCAGTGTCTCATACTCTGCCAGCAAGCAGGTGCACAAGAAGCCAGGGGACAACATGGTCAGGACAGCTGACCTGGACTGGTCAAAGGGATATTCCATACCACAGAACATCATGTCCAGTACATAAACTGGAGGGATTTGGCTGGAAGAGACCAACTGATTTTTGGGCATTGGATGAGCATTGATCAGCAGGTGGTGAACAGTTGTATTGTGCCTCACTTGTTTCTCTTAGGGTTTATTTCTCTCTCCCCTTTACTATTATTGTTATTGGTGTTGATGTTGTTAGTTTGGGGGGTTTTTTTTAATTATTAGACTGTTCTTATCTCAACCCATGAGGTTTTTCTGATTCTGCTCTTGACCAGGAGGAGGTGAAGTGAGAAAATGACTGTGTGGTACTTGCATGTTGGTTGGGGTTAAACCACATCAGGAGGTCAGTTCACTTGTCTGCCTACACAGGAATTACATCATGGGTCCACCCCTATGAGTGTCATCTCAAATGAAATGTCAGCCTAACACATTTGTATTTGGGAATCTGAAGCACAATCCTAAAGCAGAGCTACTCTTCAAAACTTCTACACTGGGGACTTAGAAGTTGGTACATGAGATCTTGTTTACTATTTCACGTTTTCTTCTGAAATTCCTTCTATAACCTTTTGCAAAGTTTATCAGTAAATAGCCTTGTCTTAAAAGTGTATCTTCAGAAATCAGCCACCAATTTTGTGTTGGGCTAACTTTAACCTCGCCTAACAGTGGTACTGGCAGTATATAAGCATGAGACACCAAAAAAACTTTTCAAGAAGCTTTGGACACTATGTCAGTGGCAGAACTTTTCAAGAAGCTCTGTCACTATGTCAGTGGCAGAACTGATTCAGGACCATTGCAACTACAGACATTCATGTAACTCTTGGATCATTTATTTCATTTTCAAGTCTGTGATGAATAGAAAGCAGGTTCTTCCTAATTCTATTTAGAACTCTAATTGGGTTGCACTGTCAAGGGACTTCAGTGATCAAACTTGCACATGTAGGGTAAAAAGGCAGAAGGAATCAAGTTTACTCATCTGAAGGAGTCTCAAGTATAAGATTGTCCCAATACCACTCTGTATTGACAGTTAATGTTTCACCTATTGGTACATACTAATCCAAATGGATTTTGCCAGAACAACACTCAGCATATGCAAACATTAGAAGGACAGTGAGGCAGCACCAAGGAACAACCTCATGAGGAGCCAGAAACCCATGGCAGCCAAGCAGGTGAGCAGGGGCCTGTGCCAAGAGCAATCAGGGGACTTTTAAATGGCTCCAGGGAGAGCAAATGACCCAGAATGTGGGAACAGGAGCAGGAAAACAGGGTCATGGCAGGGCAGTGCACGGCAGTTCATGCAGGCAGAGCGAGCAGGAAGGGCTCCTCTCTGCCCATCCAGGGGCAGCCAGTAGAGGCAGAAAACAGACTGTAGCAATAAGGAAGAGCAAAGATCCTTTCAGTGCCAGTCTTATTAGCACATTAGTTAAAGTTTCCTCAGTTATAGTTTTGACTCTCTGTAAAGCTCAGTCCTCTGTAGCTGCAGGAGTCACTGTACCAGCTGTGTCAGAGGCCTCCAGACAGACAGACCTGCTGATGGCAGATGCAGCTCTCCAGGTCACAGATCGCCAGGAGCACCTGATGCCTGTTTGTGAGGCTGGGGCAGACAGTTATTTTGTAGAAGGTGTGCCATGGATAAACACATCATGCAGTAGGTGAGCAATTGGCTCATGGGTCAATCACAGAGGGTTATGGTCAATGGGGTAATATAAGACTGGCAACCTGTGGGGTTCCACAGGGCTCCATTTTAGGCTCTATTGCAGGACTGAAAGGGATACTAAGCAAGTTTGCAGACAATACAAAACTGGGAGGAGCTGTTGACTCCCTCAAAGGCAGGGAGGCCCTGCAGAGAGACCTCGACAAACCAAAGGACTGGACATTCACCAGTTGTATGAAGTTCAACAAGGGGAAGTGCTGGATTCTGAACCTGGGATGGGGCAACCTGGACATACATGCCAACTGGGGAATGAGATGCTGGAAAGCAGTGCCACAGAAAGGGACTTGGGGTTCCTGATCAATGGTAAGTTGAATGTGAGTCAGCAGTGCCCTGGCAGCCAGGAGGGACAACCATGTCCTGGGGGGCATCAGGCAAAGCATCGCCAGCCAGTCGAGGGAGGGGATTGTACTGCTCTGCTCTGCACTGGGGCAGCCTCACCTTGAATATTGTGTGTAGTTTTGGATGCCACAATATAAGAAAGATATTAAGCTATTGGAGAGTGTCCAAAGGAGGGCAACAAAGATGGTGAAGAGCCTTGAGGGGAAGCCGTATGATGAGCAGCTGAGGGCACTTGGTCTGTTCAGCCTGGAGAAGAGGAGACTGAGAGGAGACCTCATTGCAGTTACAGCTTCCTTGTGAGGGAAAGAGGAGGGGCAGGCACTGATCCACCTCTTGGTCGCTCTGTGGTAACCAGTGACAGAACCCAAGTGAATGGCCTGAAGTTGTGTCAGGGAGGTTTAGGTTGGATATTAGAAAGAGGTTCTTCACCCAGAGGGTGGCTGGGCACTGGAACAGGCTCCCCAGGGAAGTGGTCACAGCACCAAACCTGACAGAGTTCAAGAAGTGTCTGGATGATACTCATGGTGTGACTCATGGGGATGGTCCTGTGCAGAGCTAATGGTTGAACTCAGTGATCCCTGGGGGTCACTTCCAACTCAGCATATTCCATGCTTCTGTGACTTTGTTGGGTATCAACAAATCAAATGCACTTTGCATAAGAATTCATATCAACAATCTTATTTTAAAATTTTAGCCTTTGTAGTCAATGTTAAAGCAGTATCACAAAGTCAGTCATTTCTCTTAAGTAGTGCTTTGAATTTTCTATATCAATAGGCAGTTAGAAATGTGTGCTATTTGTTCATAAACATGAACACAAGAAAATGAACTGATGTCTATACAATAATTTATTTCAAATTGTTTGGTTAGTTCTATAAAAATGCTCATATATACATGGAAACGTACATGCTCTCTCATATACTTACTCCTGCAGAAGTAAACAGAGACTTATCCAATGATTTATAACTGTATTTTACAACATCTTTGAAATATATAGCTTAGCTATTTACTTCTGGTTTTTAAATGTTCCCTTTATCATTATTAGACAGTAATGACATTTTAATTACAGTAATTTTTATGTTTTCTTTTTATGTCTTGCTTACTCTTCAGTGACTATTGTAATTTGTGGAGAAATGGGGTTGTCATAGTGTTTACATGTGGTATGAAAGAAAAGGTAGTTCAGGAAACCATGATGATAGACACTCTGATAGACAAAATGCTGGATGTGAGCATAAGCAGCTAGCTCACCCTATTATGCTGCTAGTTTGGGCTATGCAGAAGAGTCAAGATCTTAATAACCTGAGTTTAGTTAAATATCATGTCTCTGCAATTGCAAAATGAATATGTAACAAGCATGGTCTTGTTCCATTGTCATGATTAATACACATCAAAAGGGATCTATATTACCATCCAGTGGAAATCCACATGGCAGGCTAAAGGTCCAGGGCTAAATTTCTGCTGACAATAGTGTTTGCTTATAATCTTGATGTGTATGTATGCAATAAGCATTACCTTGTAATATTAATTTAATACTGCCTGGAGTATAAAGTACACAAACTGTGAAGGACAAAGGCATCACAGGGCAGAGATTTTCCATTAGATTCCTTTTTTTTTTTTTTGTAATTTCAGTTGAGGAAGTTGAACAGCTCTGATCAATGATCCACCTCAAGTCTTGCCAACACACAGAAGATTGAACCACTTCAATTTTAGTTGTTTTTCTAGCAAAATTAAATAAATGAATACTAGCTTGTTGGTAAACATCCCTTAAGAAAAAAAATTTGCACCCATTTAGCTGAACTTAATCACAAAATACTTCTATTAACAGAAATAACACATTTGATTTCAGCCAGCTAATTTAACTCTATTTATTAATTAAGATCAGCATGTAATTATATAGACAATGATACATTAAAGGTACAGAGGTTTTCTAAAAATAACAAAAACCCAATTCAAAGAGAAATTGCCACAATGCATACTGAAGAAGTAGTTTACATTCTTTGGAATCAGCTGAAGTGTTTGACAAAGAAGTATAAAAGTTAGCAAAGTTAGAATTTCAGAGCAAAAATGAAAAGCAAGCTTCCATGAGGCAGTAGAACATAACCTGCTGATCACTACTGATCGTCCATTTCTCCACTTCAATTTTATGTTCAGTCCACTAAGTGCATGACAAAATAAGAGAATTTTGAGGATAAAAGACTGAATTATATGTCTGGTTGGCCAATGCCTTTAAATACCAAATACCATAAGGTAGCAACTTCAACCTCAGGTTTTTACAAGTGCATTCACAACTTGTAGCACATGTGCATGGAGGTCAATCTAACCATGTCAGAGTGATCTGAGGTAGATTTGGTGCTTTAAGTGCTTGATCCTGTTTGAACTTTAACTCAAACCAAGTTGGAGTGGTGCAGAGACTGTAAAAGCCAAAGAAAACCTTACTAAGGTTTATAATAGAGAGTAGAAATCATCTTGAAAGAGCCACAGTTTAAAATAACTCAGTTGCTCTCCCTCAATACCTTAGTTGAGTAAACACATACTGCAACAGAGCCCCGATATATCTTAGATGAGAAAATCCTTCAGCCAAATGATTATCATTCTATGTTGTGATCTTTCATTTTAAAAAGTCTGGCATCGAAAAAATAGTTACATCTACCTCTGTACAGGCATTAAAGTTCCAAAAGATATGAAAATAATGGTGCCCTGAAGAATTAATCTCGTGGTCAGATCCATCCAGATGGACTCTTGCTCTCATCCAGACTCAATAGCAAATGTTCAGGCTTAAAAGAATAATTGCCATAATTTTATGCACAGTCACATCAAATTAAGGATGTCATGTGTCATAGCCATTTCTGGCTCAAAATGGATAAATATATTCATAAAGTTGTCTTACAAATCTAGCTTGTAGCTTTTTGCAATTCAGATCATAGCATTGTTTAGATTTGAAAGACCTTGAAGATTATCAAGTCCAACCATTAACCTCACAGTGCCAAGACTAACACTAAATCATATCTCTAAACTCCACATCTACACATCTTTTAAATATCTTCAGGGATGTTACCTTCCCTGGGTAGCCTGCTCCAATGTCTTAGAACCCTTTTGGTGAAGGAATTTTTTCTAATATCCAAACTAAAACTCTGGCACAACTTGAGGCCATTTCCTCTCATTCTGTGGCTTGCTGCTACTTGAAAGAAGAGACTGATACCCATCTCATTATAACCTCCTTTCAGGTAATTTTAGAGAGTGATAAGGTCTTCCCTGAGCCTCCTTTTCTCCAGACTAAACACAGCTTCCTCAGCTGCTCCTCCTAAGACTTTTACTCCAGATACTTAACTGGCTTTGTTGTCATCCTCTAGACACACTCCAGCACCTCAATGGCCTTCCTGAATTGAGGGACCTAGAACTGGACAAAATACTCAACGTGGGGCTTCATCAGTGCCAAGTACAGAGGGATGGTCTCTGCCTTGGTCCTCCTGGCACACACCATTGCTGATACAAAACCAGGATGCCACTGGATTCTTGGCCACCTGGACACACTGCTGGCTCAGGTTCAGCTGCTGTCAACCAGCACCACCAGCCTTTTCCTCATCCACCAAATGGGTCACCCTTGTCACAGAAGGAGATCTTGTTAGTCAAGCAGGACCTGCCTTTCCTAAATCCATGCTGGGTGGGCCTGATCCTTCGGCTGTGCATGCCACCTGATGGCACCCAAGATGATCTGCTCCATGACCTTTCCCTTCTTGCAGATGGGTGTCTTATTGGCTAAGCTCCAGTCAATTGGGACCCTCCTGGTTATCCAGAATTGCTGGTAAATGATTGAAGGAGGCTTGCTGAGCACTTGTTCCAGCTCACACAGTACCCTAGGGTGGATCCCATCAGGCACCATAGGCTTGTGTGTGTCTAAGTGGTGTAGCAGGTCACTGACCATTTCCTACTGGACTATGGCAGCTTCATACTGTTCCCCATGTCTGTCTTCCAACTTACAGTCTCTCAGAACTTCCATTAAAGACAGGCAATGAAGGCATAAGAACCACAGACTTTTCCTTGTTCTTTGTCAGTGTTTCCCTCTGCATCCAATAAAAGATGGAGATTCTCCTCAGCCCTCCTTTTATTGCAGATATATTCATAGAAACATTTTTGTTTTCTTGTATGGCAGTAGCCAGATGAAGTTCTAGTTGAACTTTGGACTTCCTAATTTTCTCCTTTCCTGACCTCACGACATCATTGTAGTCCTCTTGAGTTTTCTGCTCCTTCTTCCAAAGACCTTATCTGACGCTAGAAACTACAGATAACACAAATTATTTATTTCCAGTTTTAATGTTACCTAACTCCACTCTATGCAAAAGTTCAGTGTCTAACAAAGTAAGAATCAACCTCAAACTGATATTGATCCTCTCTGAAGGCAGAACTGAAGTTATCAATACTCTTAGGTGATGTAATAATGAGAGAGTTAAGTATATCAGTCTTTTCTTTAGACTCAAAAGTTTATTAATAGTTATTAAAAAATAAAGATGATCCTTAAAATGAACATCAGAAATATGTTATAGTGGTTGGACCTTCATGTTGCTATAGCTTCAGCTTTCAATAACTCCTTTTTTACAGTATCAAGATAAACACATACAATTTCCTCTTCCCCTCCCCTTCATACTTTACTTTATAACCTTAGGTTCTGCATCAGAGACCTGTATTTCTGTTTAGATTCCCTTGCCACACAGGTAAACATTGTACTTTTTATTCGATATATGTCATTAAAGTCAGTAAACAGCAAAAATGAATAAAACAGCAACTTGTGTATTTTTAACACCTCTGTGTTAAAACTACTTTGCAATAGGGAAGAAGAACAGATGCTCATTTCTAAATGCTAAAGCCACCAACTGGGAATATGCCAGTTGTAACTGCTGCCATCTGTTTTCAACTGTTCTTTTTACCTAGCTCGCTGAGATTCATATCCAAATTCACAGCCACACGTTCCACTAGGAAAAGGGCAGTGGGAACAGTATGAGCAGGATTTTTCCCATGTGCTCTCACCTGCATTAAATAAGAACTTTCGGTAATTACTGGTCTGCAAGATCACTGTGAAATGATAAATCGGGGGCACTTTTTTCAAGGATTCTATGGTGATAGCAGTTGTTTAATAACCATTTTTCATTACTGCTTTCCCACATTTCATAACTTGTTTACTTTCCCACTACTGCTGTTCATCTTCCTACCCTCTCCCTAGTCAGGTAGAAGTCGATTATATAGCTCTAGGCTTCTATAGGGGCAACCCAACTCCTGCTGGAAACAAAGCACCTTGTGCATAACCAAGTGTCTGTTACAGAACCAAGTTACATTGTGCAGTTAATACCTATTTTTGTGTAAACACATTCAGATATCCCTTAGGTGCATGTATTCATAGTTTCTGAAGTGTCTGAGACAGACTATGGAAGTATCAAATTGACATAAGTACACTATGACATGTATAATTAAAAAAAAAAAACCAAACCTCCCATTAACACCAGCAAAACCCCTTTGAAGTGCCAAAATGTCCTTTTGTTAGTTAAAAAAAAAAGTATATCCATTATTAATTCTTCTACCGATTCCCACACATATACAATAAAAAGTGAAAGAAAAAAAAATCCTTCATCCCCTCCTCACCCTCAACACCATTACTGGATAACTGTTTGAAAGATTGTATGTCATTATCTGGGCTGTTCATTGCTGACCTAGAGTGTATCACTACTGGATATTTTATATATAAGGTCTTGCAACTAGTCTACAAAAGATGTGTGTCTGCAACAGCTCCAGAGTGACTTCTGTTTTTCAGGGGAGCTGCTGCCTTAGCCAACATAGCTACTGAATCAGGCTCTTCAGGAGTAAACCACAAAAGAGGCTAATATTTGCACGAAAAAGCCAAGACCTGTAGCTGGCCTCTGCTACAGACTACATCTCCACACCTCAGACAATTTTTCTGGGGTGTTTTCATAGACAGGCTGGCCTGGGATGCTGGCAGTTTCTTCATTTTTCAATAAAAGATGCTGCTGTAGGATTCTATCAATGTTTACTGATCCATGTATCTTTTTAAAAGGTGGGGATCTCACCTCTCAAAGATGTAAGCAATTTTCATCAGCATTGGTGGCATGAGCAATACTGAACCTCTACCTGCAAACAATCTGATCATTATCTTCTGTTTTCTCTCTCCATCATCGATTTATTGCAGTCTTACTAGTCATTTTAATGAGTAAACTTTGAGCTATAATAAAACCACCACTCCACCTGAAGGTGGAAGAGATGGATAGAGAGGACTAAAATGATGTAAAAACCATGGGTCAAAGTAAGGTATTTCTCAAAACAATACGAATATGAAGGACGTCACCTCACTTAGTCTTTGCTTCTCATGACCATTTTTATCCCGAATGTTAAAACACACAATTGAGAAAAGTTCTACCTAACTATACTTCTGCTTCCCTTTATTAGGATTATCACCTAAGAATAATAAAATTTAAAATTGTCAGAAGAAAGAAGTATTTTTCTCTTGAGCTCTGTTGTTACATTTAGTGCCTTTGACAGCACTTTGTTCCTCATTACCTTGTATCTATAACGATTCTTGAAGTGGCATCAAAAGAGAATGCAACATTTTTCACTCTACTTTCCTATTTTTAACGGGCTACAGTGATCACCAAAAGGAGGAAAGGGCAAGTGCCACTTTTATTGAGCTACATCAGAACTGGTAGAAGTCTGTGGACCATAAGGAACAGCAGAAATCCTGTAAACAGATACAAAATGCACACTCTTACCATCTTTTCAACACACACTCTCATGTTCCTGTTTTGTAAAAATGTGGTGTCATGTCATAAAAAATAATTATATGAAAGCCAACACTGATGTGCACAATTCATGAGTCAAGTTACTGTGATATAGAGCTTTGGGGTCTGGAAGCCTCTGGAACAGTGGGTTCAACAGCATAGCACAAAGCAGGTGATTTTTGTAATGATTCTGGCCTCATATCCCTCTCTGTAAAAAGGCTCTACTCTGCATCTTTTGCTATCCTGTTTAATATCAAATAACACTTTTGGGGCATAGACAATAGATGTGCATGGCATTCTAAACTTGTCCGGAGCTTGCAGACAACCTATACAGTACAAACAACAGCTAATTCCTGCTCATCTTTCTGATCAAGTCAACCTTTTATTTCACTGGTCTTTCAGGGGTTATCCTTGTTGTATTAAGCAATGAGGAAACAGTGAAACCCAAAAAATCTTCCTCCACCATCTGGAGAAAATCAAAGCCCTGCATTATGCAAGAGTCTCACCAGCAGTGGGGGATTGGTCAGTATGAGTTTATCATAAAGCCTGGCATGCTAAAGGAGTGGTCTCAGAGTGTCACTGACAGACTACATACTGTATGGCTTGCTTTTCCTTCCTGAATATTCCAGGAGAAAGAGGGGAAGGGAGGCAGGATTGAGTCTGTGGGACAGACAATGACAATGAGACCAAAGGAAAGGAAAAAAAGATACTTTTATAATTTCATTACTAAGTTCAGAGAGAGTTTAAGTGTTGTTTTTTGCAGCTGCTTTTGGCCCCTGCATGACTCTTCTGAAAATTCATATTAAAGTGTTTAAAGGTTAAACACCACAAATGAATTTACCTCATGATAATTGAAATGTCAAGGAAAAGAACTAAATGAGGAGAGATGTCCCTCAGTAGTCAAAGTCATACCTTGCACTACCAAACAGATCTTACCAGCTTTAAATATCTTCCTTTTCTCTTTATTCTTAAAATAAGTTCAGAGCAAGACAAGACATGAAAGAGGAAGAATGTGAAAAGCTAATAATAATTACTAATCAATAGTTGTCTTGAAAAGAAGTCAGTGTATACCAAGAGCAAGGTACCAGATAGCATATTTACTAACTACAAAAACTTACCGTGAAGAATATGAGGGCTTCTTTATTAGTTTGAGTAAATTATTTCAAAAGTGGTATGCCCTTTAAACTGAAACTTAACTTTTTTTTTAATCAAAAAAGAAGATTTTAGAAGTTCATGTATTACAGTATTGTGAGAAAATATATATAGAAGACATATCACTTGGGAAATCAGTTTCTGAAATGGAACTGCTTTGTAATTAGTGTTTGAAAAAAGACCCCAAAAACTGACAACTCAAAACCAATCAAACAAAACCACCAAAACCATCCAAACTTAAACAAATAAACTAAAACCAAACAAAAAACCCAACCAACCAAACAAAAAAAAAACCAAAGCAGAACTAAAGAGGTAAAAGATGTACTAAGATCAGGAAACAGCCACTGTCATGGGAAATGTCAAAAAGGACTCAAGGCTAGTGAGCCAATGAAGATACAGGGAATGATTTATGGGCAGAGATTCCCAAACAATGCTATTGGCATCTTGAGGCATAGACACCAATCTATATATAGACCCAGAAAATTTCAGTCAGTTCTCCAGCTTAGAGGCAGAAGCTCTTCCTGTTTTTTTCCCATGAGAAAAAGTGTCAGGACAAGCATCATCCTTCTGCAGAGAACAGCTGACAGGTGGAGCAACTACAGGTAGTAGCAATACCACTAATTCCATGCCACTGACACCATGGCATGGCACACTTTTCCTCTGATGGTAACAGTAAGAAGCCACAGAGATGTCTGGGGGAAAGTAGCTGAAAATAGGAATCCCCTTATAAATGTTTTGGTTTTTCTCACTTTTTTGTAGATGGTGGTCCTGAGTAGGGTCTTTCCATATTGTCAGGTCGTTAGAGAATGAGAGCAGTAGACAATAGAGAGAGGGGCAGTGGGATTAAAATCTGGGACAGAGCCCAGGAACTGCTCAAACAGAACTACCAGTGCAAATTGACTCAAGTAAATCTGAATCTAGACTCTGAGGTTTGATGAATTTGCCTGGATTGTCAATGGTGTATGAAGAATGATTTACAAAGCTTTCAATGGATGTCCTCATTGGGAACTGTCTCCTCTACAAAAGTAACTGTTCCAGTTTTTTTCTTCATCTGTTTTTGGCCTAGAATATCCATAAAATATTTTTTTAATATCAGCATCTGTTTAGTCAGTGCATAAAAATAGCACTTTTTGTCTCCTTCTTGTGTCTGAGCACATATACTAATTTTCACACACCAACCTCCAGCTCCACAGGAGAGCAAAACACTTCAGAAAAAAAAAATGTAAAGGTTTTCTTTAAAAGTATATGTGAGATTGAGACATCGTCTCTTCAGATGTAACATTACAACAGAATTTTTGCTTTAACCAAGATTCTAAGTAGTGAGTATTACAAACATAGTCCAAGTATTAAAATAAATGCGGTGATTTCAAATTCACAGTGTTTCTTTTCCATCTTGTAACAGGGAAAACAAATCTTGCTGAAACTGCCCTGAATTGCACCAGGGCAATTTCATGCTTGTGTATTTCATGAATTATTTACCCATATACAGTAAAAATGTGAATCATTCTCTCTTTAATTGCCAATATGTCACTGCTAAGTGTACATATGCAGCTGACAGACTGGCCCAACATTTGCTGCAAGGGGACAGTATTGAGAAGGCAGCTGTCATGGTGATATCAGTGCTCTGGTCAGGCAGAGCAAGCAGACCAGGCGTGCACAGATTCCATTATTTTAGCCTTATTCTTAATCTTGCCACCCTACAGAGAAGGGTTGTTACAGGCTCAGCAAGCAAAGGCCTCAGCTGCAGTCTCCTGTTAGCTACCGGCCATAGTAGCCTCTCTGGGGAACTGCTAGTCCACTGCTTTCATCTATAGATGTTAAATGTTTTTCAAATCTTTGGCATGGATTCCCTGGGGACTTACCAACTTGTTTTTATCACGTTTTTAAAGATTTCTCCTCAGGACATGTTTGACTGTACTTCTTTTCTACAGTTAGCTGAAATTCAGGGAAGTTCATAGGTTCTGTATTGTCAAGATCACACACAAAGGTGGGGAGCAAGGTATTTGGTAGCATTTATTGAATATTTTTCATTAAGGGAGCCTAGTAGCTTGAGGGATTGCAGGACAATTGGATCAGATAGACTACTGTGCTCAGTTGGTTTGTTAAAAATCCCTTTAGCTCCGGAGTCAATGTATCTAAAGTACTGTTGCAGCTTTCTAGCAGTTATAGGTAAAGGATCTGCATAGCCTCGTTTAATTTCTTTACTTCTTCAGAGATCTGCATACTTTTATCAACTCCATTACTTTAGGGGCTGTGATTGGATTTAACTTCCTGCACATGAAATCAGTGTCAGCTGTTATTCTTTGCATACATTTGTTAAGCTCAGTCTGATCCATATGGGGCTATGAGGCAGAGACATAATAGGTATATTACAGTTTACCACAGAAAGACTAAAGGACCTAAGATCTGGAATGATTGTTCAGATAAAGACAACTAAGTTCATATTTTTACTGCAGTGCTTTTAAAGGCTGGCATAATTGATGTAAGCCTCTGCAGCCTGCCCCTCCAAGTGTTGGGAATGGTAAGCAATACAGAACTTTCTCACACTGAACTGATGTCTTTTTTTCCCTTAGTGCCCCACTGCTCCCCTCCCTCCAATATAATATCAGTGAGTTTGTGGATGATGCTGGGTTAGCATCTCTGGAAAAATATGGGTTTTGTCTAGGAAATAGGCATAGCAAAGACAGAGAGAGAAACTGCAGAGTAGATTCTACAACACACATAATTCTTCCTGAGCACCTTTTTTTTTTTTTCTTTTTTTTGCCAAGAGAAGCTTAGGTCCAGGCATCATTGGCTTCCTAGTAAGGATTTCCACTCTACTACTGGAATCCTGAATGGCTTGCTGACAAGTTACCAAAGCTCGTAAACACTTTTTGTAGTTTTACTTCTATTACATCTTCAATAATATGAAAATTGCTGGATTTTTAAGATAATTAATGTGTCAGATAAAATATTATTTCTGACTAACTTTCCTGAAATTCTTCTGATGCACATATGTCTTGCAGCTCTGTTTGTTACCCTTTTCTGCCATCTAACTAGACTAACTTTCCTCCCATCCCGTGCTTCGTGCTGAGCAAGTACAAAGATCATAAGCCTAGTCACATCTGATGGGCCTTCATGAGAGACTGGTGGTATGCAGCACTTTCAAAACAGAAGTTAGGAACTCCCTTTTTTTTTCCTGTGGCAAAATTAAAGGAATGGGATGTTATCTTACTCTGTGTGCTACTACTAGGAATAACTGAAACATGGTGGAACAATGCAGATGACTGAAGGATCACAATAGGGGCTACAGGATGTTTAGTAAAGACAGGCAGTGAGGAAGAGTAGGAAGAGCCATGCTCTGTGTCATTAAGTAAAATCTGGAATGCATAGAAGTCAACTCTGCTGATTGTGGAAGCCCTATCAAATGCTCCTGGGTTAAGATCAGAGCAGTAGTCTTCAAGACAGGTATCTGCTTTTGACCTCAAAATCAAGATGATAAGGCCAACAAAGCAATATTTAGATCACTTCAGCATGCTTCAGATCAACACAGTCTGATTTTTACGGGCACCTTCATTTACCCAGACATTTATTGGAAGAACAGTGGAGCAGCTCACATGTCATCAAGTTCCTGGAACACATAGAAGCCTGATTATTCATTAAAAAAAAGTTAGATCTGCCAACTGGAAAGGAGGGACTGCTGGACTTGTTACTCACAAACCAAGAAGACCTGCTTTCTAGTGGTAGCCCTGGTTGCAGTGATTACAATATCGTGGAGCTTGAGCACATTGAAGGTTTTAGATTTTAGAAGACCAAATTTGAGCTAGCTCAGAGCTCAGTTGGGAGAAATCTCATGGAAAGATGCCATGGAAGACAAAGGACCTGGTGAGTGCTGTGTGTTTTTAAAGAGGTTCAGCAGGACAGGTGAATTACCCAGTCACCAACAATGCTGAAAAGACAGATGTTCTCAACACTTTCTTCATTCTGTCTCTACCACCACTGTTGGGCCCCAAGCCTTGGGAGAAAATATCCAGGTTGATGCAAACACAAACCCATGGCCAGTGAAGAAATAGTGGGCATATGAACTATTACAGGAGCTGAAAATATCCATCCGAAGGTGTTAAGAGAGCTGGCTGACGTCATTGCAAGGACTATCTCCACAATTCTTGAGAAGTTGTGGATATCAAAGGACATGTCAGAAGTCCAGAAGAAGGCTAATATCATTCCCATCTACAAGATAGGCTTAAAGGAAGATCCAGGAAATTATAGGCATATCAGTCTTACTGCAGCTCCTGAGAAAGTTATGCAACAAGTCCTCCTGGGGGCTGTCACAAGTCAGATGAAGCACATGAATGTGAAAATCCAAGACAGACCTGATTTCTAAGACAAAGTAACATGCTCGGTTGATGTGGGGCAGGTAGTGGACATTGTCCATCTGGATTTCTCCAAGGATTTCCATACAGTTTCCCACAGCTTCCTCCATGAGAAACCAATGTGTGACAATCTAGACAAGTGGTCCATGGGGTGGATGGGGAACTGACTGATTGGCTGCACCCAGCTCCTTTTCAAGCTGCATCACCTACAGAGGTAAAGAGGCCATTATCTCACTCCACTCAGTGCTTGTCAGGCCACACCTGAAATACTGTGCACAGTTTTGGTCCCTGGTATTTGAGGAGGCTGGAGAGAATCCAGACAAGGGCCATAAAGATGATCCAAGGACTGGGAAACCTGGCTGAGAGAGCTGGGTTTATTCAGTGTTGGGAAAAGAAGGCTCAGGGGAGACCTTGTCACCATGTTCCGTATTTAAAGGGTGGCTACAAAGATGGAAACTCTTTTTGCAGGGAGTCACATGGAAAAGACAAGGAATAATGGATAGAAGTTACTCCTGAGGAGGTTCTAATTGGATACAGAGGAAAATTTTTCACAATGATAACAATCAACCATTGTAATTATCTCTTCCACAGGGAAATGTCTACCAACACTGGACACTTTTAAGATTCAGCTGGACAGAGTGCTGGGCCACCTTGTCTAGACTGTGCTTTTGCCAAGGAAGGTTGGACCAGATGGTCCTTGAGATCCCTTCCTAACCTATATTCTACGACTAAGCACATTTCCTAGTCTTTTGGAGCCATCTTAAACATTTAACAGTCTAGAGCAATGTTCGCACAAGCAAGGTTTATCAAGTCCGGAGATTCATGAAATAGAATTCAATATTCATTATAAAACTGAAACCAGTAATTTGTACTCTGCAAATATGATTTGCTTTGATTTTAAAATGCAGATTTATAAAGGATGTGCTGTGGTTGAGAGAGATGTGTGAAAAGTCAGATTACAAAGTTTACATATCACAGGTCACAGAAAATCTTTACACAGTCTACCAAAGCCTGGCACTCAGATAGGACAATGACAAATGAACCAAAATGCTGAGAAATATAGGGCAGCATATATCAGGAGTAATTTTCACATGTATATGGCAAAATATGAAATGAGTTTTCACTATTCAGGAATATGTACTGGGTACAACTGAGTATGCAGTGCTTCAAGTATATTATAATGGAACTGTTTACCAATTACAATGCTTCATCACCTGTCCTGAGAAAAGTGCAGAAAAGGTATTTGTTAATGTTTGGCCATTTATCAGTTAATTACAAAGGAATAAATCTCAGCTTATTTTCCTGAAACAAACTCTTTCCCTAGTCTGCCACATGGCTGTACTGGCTGGCCTGTTCAGGACTGGCAGAACAAGGAAGCAGTGGGAGCCTCTCTTCTGTGGCTTCCCTGGTGTTACCCTTATTGCAGAGCCTGCAGAGACTACGATGATATCTTAATCCATCCAGCTCTCAAGTTAGACCCCATTTCAGCGAATGAATGGCTTTGAATGGCTAACTCAGCTCATCCTAATTGCAGAATATTTTTATTAGTATGTTTCCAGCTCTAGGACATGGACAACACCACATATCTTACTTACCTTCCCACAGCCTCTGTACATTGATATAGAACACATTTAGATTACTCTTTGATTCTTTTTTATAAAAATGTGATGAAATTCACTATTTCTGCCATACTACAAAGGTATTTGTTATTACCTTTTTTTTTAGCACACATAAGAGAATGCATCATGCATGCCAGCAGCCACAGTTTGCTTTTGCAGCTGTGAGGTAAGCTGGAAAGAGATGATGCATACTTCTTTTCTTTGTTAAAGAGTAAACTGTATTTTAGAAAATTTGGTCTGATGTTATGGTTTAAAATGTCAAAAGTGGAGACATTCCCAATCAAAACTAAAAGCAAAAGGTAAAGGAGTTGGGTTGTGAAGGTTATAATATTCTGTCTTTCATATCACCAAACACCAGAACCCTTTTCCAGTCCTGCAGTTCCTCTCCATTTTGGTCAGATATTCAACAGTGCAAGCACAGCAAACTATTGAAATAATACTTTTTTACTTCAGGGTGGAAAAGAACAGACCTCTAGTTATCCCTTTAGCTGCTGCTATATTGATGGATAAGTTAGGGCTACTAATCTGATATAGAGACCCAGCAATGAGACTGACGAGATCCAAGGGGAGTGGTTTCTCAGGAAGGTTCATAATTTCTGAGCCTTGTTAAGATGTCTAAGTGAACACAGGGAGGGAAAAAAATCATTTTATGTGGAAACCTGGAGCAGTATTGCTGGTTTCTGACACTGCTGGTTACATCTCTTGTCATTGCTGATTCCCAGATGTGGAATGCAACCTATGGCAGAGGCATCAACAAGAGAAATGCAAAGAAAGTACATGACAAACAACCGAGGCAAGAGATAAAGAAGCTGAGACATACAGTGAAGCTGACTCCTGCTTTTACCTCCATTCCTTGATTCATCCTTTCTTAGGATTGAGATTACCACCTTCAAATAGTTCAGCTTAGTCTTGCAATCCTTGGATTTTCACCACTGCAGAGTACAATGTGAGCTCTGTCTAGCAATTCAGGCATCCTCAGACGAAGGAGGTATCTGCCAAAGGCTTTCCACTATCCTGACCACTGCCTGACTGCTATAAGGCCTGCAGAAGATTAAATGCCAGTCAGTCTGGTGATACTCCTGAGATGGCATAAGCAAAAGCAATCACACTCACAGACTTTTTTGCCTACCTTCCCTTCTGTTTCTGACGCAGGAAATAAGCAGCAGTAAATCCCACCCAAGTGTTTCACCTGAGGGATGTAACTGGCATGCTGGCTGGAGAAAACAGTTCTGCAGCAGAAGACTCCATGTTACCAGTTAAGAGCAAATCAAGTGTCAAACAAAAAGGTGCCTGAGCAGCCTTGGTTAATTACTTACTGAACAGCATCTACAAAGACTGCTGCCCTGTACTCACTTTCTGGGCCAAGAAGTCTCGTAGATCTTGAGCAGTTGCATCTATACTGCAGGGCAGATGTGCTCTGTGTTATACCCTAACTGCATTCCAAACCCCAACTAGAAAGAAACCTGAGTACACACCTGAGAGGAAGCCAGGCTGTACAAGCTTTGTAAAGCCCCTAGGGAGTTCCCTAGCCCTGAAGGTCAGGGGACTGGGCTGTGAGTTGTCTCCTACAGAACTCATACTGAAAAACGCTTATAGCAAAAGCACTTGATATTAACTTCTTTTACTTGAGTTAAACTAGAAAAGGGTGAAAAAGCCAAGGACTTAGTTGGGCTATAAGGTGTCAGAATTTAAGTTTCAGTGCACCTTTGTTCAATCCCCAAAAGACAACAATTTTAAGGCTATAGACTCACAGACACATATAAACAAAACATATTCCTTAAAAAAAATAATAAAACATAAATAAAATGCTCTTTTCTGGAACATGAATAATTGCATAAGTTACTTGTTCTCCTCCCAGTGGTGTTACCAATGGTCCTGTTCTGAAACAGCTCAAACGCTGCTTGTTGGTGTGAGGAGAGATATTCTATTGTTTGATCTTCTTTTAAACTTCACAGTCCTGTCCTCAGAGATAGCATTGCCAAAATACCTCCTTCCTTCGGATTTTTTTAAAGCTACTATATTTTAAACTTTTCAAGATAAGAATTTTGTAATAAAGAGAGCTGCAACGGCTTCTCTAGAGAGAATGGAAGCTGGATTTCTCTAACCTGCATTGTGAATCATTTTAGTTTAAACTGGCCTGTGGGCTTAAATAAATAGCTGTATTGATTTGCCTCCTTTCAAAACAAGCTGCATTGTTTCACAGTAAGGCATGCCCCAGTCTCGTTCTCTTATCTCTTGTCAAAGCTTGAAAGCACACTGCTGCAGAACAGACTGTTCAGAATACTGCAGAAGAAAAAACTGGTTATTGATGATATCTTGGGCTTGTTTTGTGCCATCAAATTAGAGAGAACCATGCTTGAAATCACCACCTTTGTTCAACTTTAGGTAGCATGAAAGAAAACTGCACTTCAGGTACTTCAGGATAAGTATTAACCTTTGGACAGTCAGACAAGGTCAAACCAATTTGGAAGAAATAGCTAACAATAATAAGAAATATCTAAAGGTCAGTTACCTCACCTTTACATTATTGGGTAAGGTACTAATAACAGCAGCAATACAGATGTGCTGTTTAAAGGGTTTTATTTGTACCAGAATTGAAGAGATTTCTCCTGTTTTGGCTTAGAGCTGTCTGGGGCTTTAAGGGGAAAAAAAATGCCA
The DNA here is from genome assembly GCF_001715985.3 of Manacus vitellinus. Classification (NCBI taxonomy): domain Eukaryota; kingdom Metazoa; phylum Chordata; class Aves; order Passeriformes; family Pipridae; genus Manacus; species Manacus vitellinus. The sequence goes on along the minus strand of NW_021940917.1, from coordinate 10,351,334 downwards.
CTTGGATGAGATATATTGGGCTACAATTCTGAAAGCATTTTCCATTTATTGTCCGTGAAAGAATTTTAAAAGTATGAACTAAGTCACAAAAGACTGTTTGGCTTTAGGAAGTATGCAGTTTTAGGAAAAAACAACAAAACAAACCACAGAACCAAACCACCAATCACAAAACCACCAAAACTGGGTTCCTTGTGGTCCTTTCACAGTTCCATTTACTTTTCAGGTTTGTATTTTCAAAGTTCTTGAATTTTCAAAAATTTTCTTTAACTGAAATTGGTGCACTTTGCACCTTAAAAATTGTAGAAATATTAAGAAATGTGGAAAATTTGCAATACAGCTGATTTCAGTCCCACTACAGGTAACTGGAAGAAATTACTAAGTGAATCATATGACAATATGATCCAGGTGCAATTATGAGATGTAAAAGATCATCCATGTGTCTAAGATTTTAAACTTCTAGGACTTTGTCACTATGGCTATTAAATCAACCCCAGGATATTCACATCAGCATAATAAGTTTTCTTGAGACACCAAAACAAACAAATAAATACATTACTTATACATTCAATTACACAGTTGCTTATGTAAGGTATAGAGGGGAATGTAAATTGAATGACTTGTTTTCTCATTGGAAATTGCTGTTCCTTGTCTATCTTTACATGAAACAAGTCACAATGCTTATGTTGTTTGCCCTAGATCTCTTTCCAGCATGCAGTCCTGAAACATGAAGGCACAGTGAGAAGCTGGGACACTTAGTATCTGGAAAGCTCCCGTGAACCTTGACCTCAAGTTTCATATTATTGACAGGACTTTTTTCAGCAGCCAGTTTGTTGTTTTGTTGGTTAGAGAGTTTAAGGAACATGCTGAAATAAATTCATTGTCCTGTTGGAGGTAGCAAGGCAATTTTTCCCCTTTCCCACAAGACTTCAAGTATTCCTGTCTTTTGTGATACACTATAGCAGGTCTCTCCATCTGTTTGGTGAGACCCTTGATGTTTGAAACAACCTGCAAATTTGCATCATTTTTTTTCACTTGTGGTTGTAATAAAATTAAAATAATCCCTCATGCTCAGTGCAATCCCAGTGATCTCTGAGGATTGCAGACTACCTGTGGAGAACGGTTAAAAATAGGGAACTGATAAAGAGTATCCTGTTTTGCCATTGCCTCAGCTCCATTGAAAAGACTTGGGGTTAGACAATGGTTGCAAAACCAGGATGTTTAGTTAACCACAACCTACTGGCTTTGTGTGCCAGAGAAGGTGTAGCATGTGAATGTCACGTGGATACCAACACTTCAACCTACAGACTTTAAGCGCATTACGTGAACATGGTGTGAACAAGAGTGCCTGCCTGCAGTAAACGCCATTGCTGGCTGACTACATGGCAAACATGCTGCTGCCATCACCTGTCGCAAAGTGTGCCACTCAGACTCTATACAGGTAAGTTCCCAATGCGCTCAGATGGAGATCTCCCCCTCTGATGGACAGAGGAGAGACTGGATCTACGGGACGCTGCTGGATGGTGGTGACTATCCTTTACTTTCTGTAATTACTCTTTGCTTTTTCCTACTTTTCTCTCCTCTTTAATAGAGAATAAAAGTGAATTATTGTTTTGGTTACCAACATCTGACCTCATTTGTGTCTTAATCTCTCTCCAGGTATATTCGAACTTTTCTGCTTTCCGCACTTGCGTATTGAGACAAAATTTGCCTCTCCGCACTCTGTGGATTGGAACATCACCCTGCAAGAGGTGATCAGCATGAGTCCTCTTCTGATTGTTCCCTGACTCTGACAGTAACAGCCCCATGAGGATGAAGACAGCTGCCTCTCTGCAGCAGCTGGAGTCAGACTAGAAAATGAGAGGGAGGAAAGACAAACATGTTGCTGTCAGCAGCCAGACTTCACTAGGACAAAAATTTTATTTCTGGACAAATTCTTTATGTCCACACTTGACTGTACCAGGTAATCAAGTGCAAAAGCAAACACACAGATCAGTGACTTTCTACAGGCCAGGGAGAAGAGAGATTTCCTCTGTAAGGGCATGATTTTGCACCAGCATCCTATGAGTCCTCCAGCAGATCAACACTGCCTCAGAAGACGAAGTAGAGGGGTACATTGAATCACAGAAATGTTAGAAGGTTATAAACACTATGAGAAGGAATAGTTAGAGTCAGATCTCAGCCTCTGTAGTAGCAGCTAGACACAGCAAGCAGGTAGCAAGGGCTAGGGATATGAATTTCATATCAGCCTTTAGCTAATGTAGATAAGAACCCAAAGCATTTGGTATTGATTTGAATACGAATAGGAATAGGCCTACAGAAACAGCTAGGAAATCACCTTATGTCTTACTGGGATGAAAAAAGCTTAAATTTAACACAGGAAGATAAAGGGAAGTCACCATCCTTTATTTGACTGTGGAAGAACGACTCATTTCTAGCTCAATTAAAATAATAAATAATGTTACAGTTGGATAAGAAAGAGGCCAATGGTCTGGTCATCTATTTAACACCAGTTTTTATGCACTCCACTGAGCCAGCAGTAGAAAATTCAGACTTTAACTCTGTGTAATGACTGTTCTCATTGGGTATCACCAAAAAAAAATGAAATTCTAGTGCACTTTAGCAGAGGAAATAAGTAATAACTCAACGTCAAACAGGAAACTATTTATAAAATGACTAAATGAAAATGGATGGCTTAGACATAAAAAGAGGGCCTGTTTAATGGGTTGGTGGTTGTATTGTGTTTTTCTAGATTGAAGATCTTTTCTTGTCCAAACCAGCAGAGGATTCCAGTTTTATGGAATTAAGGTGTCCAAGATAAAAATGAAAGTTAAAAGTATTGAATTAACTGCAATACTGACTGCCAGAGAATGAGAGACTACAAGTTAATTTACATTGTATTTTTTATCTACATGCCAAAATGCAAAGAGTTTTTTCCTCTGTTCCATAGCCAGGGAAATTGAGGCATAAACAAATCAAGGGATTTGTCCAGGGAAATATTACAAAAGACTTGTACTCAGATCTCCAACAGCAGAGACAGTTCTGGAAAGGGAAGAACAATACGTGAAAAAAAAATAATTTTAAAACCAAGGTAGCTGAAAATTATAGATGTAGCTACTTTGTTCAGATCTTATGTATGCAGTTGTTAGCTGGATAGGCTAGAGGAAACTGAGCAAAGCAACAAATACTGTAGAGAATTGATACATGTATATCTTTTCTGACTCTATTTGTGCTCAGCAGTGGAAATCATAGCAATGTATATTACTGATACTTTTTGGAAGAGAAAAGGTGGCTAAAACTTTTGCAAAGACTCCTTCCTCTGTAATACCAGATATGTTCATATCAGAACCATCTTTTTGCATCAGAGAAGAGGTCTGCAGGTATAAACATTGAAAGAGGTATTTTTATGTGTATACTCTGGAAATATTTGCCATGAGAAATGAATTCTTTTCTCAAAGTTGAGGAAGCAAAGAGGTATATTATTTTTCAATACCGTCATGGTGACAGCCATCTTTTCAGGTTCTCACATAATCCTAAGAAATATTGAATGTTCTCTTCGAATGTTTGCTGGCTCCAGTCAACCAGTTATTGTTCTTCCTCTGGTTTAGCAAAGTCATGAAAGCCTCAAGCTATTATCTTCTGTTTCTACTTTAGAATCCTCATCCATCTATTTTAGTGTCCAACTATATTGAAAGCAGACCTCTCTTAGCATAGTAGATACCTACTTTTCAGTTACAAAAGTTGTAAGTGGTTGTACAAATGATAATTCTGGTCTTCCTATGCTATTATGCAGAAGCTGATGGCACCAGATTGTGGTTTAATCCCAGCTGGCAGCTAAGCCCCACATAGCTGCTCACTCACTTCCACACCAGCAGGATCAGGGAGAGAATTGGAAGGGTAAAAGGTAGAAAGGTCTTATTTTGAGATAAAAACAGTTTAATCGGGAAACCAAAAGCCACACACATAAGCAAAGGAAAAAAAAAAGAATCACTTCACTGCTTTCTGTGGGCAGGCAGGTGTTCAGCCATCTCCAGGAGAGCAGGGCACCATCACATGTAACGGTGACTTGGGAAGACAAACACCATCACTTTGAATGCCTCCCCACTTTTTACTGCTCGTGATGTCATATAGTCTGGAATAACCCTTTGGTCAGTTTGGATCACCCGCCCTGGCTGTGTCTCCTCCCATCTCCCATGCATCCCCAACCTTGCTAGCATAGCAGTATGGAAAGCAGAAAAGGCCTTGGCTCCATGTAAGCAAAGCAAAACCAAAGACATCTCTATTATCAACACTGTGTTCCTCTCAAATCCAAAATACACCCCCATACTAGCTGCCCTGAAGAAAGTTAACTCCAGTCCAGCCAAAACCAGCACACACCATTATATCAACTTTCTGACTGTAAAATTATGACTCTCCTAAGAGAATGAAGTCATACCTTATCAGACTTTACAGCTTACAGCTACATGACAGCTTAGCCTAAATTTACCATTATAGAGAGGTGCCTTCAGATATCTTCCATGGCCGTGCTCAGAGTCCAGCTGAAGCAGCCTGAAACCTTGCTCCATTTTATGATTGAGTTGATCAGACTGAAGTAAAAATAAAGGGTGGGGGAGAGGGAGAGAAGGGTGCTGTGTTGATTTTAGTATTGATGGAACCTTTATTACAGTGAGAAATTGCAAGAGTTCCTTGAACTGAAGGAAGGCTCTATGACAATAAGGGCTTTAAGAACAGTTTAATGTAACTGCTATCAGAAACCTTCTAAAATGTGAAAAGCAGATCCAAAACCACCCACTTTAGGATTTGATCTGAATTCTGACCTGTACTTTTTGTTATTTATTAGACTAGGAAATATGAAACACTGTAAAAGGAGTACAATCATTTTTCTGTCCCCTTTTGGCAAAATATAGAATTAGAAAATAAGAAAGCAAGAAATGTTTTGACATTTAAATGTTATTTCATATATTCTGGATTGGCAACATGGACAGGTAGACAATTGTATTTTGAAGCTGTAACTATTAAAATTATTACAAAGTCATGAAAGAAGTTCTATGTCAAGAATAAAGAACCCCATGCTGCTGTTTCTCAAGAAAAACATTTTTGAAAATTTTGAAGCTTTGAAAATATCATTTCCCCCCTCTCTGGTATTTAGTTGTTTGGGTGGGTAGATAGGTTTTATGGTGGTTTACTTTTTCCTGTGAGAAAGCCAGTCACCATTAGCTTTCATGATCCTCCCCCCTTCCTGCTCCTTCTTGTTGCTCCTTTTAGTGCACAATGACAGGTTTATATGTTCATATCACTACTTATCTCTACAGCAGTTGGCTGAGGCATGTCCCTAACTCTGCCTGGCTGCTTGGCACCTCAAAATTGCTGCTGGAAGCCTCAGCATTAAAACACAGTATCAGTTTGAGGTTTGAAGGTAAGAGGCCTCTTCAGGATGGTGTGCCAAAGTGTTCTTCCAAGCTCATCTGTGAACAGGCCAAAGTCAGATCTCCTGAAACCCAGGATTGTGGTCATTCTTTTTTACCCTGAACTGTCCTCTCAAGAACTCTGAACACTGTGTCCCATGGTTGCTGCTGACTTCACAGCTGCACTATCTACCACATCTCCAAACAGGTCTTCAGAGTTTTTGAGGTAGAGAAGTACATTTTCCCTTGTTGACTCCATGATCACTTGTCATGGAGTCAGGGATCTGCTGTCAATATACTCCAGAAACCTACTTCGACCAGCTGTGTTGTCACTCCAGAAGACACTGGAGTGTTTCAGGTCCTCCAGGAAAACCAGAGCCTGCAGACCTGAAGCTCTGCCAGGATGAGTTTGAAGAATATCTCATCCATTTTCTTCTCGACCAGATGGTCTGCAGCAGAGACCCAAGACAACATAACTCATGTGGATATGCAATTATCTTCACACACAGGCTCTGAGCTGGTTCCTCATTAATCCTAAATTAGAGCTCCATACATCTCTGCTGCTCTCTCACATAAAGAGCACTCCCCCTCCTCACAGGCCCATCCCGGGTTTCCTAAAGCACCTGTATCCATATATGTCAGTTCACCAGTTGTGTAAGCTATCCCACCACATCTTCATGATCTCCGTAAGTTCACAGGCCTGCAGCTGCATGCAGACTTCTAATTCCTCCTGCCTTTTCATTTTGCTGCACACATTAGCAAAGGCACTTCAGACGGACACAATCTGTTGAAAAAGGTGCTTTTTCTCCACTTCTTCATTTGGATCCTGCCTCTTCCAAGCAGCAGTTAATCTCAAAGATCACGGTCACAGAAGTCAAAACCCCATTGCAAACACCAGGTGCACAATCAACTGTTGACTTACAAGAACTAAACCATCCTCCTCAGGTCCTTTCCCCTCTCCAGCAGGATCAAGGGAACACCAGCTGATCCACCATGCCCTTGATCACTGCCTCTAGAGCCCTGTAGTCACACTTGATACTTCCCAGGTTATCCCTGGATGTATCAGTGGGGGAAAACCAGAAGACAGTCATAATCTTGAGAGCTGCACCATCCCCAGCAGCCTCTTCCAAAAACAAATCCACAGCAAGCAGCAGATCTCCCTAGATGACAAAACAGGCAGACAGATGGGGACCTCTGTCCTCTGCAGTAAGGAGGGAGTCTCCTGCTACTATGACATGCATCTTCTTCTTGGTGCTCCTGAGCAGCTCAGGCTCAGTCACTGAGGATGCACATTGGATGGCACTTACAGCTCCTCATCAGTTAGAAGGGTAACTGCATGTTTTCAGAGAGAGAAGGAACTTTCAACTTTAATCATAGTTGGAATTTTCACTTCCCAGCTTCATAGTCAGAGACTCTTTCTGCCCTTCCGCTATAGTTGGAGGGCTGGGCTTTTGAAACTATGGGCACTTGGAGGAGACTCAGTCAGTCTCTTCCTCGTCCTTACCAACGCTCTCCATGTTGCTGACCTCCTCCCACAGTTCTTTCACTTGGTGACAAAGCTCCTCAGCAGCTGCTGACCTTCTCCAGGCCAGAAGATCCTGTGCCTCAGCCGTAGCAAGAGGGTTGACTCTCTGTAATCAGGGGTCAGCTAGCACAAAGGCTGCAAGCATCCTTTGTCAAGGGCAGCTGACATAGTCCATTAGAAGACATTATGTGTACTCTGTTGTTACTTTAGCCTTATTTCTGTCTTTATCTGGCTGCAGGCGGAGCCTTTCAGTTCTTCAGAGGGATGCTAAGAATACTCCAGTCATCCTATACAAAGTGGCCGGAAGCTCAAGAAGGTCTCAAGAGGATCTCAAAGTTAAGTGGAGTACAAAAACTGCAGTGCAAACTGCTGCATCTGTCTGGGACATTTGGTCTATAGTCAAGAGTTATGACCATTGGGATCTGTGAAGACACCCCATCACCAGGAAGTCCTCCCCTTAGATCCAAGTGGTGGGAAGGGGTAGAATGCCTGAAACCATGTCCCTCTGGACCTAACTCACTTTTCTTTAATATATATGAAACACTCTCTTTATGGCATCTTGAAAAATGCACTTTCTGCACTCAAAGCAAAGCAAACAATGCATTTACAATAATCAGGTCACACGAAGCTTACATGGAAAAGAAGGGTAAGTATACACCCTGGATTTAGCCAATGAATTGACTACAGCTTGAAAGATACACATCATAACAGCATAAAAAACAATCAGGGTTCCCAGCTGACTGACATTTAGGAGCAGTGTTCTTATAGGGCTATTTAGATTTTGGTATATTACAGGGACTGACATTATACTCATCAACATAAGGCTCATAACACAAAGTAAAAGGCTTAATATCCACTGTCATCATGTTCTCAGACAAGTCTGCACTTTGCAAATGGGTTTGCTTACACAGATCCAACTCCAAGACCTAACCCTGAACATTTGCAGTCAGGACTATATTCTTTATTTTCACTGCTGCACTATTTCCCCCTCTACATTTCACAGTAAAAGGTTCATGGGAAGGTTGTGGCACTGTCTGTAAGTCATCACTGCAAATTCAGTAGTAACTCACGGGTTCCAAGGACGGAAGGGTAGATGGGGTATACCCATGTGGAGGCAGCACAGCAGGCTTTGATCTTTTTTTAATTCATTTCCAATACCTTCCAGGTTTAATTTATTTAATTTCATTTATTTGTGGGAACAGATATTTTTTGAAAAGTCTTCCAATTTTGCCATTACTTCACGAGTAGATGCAGTGTGGAGCTGGATCTTTTTTAGATGTGCTTGCTCTCAATTTCATATGCTACTCCTGAACTGGCTGATATCAGCCAGAGGTCCTGCACCTCCACCTCTCAAATCATTTGATATCATCAAACAAAACAGACAACAGACTCCCAAAGACTTTCTTTTGGTGCTGTGACTTAGAAATATGGCAGTTAAAAGCCTTAGAGAAAGGCAGGCAGCACTGTTTTGAGTGCAAAAGCACAGGGAATGCAGAAAGATTATGTGACCCATTGTAAAAAACTGGAATTTCTTAAAAGGTGTTTCTGTAATTTGCATCTACTCTTTGAAATCCTAATGGAAAATTGAATATAATACATTGGGGCACAGCTCACCACACATACAGATATTATGTTGTACTGGGTTTGGACTTGGTATCCTATGAGTACTCTGAAATTGTTGAAAATTTCAAACTATAAAATGTGTCCAAACACGACTCCTAAAAATCTGAATTACTTCATATTCTGAGTAAGCAATAAACATGAACAACCATATTCCGCTCAAAAGCTATGAAACAGAAAGTTATTGCTGCATTACACATGAAATTAAATAAAGTTATCTTTCAATAACTTTATCCTATAGGCAACAGCTTATTCCTCTACTGGTCAATAACAACATGTGAAGATTTAATTATTATTTTATGCTATTTTAGTATTTATACACATACATGCATCTATTTATATTTATTTCAAGTATGTTTATTTGTTTGTATAACTGAAACAAAAAAATCATCACTATTTGTTTGATGAACATCCCTGGTCTTCTGAAATGTGTTCAGAATGACTTCACAGCTTTGGCATTAACACATAGTATTGATTATGATTTTCTCTTTGTGAAGTGAGAAGTTAAATCATGGCAAGAGTTTTCCACTTCTGTTGGAAGATCCTTTGACCTTTCTCTGTGTCTACAGGTATATATACTGGAACCCAGCCAGTCTTGGTTTTGATCTTTGATTTTCTGTCAACATACAGCATGGGGTCCTGCAAACTATCATACTCTTACCTCAACCTGTGTCTAGAATCTGTGGATAATGATAATTAGCTCTTTTATGCACCTCATTTAAGTGAGGAAAAGAATTAAAAATGTTAAGATTTATGTAATGCCACTTACAACATACATTATGTCAAGAAAATATATTCCTACATCTTTCTTAATTTATTTCTCAGGCAGAGATTGGGAAAATAAACATGAGTTTACAGACTCTACATATTGAAAATAGCACAGCCTCCCATTTGCAGTCTCTATGTTGCTCTTTTTCCTTTTTCAATAAGAATTTCATTTCTATATTCAAATTGCCATTTTGAATCAGAAGATTATAAGATTTTCACTGTATGGGAAAAATTAAGTGATTGACTATCTCAACATTTTCATTTTACAAATACAAAATGTAGATTTCACAGATAAAGCACTAAAAGCACTGTTGAATCTAAGTAGTATTTTCTTTCCACATTTTCAAAACAGGAAGGAAAAGTAACTGCAGGTTTGTGTGGCATACAAGTGAGCACAAATAAGGAATATGTATTGTTGTCTCCTGAATAGACTTGTCACATTACTATTCAGAGCTTTTGTCTAGTGACAGTGGAATATCAAAAAGATACTGAAAAATACAGCAAAACTCTATTGTGGCATGAGATCTAATCTTTGTCTGCATGTAATTGCCTTATTAAAAGATTTCCAAGCTTCCTCTTTCTGTGATTCTGAAGGCACTCAAAAAACCTTGTGTTTTTTAAAAAAATAGCTAAAGCTTCTGAAACTCCAGTCCCTGTGATATGACAATACTGTGTAACTTAAACTGATAATTAAAACTACAACCCTCCGGTACTATTACAATGGTAAAGATGCTTCCAGTGCTGCAATTATCATCAAAGATAGGAGTGGCACTTTACTGCCTTTCCCCCTCACCCCCATCTCCTCTGTGAGTCTCGTGGGCAGTGCTGCAGGAGCTGTGTATGTAAACTTGACAATCCCATTTATTTTGTAATATGTGTTATGTGGCACCTCATATTCTGCCTGCTGCTTTGTCCCTGTCTGCCACAGCTCACAGAGCGCAGATAGGACAGGACTCCCCAGATTCCTCAACTACTCCCCAGCTTCCTGCAGTGTCACAACCCAGAAGCAGAAGAGAAGTAATTGCACCTTTCTGTTGCCAACATCCATTACAAATTGTCAGCTTTCATAAATAGTATGACTGGATGAAACATTTCTTTCTGCCCTTCAACACGTTTTCTTTTATTTATTGTGATGGTTTACCTTTTGATTGTATGGAAGGCATGGGATTGCTACCCTTAGCAACCAAAATGACTGGGTTTTTTTATGTGCAGATAAGGCAGCAAGGTATAATGAAAGCTTCCATACGCAGAGCAGTGTTAATTCAACTAATGCTTGGCCTGGACACACCATTCTATTTAGCCAAGAGAGTAAAAGCCAGTTTAGTTGTTCTCGCTGTCCTAGGTGTTATTTCAGAAACGTCAGTTGCTTTACAGCTTTGCCTTCTGCACTTGATTTTCAACTTCAGAACTTAAAAGCATTGTTTTGGCAGTGGTCACATATAAAAATTGTGGCATTATTATAGAATCTAGCCTGGGAACATTTTACTCCTTGATAACTATATTTTCCCTTTAAGATAATCAAGACAAACTAGATAAAGACTGGTGAATACCTAATTCCATGATTTAACAAGACAGTGAACATCTACTTCCAGGATCACAAATATGTAGCCATGACTCAAACATGATGAAATCTGAAAATTAAACATAAACGTTTAATCATTAAACATGGTTAATCATTTAAACTTCCTGCCATCCCATTCAAACTAAAATGATACAGGTATTTTTTTTTGTTCCAAATTTTTTTTCCCTGTATTTTTAATATAACGAAATGCAAGTTGAGCCAAACGTCCAATTCACACAATGAGAATCTGGTAAACACAAGAGATTAAACGTAGGTGCAATGGCATATTTTATTGCATATAGATGACGTGAAATTTGAATTGCTTTAAAAAAAACCTGATAATCTTACTTTAAATTTGATACCTAAAATCTACTTTTAATTAGTATCATTAAGAGGAAGTTGAATAAAATATAATCATAGATGTTATTTATAAGTCATGCAACTTACACTAGCAAAGGTGCCTTTTTATGGCAAGAAACTGAATAAACTGTAATGAAAAGTTCATAGATATATTTTTCTTTATTTGCATTCCATGTGACTGTGCCATTTCTAGACTACCAAAACATATAAAAGTCTACCAACAGTAACCAGCAGCTATGTAAGGTGCATAGAGAATGGGTGCTTTAAAGCAAAGTTTTCATGTGCAATGCAATTTTCTTATGTCAAGGTAGAAGATGAAAAAGCATTCCTGTGGAAAAGAGTTTGAATCTTTTTGCTACAAAGCTGGAGCACGCCTGGATGTGATTTATCCATATTTTTTTGCAATAACGGATATTGGCTGTTGTGAGGAAAGTGTGATTGCCCTGCTTTTCAGCCCAAGTCTTTGATATACAATTATAAGAAAATCTTTCATTAAGGGTCATTTTCCATGTAAAACTGGTATGAATTTTACAAAACTAAAAGAATAAAACAAAATTTCTCTCTCATATTTCATCTATGAGTGTTTCCACCATGTACTTCTCTGATAGAAGTATCAGGTGTTGCTTGGGGAGCATCATCACTCAGGTGTTTTCTTTTGGAAAGAAGAAAAAAACTCTACTTACAAAACAATTTAGAAATTATGCAGGTTTGATTCATGATACTTTGATATCAGAATGTTATTATCTCTGTTAAATCAAGACCTGGTGTATATGATGAAATGGAGAATAAAGGAAACCTGCAGAATTTGTCTTTCTACAAATCCATCACTCACAGTAGTAAAGATCAGTTCCAATTACTTTCTTTTGAGTAATTACCAATATGCAGAAATAAAAATGTCCACTGAGATCATAACAAATTAACAAATCCTCTGGAAATTGCAGGGGTCTGACACTGCAACAAATTTCCTGGGAAACTTGCAGAAACTAGAGAGTCTAGAAAAAAGGACAGTTCCCAGGCCTTTAGACTGATTGTTCTTTAGGGTGTAGCCCCAAAACGGGAGGAGAAATAAAGAATTTCAAAAGTTTGGATTTTTCTTTGAAATGGAATAAAATCTTTTTTTCTTCCTTTTTTTTTTTTTTAATAATAACCAAACATTCATCACTCACCTTTTTGCACTGACACAACAGATATATGATAAGGACACAGCCAAAAATCAAAGTCCCAGAGCTGTCAGTGGAACAGTGCCAGTGTCAGTGAACGGTAAAACTGGCAAGAACTTTGTCTGAGAAAAATAACCAGAACACATACAAGCAGTCTAGACAAAAAAAAAGAAATTGTTTTTACTGTGCAATGATGAGGCAGTAAGGTCAAAAAACCCCCAAAACTCCTGAGCTCAAAATTCCTGACTTCTGGTCATGATTCTGCTCTGTTCTGACATGACTAAGGACAAGGAAATATTCATGGTACTATCTTGGTACTGTCCAACCCTTTTGCAGAAGACTTTGCCAAAACTTGTGATCAGAGTCTTAATACCAGGAAGCAAATAACTGAATGAAAGGTCTCTCTTTTTTATTATTTTATTATTTTATTATACTTTATTTTTATCATATTCATATAGCAGCCATTTCTCCAACAACTATAATTATCACCCAGGCAGATGTGCTATGCTTGAGGACAAATAATTGACATTTAAATATTTCATCTTCTATCATCAGAAATTTGCTGACTTTGATTATCATTAAAAATAGTAATAATATAGTGCTAGCCTTTAGCTGTCATTTAATATTTTAGAGACCACCTTCCTAATTTACAAAGTTGTGTTGTCGAATATTCCTTATGCGCTTTTGAAAGATTGCCCTCTTTTTCCCACAGCAAGTTAACACAATTTTTTTTTCTGTAGAGGAAAAAATACACTGAGATAAGATGAAAGTCCTTTGGTTTACATTTATTCATCCAACCCACAGGAATACACAGCTGTAGAAAAGCAAATGAACAGACTGCTTTGTCAACCTATGTGACCAGGAGAGCAAAAGTCTAAGATTTGCTAAGCCAAAGTCCTGAACAGCAACCAGCATAGAAAACAAGTCTATTTTCAAGTGGCAAAAAATCTTTTATGCTGAAAAAGCTGAGGGTTTGACCCTCATCCAGTGTAAACCAGGTAACCAATGCCTGAGAAAGCCAAGTTCTGATGCAGAGCATGAGCACAGGGAAGGGATGAAGGTAAGAAGAGGTGCAAGTGATGGAGTACAGCAGCTGCTGACATGCAGGGCATCCTCTGGTATCTGGGAACCTTTGAGAAAGCTTTTACATTTCCATTTATCGGTGCTTTTTGAAGAGAAAGTTAGAAGTGAGTGCCCCTGGAGCTTCCTGGTCACAGGAAACTGGTTATTTCTACAGTCTCAACCTATTGATGTCAGCAGGTGGCTGTCCAGGTACAAAGATGAAGTATTAAAATAATAAAAAAGACACGGGTCTTCTTTTTTCTCAGTGTGGGAAGGCATGTCGAATGGCAACAGCTTGGAGTACTATACTTGGATAAAACTACATTTAAACAGTAAAAACGCTCACTTGATTCTAGTATCTAAAAATTTAGAACAATCATTCATATTGCAGCACCTGGGGAAAGCAATGGTGATTCACTTCCACGTATTCTGCATCCGTCACCTTCTTAACCCCTGTCAATTCCAAATTTTATTATTTTCCTTACATCCTTTTTGTGTCTCTGCAGCTTACAGTTTCATGCACCATGTCTTGACTTTGAAAGGACTGTCAGCTTTTCGGAGAAGACATAATGTGTTTCCCTGTGCTTAATGTAGATCATGTTTTCAAGATGGGTGCACATAGCAGAGATGTGCCCCTCTTCATCATACCATATTTAGGAATTTCAAATTACGTTCACCACTACTGCAGTGGCTCAAGCAAACTTTGGTTACCCAAGATTCAGCTTTGAAATCTCCCTTTTAATAACTTTATTTAAGAGCACATCAAACATCAGCTTGCGTGTAGCAGGTGTCAGAGCATCACAAGAATTTCAAAGTACCAACTGTAAATACATAGACTTTTCTTTAACAGATTTAGGGTGAATCTAACAGCACCAGAGGAGTGGCCTGAAACGAGCTACTATAAGCTCAGCTCCACAGGAGGTGGATGTTTAAGTTTTTGTTTTGGCGGGGACACAGAGCCATGGTAATTCTGAACATTTCTCAGATGCAAACTGTAAAAGTAGAGAGTTTATATCTGTGATATGAATAAAAGAATAGATCTGGAAAGTCATATACAATCAAATCTTTAGGAGCAGCCACTGCCTAAATGGGTTTAGAGTCTGACTTTCAAAGGTCATATAGACCTACAGAATCTGCAGGTATTCAGGGCTTTGGAAAAATAATGACCTCTGAGCTTCAAGTCAGAAATAACCATAAAAGAGAGGACAAACTCTCAACGAGGGATCAAAAATGTAGGCCTAACTAGGTATTTCACAGTTTCAAGTAAAAAAATACTAAGTCTCTCTGGTACACTGCAATGCTCAATTTGTGAAAAAGTGCATCTTTATGACCCTCTAAGAAAGAAGTAAGACTAATAAATAACGTTGGAGGGGTTTCTATCAATTATAGTGCATTCTTTCAGGCTACAGAGATAACTAGAGGATATTTCCTATAGTCAGCAAAGGTTTCTTGGCGTCTATTCAGCTATGTTAAGGGAGATTGCAGGTTTGTTTTATTATCCACGCTTATCTTGTGTTATTCTTTCAGGATTTAATGTCTGACTTGTTACATGGTTTTGAAACAGGGATATATATATATATACCAGAAGTATTTTACCAGTATAACATATGGTGAGGATACAGTTTTAATTTTAATCCTTGTTTTTTCCCATGCTAATGATTTTTTGTTGAATATAATTGAAACTATATTTATTCAAAACTATAACCTGTTGGGATACTGAATGTTGTACAAATTCATGAAGCTGTAACTAAGACCAGAGTGACACAATCGTGTAGAAAGTGGTGTAAAAAAACCTTCTGTCTCTAATGGGTACATTTCTACAATATTTCTCAAATAAGCATGGAGTTTTGAATTGACAGAGAGGTTGCTCGCCAACTCTAAATATGTTAAAATGTAAATTCAGACACATTTAAATAAATATGATTTTTAGTATCTGTTTCAAGTTACCACTACCAGTTTGGATGTCAGCAACGATGTATGAGCCAAAATAAAAACAGTGGGTAGAATAAAATCGGTGCAAACAGATTGGCATCTACCAACTTGCAGATGCTGTAGTTTGCTAACTATCCGAATATTTTGGTAGAACATGGCACATATTCAACGTAAACTTTTTTTAAAAAAGACAAGCAAACAAACAAAATGCAGAGCATAATGAAAGACTAGAAAACATGTAGTCCGTATCTCTCCTACTGTTCAGAAGTCTCTTTCTTCTACAGGGACATCAAGACATTTATCTTTTAGAGATAGTAAAAACTATCTCTAAAACTATCTCTTTATATACATCTTAGGTTGTTCTGCAAAAGACCAGAAGCTTTCGAAGATACTACTGGTTGTATCCTACAGTTAATATTAAAGCAACATCAAGAGTAGAGAAAGAGGATTTTCTGAAGGTATGACTTTTCTTGATTATATCTAAACATGGCTACAGCCCTTAATGAAGTAATTTTGAGCTGTTCAGATCTGTCCATTACAGGAGGAGCTCTGAATGACTTTGGTAGATTAGGCTGTTTCATTTAAGAGCAGTCATAAATCTACTAAAATACACAATCAGCACAGTAAATAAAGAAGGCATCCACACTGCTCTTTAGCCCTTATGTCCTTAACCTCTCAACCTTTGGTGAATTATGACCAAATCCTCATGGAAGAATTTTCCTAGGAATTACTATCCTCAATCAAGTGAGCAAAAGCAGCGGCTGATTCACTCCTCACATTGTGTGCACCACCCGTTCTGCAGCATTGAATGACAGAAGATGAAGTAAACTGCTGAAGTGAAATCACATCTCTGCCTTTGCAGGGTTTGCACATTCACAGGGTTAAATCTATATTTACACTGGGCCCTTTGTATAAGGCTGAGTTAAGTTTCATTGCCCCAGGGAAATAAATACCACTACAGAAATTGAAAGACAGCAGTTGTCCACAGTGTACTCACTCAAATCTTAAGAAGGAAACCATAATTTCTGATTTCATCTTCAGAATACATAAAGCAACATAAGTGATTGAAATGGGATCAATTCAGGGTTTTTTTGGATTCCAACATAACTTCATTGAAAAGTTGATGGAGTAGGATTATTGTACTGCTTCAACCTTTATTCCAACAAAAGAGACAGTATAAAATGCATCAGCTGAAGCAATGAAGTGCTAAAGACAACAGAAGAGAAACATATACTTCATGCTGCATCAAAAAAAACCCAAGCATTTTTTATTTTTTTCTCTTGATAAGGACACTGACATTTGATCATCATTTATAATACACATGCATATATTCCAAAGAAATCATAAATCAACAGGAAACTGTGTAGGATGCCGGAAATCATCTTAAGTGTAATTAACAAGACCCTCTTCAGAGTAATAAAAGAAAGATAAATATTGCACAGCACACTCTAAACCACACCCTAAAACTGAACTCTGTGAGAACAGGTGCTCTTTGCCATATCCTTTAAACATGCAAAAGAACTGGGGCTCCGCTGAGGGACAGAGAAGGAAACTCTAGGGGAATGGAGGCTGCAATCAGTTCATCACAGGTTGTCTCTGCTATTCTTTTCTCCTCAGGGAATTCTCTCCTCAGGGATTTTTCACACTGTTCCTCTGGTCCAGTGTGGGGTCCCTCCCACAGGAGACAGTCTTCCATTAACTTCTCCAGCTTGTGTTCTTCCCTTGGGCTTCAGTTCTTCACTAACTGCTCCAGCATGGGCCCCTTCCATGCAGTGCAGTCCTTCAGGGGCCCCGGGGGTTACAAATCCTGTCAGCAAATCTGCTCCAGCATAGGCTTCTTAATCCATAGGTCTACAGGTCCTGCCAGGAGCCTGCTCGAGTGTGGGCTTCCAACAGGGTCAAAGCCTCCTTCAGGCATCCACCTGCTCTGACATGGGATCCTCCAGGGTCTGTAGAGGTGTAAGGAATCAAAGAGCACAGCTGCCTGTTTCACACACTCTTAAGGCCACAGAGATAAGCACAGGATGGCACTAACTCCAGGTCTGGCAGAGGTGAGATCTGGTTAGTACATCCTTCATAATGCATCCAGGCAAAAATTCCCACTGTGGCAAACTGTGTAAAGAAGTAACTGCTCATACACATATCACAGGTCAAACAAAGACCACTCCACGCTATGGGACAGACGGCATCTGAGACCACCAACGACCACCGAAGATTCCCCGAATATGCCTCCGTGGACACCTGTAACTTGGACTGTAAATTAAGCCACAGTGAGGGGAACTTGAGATAAGATAAAGGTGGTACCATTGTCCAGGTATTATCTCAGACCTAGGGGAAGATTAAAAAAGCTTAGGGAGAAGAATGTATCACTGATAAAGGACACAAAAAATGCAGAATTTACAGGCCACAAGGAAAGACAACTCAGCAGCTGTGCTGAAATCAGCTCTGCTTGGGTAGAAGGTAATTCCAGGAGGGAGAGATCATGACCGCCAATCCAAGAAACCCACCAACTCAAAAGAAAAGAAAGACTGAGCATGTGGACTAATTACCATGAGAACTGAGGGAATCATGGAACCAACAGATTAAGAGAATTTTGTAGCCAATGAGCATTAATTCCTTTGTTTGCTAAGATGTACAAATAGTGAAAAGTTTTGAATGACCGGGGAAGGGTGAAAAAGGATCACTGGGATGCTGCTGGACCCACAGGTGGTGACTATCTCCTGCTTGATCTCTATCTCTCTCTCATCTCTTTTCTTTCTTTCTATCTACCTGACATTCCTTGTTAAATAAAATCCATACTATTGACATTGGCAAATGGTCTCATTTGCACCTTAATTTGAGTAGAGACATCTCTCACTGATGGATCTTAACAAGAGGGACAGCCTGCCTCACCGTGGTCTTCACCACAGGTTGCAGAGGAATTTCTTTAAGCACTTCCTCTCCCTCCTTATTCACTGGTGTTGGTGTCTGTAGGGCTGCTCCACTCACATATTCTCTCTTCCCAGGCTGCAATTTTCTTCTGTCCAATAACTTTTTTTCCTTCTTAACTATCTTATCCCAGAGACAACAACACTGTCACAGATGGGGTCAGCCTTGGCCAGCAGTGGGTCCATCTTGAAGCTGATTGGCATTGGCTTTGCTGGGCATGGGGGAAGCTTGTAGCAGCTTTTCACAGAAGCCACCCCTGCAACCCCCTCTACCAAAACCTTACCACACAAACCCACTACAATAATGTCCATATTGGAAAAGTCAAGAATGTATCATTTTTATGTAAAATTATATGACCCGCACCACTGAGATTAGCTGTTGTTTGATGGTTACTGGTTTTGCCTCTTCTTTCCTTCTACTTATCATTATCCTTTCATTTTACTTATCACTATTTCTGGGACAATGTTCAGTATTTAAATCTTGTTATAATGATGAACTGTTTCCATTTCAGCACTGGTTCAATTGTCACTGCTCTGTTTAGTGGGACATTTTGAATAACTAGAATGTTTTCAACACACCATTCATCCTACATATTTGCATAGGCCATAACTTAATGGTGCCACTCACACTCAAGGCAACCTTATGGTCGTCTACTACTACTACTACTACTACTACTACTACTACTACTACTACTACTACTACTACTACTACTACTAATTGAAATGAACAGGAGAGGGAGAGAGAAATAAAACACAAGAAAGACAAGTGATAAACACAATTGCTCACCACCAGCTAATCCCCAAGGAGTGACTAGCCACTCCTGGTCAGCTCCTCCCTGTTTATATCCTGGGAATGACATTATGTGGTATGGAATATCCCTTTGGCCAGTTTGGGTTCCCCATCCTGTCCATGTTGCCCCCTGGTTCCTTGTGCACCTGCTCGCTGGCAGAGCATGAGACACTGAACAGTCCTTGATTCAGGATAAGCACTGCTCAGTGTGTGTTATCAACATTATTTTCATACTGAATCTGAGACACATCAATAAATACCTGCAACTAAGATGAAAACTATCCCACTTGAAATCAGGAGGACAGGTATGTTGGTCATCTCTGAGTAAATGCTGATTTCAGTTAGACACCTGCAGACCTTAAAAAGACAGGAACACCCTGGGGAATGTGATTCTAAGAAAGAAGTGGTAGCTTAAAAAAAAACAAAATTAATCAAAATCCAAGGAGAATGCTACTGAAAACTACATTTTAGTGCCCATTACAAAGTTTGGTGCTCATACTAAAATCTCACTAAAGGTCTGTGGCTTTTTAATGGAAATCTAATTGCCTTGTGAATTTGTGCATTAGCAGTTCCATTAGATTTCCTAAAACCTAAATCATTCAAAATGTTAATTAATTATTAAAATGTCCGTTAGTTATAACAAAGAAGAAGGAGAAAAAAAAAAACATTCTGGATAGAGAAAACATCCTTATTTTAAGAAGTCCAAACTATGCAACCAGAGTGCTGAAGCATCAGTAGGCCATGGATCTGAGGTGAAAAAGAAAAATTTGGTCTCCAGGGAACAGTACAGTTAACACAATTTATGTTAACACAAAACCACAACGAGTCAGAGAATGGAACCTTCCATATATGCACAGCAAGCTCACTGTCCTTCAAATTAAGCTACTTTTCCAACATGCTGTGAAGAGTGCTCTCTGAGATTTGTAAAGCATTCCAGCTTAGGAAACAAATCTTGTAGTCCACAGACAAAAAAATTGATTATCCCTCCTTTCTGTTTTACCTGTGAATATGATTTCTGAATTAAATATAATCACAGACTTGGTGTCTGAGGTGACAATAGAAATTAATAGCTCTTGTTATTGATCCTTCACACTTTGTAACCATTCACCAGATTGCTCACAACATCATTGCTTGGTTGTCAAGTCCTGCTGCAGCCAGACTCTCACATAAAACCCAACACTACCTGCAGTGTGCTGCATTCCAGGAAGCAATTTACCTGCACTCAGAAACCAATTTTACTGTGGCTTGAAATGCAAAGGCCTTGTGACAGTCAGCCAGGATGTCGTCAACAGACTGTGAGGGCATGGGTTCATTGAGCTCTTCCTACCACCAACCTTCTTATGTCAAGACAAAGTTGAACTAAAGCTAAAGGGATATCAAGTCAGATTTTTGTGTGGCACATGACCAGATGCATACTTCTTGCATTCTTTCAAATTTTTCTTGATGACTATTCTAACATTAAAACATCCCACAGAGTAATTAACTATGTATGCTCATACAATCCTTCTACATATTTCTTAGTTTTCGCCTCCTCAAAGGCCTGGTCAATCAGTATAAAGTATGACCAAAAGCCTGACTTCAGCAAAGTGCCCTCTGTCAGAACAAATCACCAAATTAAGTTGCATCAGTAATAAATAATAGACATTTTAAATATGTTTAATTTAAAAGTAAGGTTTTTTCTGAAGAACATTAGGTACCTGTAATTCGAGTGGTAATCTTTTTTGATGCTACATCAAAGACTTCAACACATAGTACAAGTTTATTGCTATTAGCTGTAGAAATAAAATATATGAGATAGAAAGGTTTGGACACATACAATTTTGCACATGTGTCCTGGTACTCACCTTTGGTAGGAACTTCTGTCACTCCATTCATTAGCTAAATTAACAAATGTACCAATAGCAGGGTTTGTATATATTCTATTTGTTTCTTTTTCTTCATTTACTGTGCATATTGATGAAGTATTTAAGTATGTCCAACACCTATTTTAGTTAGTGATGGGAACTGGCATGGAGGAAAGAGAGAATTTGTGTTTGAAATGAAGTACATCTGCAAAGACCTCTTTTTTTCACATTTTTTGAGTATATAGTAAAATCAGTTTTTCAGATTTTCATGTTTCATGATAGGAATTTTAGTGATGATGATGGAACTAGACTTTCTCATGCATTTTGACTTGGTTTACACATTTACAAAATGGACTATAAAAATGCACTTATCTTACAAGACCAAGAAGACACCAAATTAAATTAATTCTAAGATGTTTGAGTGAAAGGTACTTTGAAAATAAAAAACAGTTTTACATTAGAAACAAATCTCTTGAACTGTGTTACCAAAATAAAACAAATACGCCAGTGTACTGATCTGTCTTTAAATCTTTCTTTGCCTAAAGTCTTCCAAAAAACCTATCTTTCATCAAAATGTTTGTAAGTTTACCTCCTTCTAAAGGAAATAATGGATGCCCATATTCCCCCTAAGATTACAGGTTAGTGTGAAAAACAGGGTAAATTTTGTCCAGCACCACAGAGTCTCATGGTGATGACCGTACATGTACCAATGCCCATATCTAACTGCAGTTCTCCTAATGAGCCTGCTTACTCTTCTGTTCTGTGACCAGACTCCAGAGTGGCTTCAGCAATTCCTAAAAGAGAGAAAAAGCTCTTTGCCATGTAAGTAGATAAAAAGGAGTGAACCACATATATTCAATACAATGAAAAGCATTCCCATAAGGTGTTTTTTTTATCTAATGGATGGAGAGTAAAAGGGGAGGAGAAATAAAGGCAAAGTTATTTCTCAAATGTAGTGGTGTGATTCACATGCTTCTCAGTCGTTGTTACAACGGATAAATAATGCAACCCTTCAAAGTGTTCACAATTTGGATGTGCAGACATTTTATCAGCCATCAGCTACATGATCTCTTATCACAACTCTTGTCTATTCACTTTCTGAGTGAAAAGTTCTTTTTTTTATTTTATACTCTGGTGATTTTTAACTATATCTTTGTGTTTTCTCATTTAGTGGGGTTCTTTTCATTTCTTGACTGAATCTAAAACCTGCAAGGATGGCTGTTGTAGACTGACATAGAACAGCAGCTGGAAGGATCAAAATGAAGGTTAATACACTTCCTACTCAGGTGCCCCCAAGTGAAAATAGGTACAACCTTCTGTAAATCAGTCACGGACATTTCCACCCCCTCCCCCACATTTCCTTAAATACTAACTTTGCAGGGTGGACTATTCGCAACAGTAGCTTTTGTAACATCACAAAACAAACAGAGATATCAAATACTTTTGGCAAGAGGAGTGAGAGGAAAGATGGCATCTCTCTGACCATCATAAGGACACGAAGTGTGGTGAATCTCAGTGCATTTTAACCACTGGACTTGGAGTGAAAGGAGTGGAAACTAAATAATGTTGCATCTCTATCATTAAGCTGAGCAAGTATGTTACAGCAGCATCTAAAAATGCTGATGCATCATCAGCTATTGGCACTAATGCAATGGTTTAATGGGTTTGTGGCTCTCTGTAGTACTGTTTGATGACACAATGACAGAACTCCTACTGCTCAAGACTGAGTACCTCTGTGTTTAGAATAAGAAATTACACTTCTAATAAACAAAATTTACATATTTTATTCTGACTCTGCTTTCCAGATGGTACCTAATATGACCAGGCCCCAGAGCAGGAGAGAAAATTTGAAACTGCCTATACTATATAGAATCCCAAAATTAAAGACAGAAAGAAAGAAACAAGACAACTCCTGTCATTTCAGTTAGAAGACTCACACTCTTTTCTGCTACAGACGTGTCTATAACTTAAGTGGGCAGTTCACCTACACTAGGGATGGTAAACCAAAGTCACCTCAGGTACCAAGAGATATATAAAGCAAAAAGCCGAAGTCATCTCATCTGGGCAGAAAGCCAAGACCAAACATTTATAATTTATTAATATTCACTTTCCAGAGTCCTGAATGAAGACATATTTCCACCATAATCCACAATGAACATTGTAAGGCTTAGATATATACTTTTTTTTTAATGCTATTAATAAAGCACTTGAGTATTTACGGAACTAAGAGATATTCAGCAAGTTAGATCTAAAAATAAGTTCGTACATATGAACTGAAATGACAAATATTTGCCATTTTCTTAGAGGATATAATGAGAAAAACATAGCAAATGGATTATATTCTGATGATATATCCACTGTCTGATTAAAATCTGAGAGCATGACATTTGCCTAGCAGCTAATGAAAAACTAATTGTTCTTTGTTTATCATATGTTCCATAAATAACATTGACCTAAAACTACAGACTTTGAGAGCATAAAATCTGTTGAAACAGTGAAGATAGATATCCAAATGGGAGATTTTGGCTTTGAAATATGTCATAATCAAACATTGTACTGATCCAAGAGCTGAAACCTTCTATCTCTACTTCACTCAGATTCAGCTACCTGTAATCTGGTATAAAATCCAGAAAAGGAGGCGAACAAGAACAACCTCCAGTAAGAAGACCAAAAAAACCTCTCAGTCAGAAAGCTAGGTAATCAATATGGTGGCATATTGTTTTAATTTTTATTCTCAAACACATTTATCAATACATTGGTAGACTAAACAAAGAGAAATCTTTACCACCTACTGTAATGTTATACATTAATTACATTTTTTATTTTTTATTCATTACATATTTGGAGGCATAGAAATATTGTCAGTGTAAAGGCTGTATCTTGATCTCCATGAATTCCTGAAAATATTGAGAAAATGCACTAATTTTCCAACTGTTTTCAGTAACTTGAAACTGGGGCAATATAGAAGCAGAATAGAACAGAGTAAAGAAACATTACATTCAATTAAACACACATTGCAGAGTACAGCAATATCTCCTTTGACTTCAATAGCTAACAGGACAGACCATCAATGAAGCAGAGTGCTTGTAAAAGCTGCAGAGAAATTAGGGACATTATAAAATAGGCAGAGAAGGACATGGCTTTCAAAAATCAGTTGTCCTTGCAAGTACTACAGGACTCTTGCCTAGATGGTCTTTTGGAGCCAACATAACCAGTTTATACTTTATAAATAAAAAATAAAAAGGGGAGTATTGCTCAATATAGCTTCCATTTTTTTTCATACTTTTAGAATTTCTTCCATCATGAATTCTTCTCTCCTTTCCCACATCTCTGTACAAACATTGAACACAACAACTTTGTGGACACTAAATGCTTAAGGACTTTGCTGAGGGCTTTGTTCCTCCTAACATTCCATAACAAGCTATCATCCCCTTTCAGTGTGCACCAGGCCTCAAAATACAGGAGCAGAACACCATTTCTATGTGGGCTATGGGTGTGGGTTTCTGCAGAGATCAGCATAATGACTTACTGTGAAAACATTAAACTTGACTCTCATCTCTCAGTTGCCCTGGTAAAACTGGGGTCCAAACCCCTAGTTGTCTCTCAAGCATAGTTGTCATAGAGCCTATGCATAGTATATATATTTACGCATAAGAAAAACGCTAATTTTTAAGTATGCATTCTGTGTATATGATTTTTGGAAGAAAAATGGTTAAGTTTGTTTGTTTGTTTGTTTGTTGTATTCTGCTCTCCAGCTCAGGCATACAGAAATGCAGCTAATACACACAGACTGTCCTTTCTTATTCTTTCCTAGATTCAAGGATCTCAGCAAGGTTAATAACAGAGTATTTGTGGTGCCTGTCATAGGTGAGGAAACAACAGAGAGAAGACAAGCTAAGGTAAATAAAGAACTTCCAAAATTTCAACTCCTTTTGATTTGATTTATCCAAACTGGCCCATCCAAACTCCCACCATGAAGCAAGGGAATGAAGTGTGCCCTTGTGCCAGGACAGGGTTTGTCTACAGAGGATCTTGGGTCTTCAGTGGACAGCCCAGGGGCATGAAAGGAAGTTGTTGAGTGAAGGAGGAGGAGGCAGCAGAATGAGTTCAGGACGTGCAGGGAAGACAGAGAAGGAGGCAGTATTTTCCAGCCATGGGTTGCATAGCTCCATGAGCTAATAGACTGCTTGTAACAAAAGAGTGCTGCCAGTCTCTGGGAAGGAAAGGACAAACAGTGTGTGAAGGGCGAGGGTGTCAAAGGAGGGTGTTTTGCAGAGGTAAGAGTTTATGTGTGGATGTGCATGTTGACCATCAATATTCCCCCCCGGCATTTGACAATGCGAAATCCGTCCTGCAACACATGGCCAAGCAGCATCTTCCCAGAGAGGTATCCTGGACAAGATTCACTGAACTGTTGGTGTCACACCTCCCAACCTCCAGCCGAACAGTTTCTGGCAAAGGCCAGAAGGCAGCCAGGTCACCCAGGACAGGGACGCCAGTCCCGCCCGGGCAGCGGTGCAGGACGGCGGGTCGCTGGTGATGCTGTTGCACCACATCAATTGCACGGGGGAAGATGAGGAGACCAGGGGAGTAACTCTAGAGGCATTCTTAAGTAACCGGGGATGCTCAGATCCGCCGAGGTGACCCGCAGCCCGCCCGCTGGCTGCGCTGCGGGGACCGTGCGCCCCGACGGTGGTGCGGGCTCTGCCATGTGCGGCTCCGCCAGCATCACCCCCAGGGCTGGACCGCTGCCCGCCCTCGCTCCGCACGCCGGCGGCTTCCCTTGTCTTTCTTTTTTTTCTTTCTTTTTTTTTTTCTTTTGGGATAAGGCGGATGTTTCCTTTAGTCGGATGGGAGAGCGGGTCCCTCCCCTCTACCCATGCCTCTCCACCCACCTTCCTCGCTTTCCCAGTGTGGTCTGTAGGGGCGTGGGGGAGCGTTCAGTCCGGGCCGCGTGGCTCGCCCTCCTTTTGTGCGCTGATTCCTGGGTGTCCTCCGCCGCGCAGCAGTTTCCCCCATCCCCTTTGCGACAGCTGTTTCGAGAACGCATAAATACGCGCGCGTGTGTGTGTGTGTAGATGTGTCTGTGGGCTTTTTTCACAAGCCCATGACAAAGCACTATGAGGTCAAAATGGTAAGTGTTTTTGTTTGGTTTTTTTTTTTTCTTTTTTTTTTTTTTTTTTTAATTATTGAAAATTTCTTCCGGAATCGGGGTTAAAAAAAAAAAAAAAAAAAAAAAAAAAGCGGCAGAAAGCACCGTCGGTGGGGGGGTGGAGGAGAAAAATCCTCGCACGTAACACAAACCTCGTGTACAGGCGAGGCGCGGGCGGGGATGCTCCGCGCTGCCCGGGATGCTCCGCGCTGCCCGCCGGCCGTGGGGCGGCCGGGACGGGGGGCGCGGCGGCGGCGGTCCGCGCGGGGAGGAGCAGGAGCAGGGACGGCGGGAATGCGCGGGTGCCGAGCAGCTCCGCGGGTGCCGGGACACCGCCCGGAGGTCGGGCGCGGCCCGGGGGGGCGGTCTGGTTCCGGTCGCGTCCGGGCGGTGCACGCCTGCAGCGACCTTCAACAGCGCACGCTGTCCTTGCGGAGCGCTGCGGACAGCACCTTGGCACGCCGGCACAAACCCCCCGCCTCCCTCCCGGCGAGCAGCGGCTCGCGAAACGAGCCGGGCAGTGCAGTGTGAGGGCTGATTTATTTATTTATTTATTTAATCGTTCGAATTGATTTTTGGTTTTTTTGTTTTTTTTTTTTTTTTAAGGGATGGTATACTTAGAGCTGCTTGAGCCAGCTAAAGGAGGAATAGTAAGTTTCCTCGCTTCATGATTACCATAGGTAACTTTGCTCATTGCAGTATTTAGCAATCGGTTAGAATTTTATGTCGGACGATAGGCAGTAATAGTTAAGTTGCACCGACCTCGTTCTGTGGATATCAGAATAATAGAATGATTTCTGTGGAAAGTAGCAGTAAGTCAGTATTAGTTAACTTCACGATGACTTAAAGCAATACAGATAATTTTCAGCAGTTATAAATCTAGTCACTGTTCTGGTGACACTTTTAGGCTATTGAGTGTTGTTGAAAGGAGCAGAACTTGCTTGTAGTCTAAAGAGAACTACTCCAAAGGGAGTCTGACATGGGTAAGGAGACTCCAAACTATAGACTTTTAGCTGTAGCTACAGTCAAGCTTGTTTTTTCCTATGATCATTTTATCTTTAATAAACAAATTTTTGGTGATTTTATTTTATTTTACTATCTATATAAAGGCAGTAATGTTTAGCTTAATATTTTCCACAATTACAGTTAGGTGAATGTGCAGGTGATGCAGTATTAGTTTTCTTTGAACTATCTTCTTTTCAAAAGTACTGTTCTTCCTCTGAAGAAGGCAGTAACCTGTGAAATATATGTGCATATTCAGGAATAGTAACTTCTGGAGAGTTTGACCCTGCACTGGTGGCAGTTAGGTAAACCATTTGGATAAACTGCAGGTGGTAAGCATTTCTGTACCTATAGTTCTGTAGCCAGGCTTTTTTAAATTCCTATCAGAAAGATTGTTTCTCCAAGGAAACCGAATTCTCCATGTGTGTTAATTTTTTCCTTTTATAGCAATCACACAGAATTTAAGTGCTATAAGTATTTATAATTTTGATGTCTTCACTAATGGCTCATTTACCTTTTATTTTCATCATATTTTAAGCTCTATGCAGGAGAAAAGTGGTGAACATGGAGAGGAAAAGACGTTGCATTTATCAGGAAACTCCTCTAACTAAAAGGGAACTCACTTTCCTTGCATATAGTCTCCCCAAATACCATTAAGTTCACGGGAGGGAATAGATAGATTTACCTGTGCCCATGTTTAATCTGGTTTTGTATCCCCTCTCAGACAGGAGCACTCAGACACGGTGGCAGCACCCACCCTTTGGTGCTCTCTGCCCAGAGCCCACCCATTCTGCAGCAGTGTAGTGGCGCAGGCAGTACCTTCACCTGCATCTGGATGTGGAGATATCACAGGTTATGCATTAGTGACTCTGGACATTAAAAAGAAAACCAAAAAACACACCACCACCAAAACCAAACCAAACCAAAACCAACCAACCAACCAAAAAAAAACCCAGCAAAAAAGCTAAGAAAGCTGTGGACCAAATTTAACCCAAACTGCTGATAAAATACTTTGGCAACCAAGAAAACTGGAAGACTTGAGGATGTAAGATTTGACAGAATTATCTTGCTTGACAATGGCTAAGAATTCGATTGGGTAGATGACTGTAGAGGAAAGATTTTATATTCTTCAGTGATTAGAAATACCTAGGAACAAAAGTCTGTGTGCTCGTGCAAACAAATAGTGTGTACTACCTTCCTGAAGGATATGTGGACTGATGTTCTGATGAAAATGTTACTAAAAATTAGCGCAGGGACAGTGAACAAAATGTACACAGGGACTTATGTATGAAATTACAGGGAGCTGGGTGGGAAGCCCATGTACACACCTTCCAGCAGGCAAGTAGGAAATGAATTTAAATTCTTCTGATGTCGTACTTTTTAACTTCAAAGTCCAGCCTTAGTGTGAAAAATGAGAGTAGAAATTGAAGGGCAATAGTAAAAGTACCAGAACTGCATCAAATAGGAAAGATTTTCTTGAAAATTTAAAGGTGATTGTCTGGAGCTTCCTGGTCACCCTCTTCTGCTTCCCCATGAGTTTTTAAATAACGTGTTGGGATTATTTCCTTACCAAATCACTTAAAATCTGTGAAAATCCCTGGGAATTGCTGGATGCCAAGTTCCAAGAATACACAGAAGGCATGCAATGTTTATTCTGTTAGAAGAGTTAGTTACAGCAATTGTTTTATACTTAGGACACTTAACAAAACAAAGTAACAAGCACCTCTTATTTTAGCACCTTAATATAATTAAAAATTAAAAGTAAGTACAGTTCAATTTATTTCCTTTCTACCAAAGTGTTTGTATGACTTCATTAGATCTTGATTTGTGATACTTTCCAAGTTTCTGTTTAGAAGATTATATATAATCAAAACATGATTTCATATTGAACTACTTACTGGTTCAATTACTAATTTTCAGTAATGATTCTGCTCCTCAGAAAAGAGTTTGAAATTTTGGGAATCAAAATTCTAAATGGCACTGCCTTGCTTATTTCTACAGAACAGATTGGAAGTAATGGAAAAATAAGATTGCAGTTATTGCAGGGTTTCCATATTCAGATAGTGCAGATGTTTATTAGTCAGAAGTGTAAGAATCATTTAAGAATTGCTCAGTTTCATTCTGGAAGCCAGTGCAGCACCTTATAAATTTTAACTTAGTTAATTGCATGCTTAAGTCTTCCATCTTCTAAGATTTCACATGCAGGAGAATAGAAAACAAAAATAAAAAAATCACATTGATTTGTTTAGGAGGTACCTGGGTCTTTTTGGACAAATACTATTCACGACAGTTAATTTTCCTAATCAGAATGTTTGCTGATTCTTGTAAGGAAAGCTGTTGACCCAAATCCTGCAAATAATTTGGCATGCCTATAAAGTAAAAAAAAAAAAAAAGCTTTAGAAATACTCTTAGAGAAATCTTTGATTCTCCCAACAATACTTGTAGGTAACATGAATCTACTTCCATTCTGTATTAATAATAGGATATTGGTGGACACGCTTGCATAGATACATGCCTCATATTTATAACAGAGAACTAAGCATTTGTAATTTTGCCTCGTCCTTGAAATTAAATCTTTAAGCGTCATAGAAGTGCAAAACACATTATAACAAGTACTTGGGAAACTATCCTTTAGGTCACCAAGTCTTTTAAAACCTCAATGCTTGAAACTTTTGCTTTTTTATGTATTGGTGATACTAAGATCAGTACTTCAAATTTCAGGCATTCGGAGACCTCTGGCATTAGAAGAAAATGTACTTAAGTTTCTGTGAAGAAGAATCGGTATGGAAATGAAACTATTTAGGTGGTAGAGAGTGACATTCATGAGAGCTGTGTTTTTCTTGGAAGTTCACAAGTTGTGTTGCTAGCCCTGGGTGTCATTTGGTGACGTGGTGACAAAAATGTCAGCCTAATCTAGCTTAGCAGAAATAGAGTATTTGTTAGAAATTGCAGGTATAAGGATAGGGTTAACGTGGTCAATGTGTTATTCTACTGAGTGGACAGCAAATAGTTTTTACAGATAGACAAGTTCTTTCTGTTAATTGCAGAAGGTGTGTTGAGAGTGTTGTGATGCTGTGCTTCTCTCAGAGTTGTGAGGAGAAGACTCCCTTCCCCTATCACCTGATCCTTATGTTAAGTCGAGAGTTAAGACTTACTTCTCTTCCAGAAATTAAATCCTCACAGTCATCTATATTTATGGCCACAGACATGCAAAATCGACACATTTCTGAGAACTATCTTTTTTTAAAAATATGAGGTCTAAATACTTAGTGTCATTAGCAGTGTCAAGAAATAAGGCCACATATGGCCTCAGCATAAGGTCAAATCTACAAATATTCCATTTTCAAACACTTCCCCCCCCCCTCCGCCCAACAGCTCAATTTAATGTGTATAAAGTATTTGCTGCTTCAGTGACTACTTTTTCTACGGTGTGTCTTAGCTGCTGGGATCAGCATGGTTTGAAGTAAAGCTGGTTATTCCCTCTAGGCATGATTTCACACTTTCTTGTTCCTGTAGCCCTATTGACCATTCAGACAATCCGCAGAAGTGATAATTTATAAACAGAGTGGCAGGAGTGGGCATTGAGACCCAGGGAGTACAGCAGTCTTATTTTTAGCCAATATTTACCAGTCAATCAAGGTTTTGGTTCTGAGCTGTATGAAGATCTTAATGCCTATTGAGTTCACTTTGTCTTTTATTTATTAAAGCAGGCTGGGATACGAAACCCAGATGATGTAAAATTTAAATTAAAAAAATTACAAGGCAAATTGTTAGGGGAGAGGGGGAAACAGGTAAAATAAGTTCCCTGATTAGTGTCCCACCTTCAGTTACGATTTCTTTAAAAGTGAGTGACCACTGGATTCCACATTAAACTGAATGTGCTGTGATGGGTTTTTACATCCCATGGCACACTGTGTTGTTCAAAACATGCAGAATATGAAACAGATGGCTTGGGAAGACTGTCAAAAAAACCTGCTGGGCCTTCTCTGGTACTACCTTAAAACAAGAGAGAGGATGAGTAAGTGTGCTGTAATTTTTGGCCTTAACACAGCATTCAGGAAGCTCGGGCTTCCGAAGACATGCTTTCTCAATCACAGTAACATGTATAAAAACAGATATCTGTTTGAGGATAATGGAGCAATAAAAATGACTTGCAATTGTGAGGATGAAGTAATGGAAAATTGCAGTGGGGGAGGGGAGGAGGGCAGACATTTGCTTCAAGGTACTCATCACAGAGCTAAGCAATGCAGACAAATTTATTCAGGAGTTTCACAGGCCATCTTTAAATATATTTGTATATGATATAGTGGAAGGTAAATCCAGCAATCTCTAGTTCATTTTTTAAAATTATGATTTCAGATGGAAATAACAGTTGCACCTTCAAGACCTGCTTGGTTTTGGTTTCAAAATCTCTAAGCATGTGGAATCTTCTAACCAAAGGCAAATAATGAATTTTATACTACAGACATGAAAATCAGAGCCTACTGTATAAATGTGCATCCACAAGACAGTGTCTTTTTAGGAGATATTTCATGTACTGATAATATTATAAATATAAGCAACCCAAATTCCTAATCTTCTTGTCCACAATAAATTTTTACAAGAAGCTGAGTGGGTTTTTTTGAATCTCATTGCTGAGATACTGTCTTATTTAACCTTCAGTTAGAATAGCTATACCTAGTATTTCAAGTAAAAATTACTAAAAGTAATACATATTCAGTGGTATTAAAAAAGAATTCCATCTTTGAGTTCACAGTTTACTGAAATTAAGATTTATTTCCAGAAACTAATATTATGAAGTTACAGTTCAAAATGTGGACATTGCAGCATAAGGAAAACAATTTTCTTTACTCATTGCTGAATTTCTGTTAACTATAGAAATGATTGTCTGAAACACTGGAAGTTTCACAGCTATTGTCATTTTTTGCAGCTTATTATTGTGTCGTTGGTTTTTTTTGGGTATTATCATTGCTCAGTTGTCTGATAAAGCTGAAATATGTAACGCTGTCTCAGCTGTATTTTTATTTTTCAGCTCTGAAATATAGTGCATGACTTAACAATACAGTTAAGTCAGAGCTTTGGGAGATTAATACCTGCTAAAATAATGGTTTAATACTTAAGTTTATCTGTTATTTTGAAAATGCACCTTTAGCCTATTTTTACTTAGTCTCTTTCTTGACAATGGGTTTTCATTTCCATGTTTTAGGAAAATCCTATAAATGTTGTTATGTTACTACTTCAGAAAGGGAAAAAAGGAAGAAACATGTGAAATACTCTTGTACTCATTTTGCTTGTGATTTTGAATAGCTTTCAAATTAGAATGATTTTCCCAGATTTTTATAGGCTTGCCCAATCCAGCTGTATATTTTATATGCTAATTTAAGTTCTATTTTTGTTCCCCTTGGGATTTTAAGTGATTATAATTGTTGCTCTTCAAAAGCCAAACAGATGATGATTGCTGCTTCAGGAATATACCAAAAGAAACCGGCTTTCATTAAACCTGCTCATCCACTTCGTAATTATCTCCATTTTTTCTCAGTAAGAAGCAGGAAAATGGCAACTACAGTTCATTGAAGCCAGTTCAGTTATTTAAACATCACTTTACTGAGATAACAGGAGGTGTTAAAGCAGAGAGGTTTTTCAAATGCCAAGATGCAGCCAGTTACTGCAGGGTTGCCAACTGGGAGATGAGACTCTTCGTGTCAGTTTGATATACAATGCTAGAGGCTAGATTCAGCAGAAGTTACTGTGGTCTCTGCTGTGGCTGGGACCACTTCTGGAGGACAAAATGTAGATTGCCAGTGATTTTGCCAGGCATCTGATGGTCTGACTGCTCCGGGAGAAATGAGAAGTAAGAGCAAGCAGAAACATGGGAGAGGAGAGAGAAGGTTAAAGCAGGCACAAGCACAGAGGCTAAAGAAGATAATAAATGGGGAAATAATAAGTAGGGAAATGATCATAGATCATGATCAATGATCATAGGTTCACTTCTGATATCTGTCAGCCCAAGGGATGTTTGGAATGAGCCAGACTAGACCAGAAGGTTTCTCAAGAACTTTTCAGCAATAAATTTCAGTTCAAATCCATATTAAGAACATTCATAGAGAAGTTTTGCTGTGAAGATCAATGCTGGAGAGGAACAAATCCCTGTGAATTGCAACAAGATGCTGCAATGTCTGTTAGCCCATGAACACTGGCATAAGCAGGAGTAAAAAGACACAGAGGTTTCTTAAGGCCTAGAAATATGTAAACAGTTCTTTAGTTCACATAATTGATTAAAAACCTCACACATTTAAATTTTTGCAAGTATCTTCTGATGTTTTCCTTTTCTTACAAAAACAGTGTTGCTGAGGTTTTTTCTACCCGCTTTGTGAAGTTTGACTCCTGCAATTTACAGAAAGAAGTCTGACCATATGTGTTGCCATTTGTCCTCTGCTGCTTTCTTTATGCAGGCAATCAGTGGCAGCGTTGCTGTATAAATCACAGCTTACCACTCAAGAGGGCCTGTAAAAAAACAGTTCCATCAACAGTTTTTTTTTCAAAGACAGACTGCAGCAGCTGTCTTAAAACATGGTTCTTTCATCAGAGAAAGCAAGAATCTTTTACAATTTTAGTCCCTCATATGGCTCATTTAGGCAAAGGAGATGACCAGGAAAAAAAGAAGGAATTCACAAAGGGATGAATTTGGTTTTTTATTTCTTAAACTTAAATACCTGTATGAGAGCAGAGGTTAAACTTGGCCAGCCATCAGAAACTCCTTTCCATCAATTATAGAAACAAAACTTCTGTCAACATCATCTTTCTATTTTACCCAGAATGTTCCTGAGCTTTGGCTGTAGTAGTGCAAGCTGAGAGAAAAATTATGTGGCCTATAGACTGAAGGGGAAAAAAAGGTCTTTCAAATAGAACAGAGCTGTAACATCCACTGAGTGCAGTTTTGTTGGTACAGCCTGAGGATTCAGGCAGCCACTCTTGTAAACTAACAATTCCTTGTAAACATCAGCAGTGTGCTCCACATCTTGACACCAAAAGGCAGAGGATGCAATCCCAGAGCACAGGCAGCAGACTGCCAGGAATGTGGCTTTCTTTCTCAATTTCCAAGCAGCTTTGTTCAGTATGACCAGCAGTTTTGGATCAGTTTCATCTCCAGCTAGAGTGTCTCATAGAACCACGTTGAGCATCCCTTGTTTCAGCACAAGTTTTGTCTGAACTGAGCTGTGTTTTCCTCCCTTCTTCGCCCACTGAGGCAGGAGGATTCCAGACGCTGCAGCAGCGCTCTTCCTTGTGCAGCTGCTGAGGGAAGTGAATTGGGTTGCCAGAAGAGGAACGGTGACACAGAGGTCAGTCCTGTCTGTAAGGCAAGTAAAGAATAGGTGAAAAGCAGCTAATGCAAGAGTTTATCAGAGCTATTGCCTACTTTTCATTCATTATCAAGAGGTGATTTGTCGTGTCACCGCTGCCTGAAAATCAGAGCTCAGTCCAGAACAATGGGGGTCAGGAAATCCTGAGCTGTGAATCCTGTCTCCATGTTTTAACTTCTTTGTTTTGCTTTCCGTCCTCACTTGCCTAATATGAATTTATATTATATCAAATTCTAAGTGTATTTAAGACTTAGTTTTCCTACTGCTGCTAATTCAGATTTGCGTTTGCAAAATGTCATGCACTTAACGAGGAAGGGAGCAGGAAGTAGCTTTAGAAAAGCAGATGGTAGAAAGAGAATTTTGTATTAATTCTTTTTATAAATGGTTTATTAAACAAACCACTATATCAAGGTTCTAAATTTATTACCTTGTCTAAGGTAGCTTAATTACATGTCTGCTTCCTGAGCTATTCAAGACGCGTTTTTGCGCTAGTGAGTTTATAGCATAACAACGTGCATTTCATTCTCAGACCAAGCTCTTTGCAGATGGTGCATTTTCACAATGGCAAATGGTGCGTCATAGTCCTCATTGCAAACTAGCCACCCTACATACTTCTGGTAACAATGTTCTTAGATTCTACAGCTGGAGGAGTATTTAGGCAGCTTCTGTTATTACTTGCTTATATTTCCTTCTTATTACATTATCATTCAGAATAAGCATCTTGAGCCAAATTAACATGGAAGGTATTGAAAATATATGCAAAATAAGCATTGAAAGAAAACAGGGCAAAAGTAGAATATTTCATAATGAATCGAAAAATATACTTTTCCATGTTAGGAGCACCTGAATAAAATGGAAACAACTGCAGTTTGTAGTTGGCTTTCTTTGCACTACTTTTCAGGTTTTTGTTTTATTTGTGCTAAATACCTGACCTTATCCCCACATAGTCTGCTTCTGTTCTGATTTCCTTTTTAATTTAGAAACAAAACTTGTAGAATTAGAAAACGTTCTTAGAGAACCAGAAAATTAGCTGTGATGTTATACAGAAATTGATGAAGATGATGCCTCAGTACTTGACAGTTATGAATATAAATTGACTAGGTATGTTGATGAGGAAGGTTTATTTTAAATATATTTTTATTTTTAAGATGTTTTTGCAGAGTTCTATAAAAAAAATCAGAGAAAATTAAAGTCTACTGTAGATAATAGCAATGAAACCAAGGCAAGAAGAAAGAAAAGGCTTAACTGAAAATTCTTGGCATAATAGGGGTTAAAAGATGTAAGACTAGAAAGGATTCTTCTTTTTTCTGTAACCTAAGGGCAGCACAGTAAGAATAAAAGAGATGTTCCATGGTATATAATGTCAGAATAATTAATGAATATATCTGTTGCTACTCAAACAATATTAAAACATCTTCATTACATTTTACATTAAGGCAATTGACTTATGATTACTAAAGAGGTTCCTAAAGCAACAATAATATTTATTTCTCATATGAAACTGCAAAATTAAGTAGGTGGTACATTTGATGTACATTGCTATTCCATTTGAGAACAGCTCTTACGGAGAACACAAAAATTATCTCAGGCAAAATGGTGCATGTATAAGATATATGTGTTAAGCAATAAAAGTTCTTAAACATTAAATATATGAGAATTGTTCTACACATTTGATTTCACATGCTATAAATATTTCCATTTATCTCGGTAAGATTACCGTAACAAGGAGAGCAAACTATGTGTTGAAGCTGCCACAGTATTATGGCTCTATATCACTGCTCCTAAGCCTTTCCCAAATGGAAATGACGAAAGTCATTTTCCACAACAGCAGCAAAACTTAAAGACAAGAAAGAAGACATTCTGTCCACTCACTGGGTCTATGCAAACATTTTCTGGATTTGTAACTTCGTTTTTAAGGAAAAAGAAAAAAGCATAAAATTCTGTAGTTTACTCGTCTTTCTGTTCAGAGCATTTTGGCTTATCCAGACAATACCTGGGTATGGCTGAATCAGCACTTCACAGTCAGAGCTGGGAGAAGCAGAAATTATATAAAGACTAACCCCAGCTCTGTTGTTTTGAATAACCTTGTTTCTCCTTGTCTTAGTATTATCAAGAACCAGAAAGACATAGTCTCATGGACTGATGGGAGATGTTAGGGAAGATGTCTCCAAACAGCAGAACCTGATCAGTTATTATGTGTTGTGGAGATGAAAGAAGGGCATCACTCTCTTGTATTAGCTTGAGGATGAAGTTCTAGGGGAAAATACCTGTTCTGAATTCAGTCTGAATTCCCCACTTCCCCTCCGAAGCTTTACTGAGGTAACAGCTGTCTTTTTATCTTGTTATCTGGCTCCTTATATGTCCAGAGTCTCAGTTTCTTGCTTTTCTTGCGCATAAAAAAGGTAGTCTTTCCCAATTCAAATACCTACAGCCTAAAATACTTTCTTCACTCGCTTCTTTCCCTATTAATGTCTTCTCAATAGAGAAGACATTGAATGACCTCACACACAACCACACTACTGTCACTTGTTTTCTACAGTGACAGAGGTTGATGCAACATTGCCACAAGTTAGCACCAAGTTATGGCAAACTGGGTGGTAATGCTGTAGAACCGGCTCTAATGAGAAACCTTTTTACTTGTGACTTTAATAGCCTTTTTATCCCACAATGTGAAAGTGGACAGTACTTTAGTAAACCATCTTCCTCAGGGTATGCAGTTAAATACTGATTCACTTAACCTGTATATATCTTACTTGTATATATCTATCTAAATATCTATCTATCTATCTATCTATCTATCTATCTATCTATCTTAACACACACTATATTGAAACTGTGGTGATTCCACGCAGGTACAAGCTATAAATAGTTCATCCCTCCATCTTAGTCTTTCATGGAAAATGCAATTATTCCAAGCAGAAAAGGCTGCAGAGTAAGTGACTGTCTGAACATTGCATTACACAATGTATTTGCATGGCATAAAATGCTCATTTGCATAGTTATTGCATAGTAGGTTTTTCAGGCCTTAAACACTCAGTCAAGATAGAAAAAACACAAAAAAGTATTAGCCTGTTTGAACACGCTAAAAAAATATGGGGGATCTGAATCCATAAAACAAAGACTGGGAGAAATAATAAGATCCCATTTGAGGGCAAATAAATATCACATATCCGACTGTTACAAAGTGAGAAGATGGCTGTAAGTTTCACAATTCAATTAGCTTACTGTTGTTCTGAGTGCTCAGCGACAGTTATAGGGATGCTTTACAGGGATTAAGGAGGAGTTGTAGCCAAAAAAATATTAAATGATTGGAGTGTAACCTGATATTTACCTTTTGTCTTACTGTAGCATGTAGGAACACTGATGAAGTGGTAAGTAGAATAAATATATCTGGTATGAATCTTGTAAATTTCCAGATTTTCCATGCAGGGAAAAAGAGGAAAAAGGCTGTGGATGGAAAGACTAAGTTAGCCTTTTTATAGGATTTTTAATAATTGTGGCTTAATTGCTTTTGTTGTTTACATCCTCTTTCATGCACATTGGAAATGTGGATCTTATGTCTTTCAGAACAGCAGTATGTTTCCAGAATCAAAAAGCAATATCCAGTCATCCTATAATGCTAATTCTCCTTTTTCTCACTGTCAGCGCATTTAAAAATTAAAAAAAAAAAAAATAAAAAAAGGGAAAAAAGAGAAAATTAGAGAAGAAAGTTAAGTTCTGTATGGTTAAAGGTGAGTTGAAGGAGGAAGGCTAGTCTTAGGTTTGCAATGCAAATTTGAGTAGCAAGAGAGATATTTTACAGCTTTTTGAACCATGACATGACTTTGTTTTCTGTTTTGTGTTAAGTATCGCATGGTTTAAATCAGCTTTAAGTCTCATAATGTATCTTCATCATTGAAGATACATTATGAGACTATGAGCATGATTAGGGAAACATTGTGGAGATCTAGTAGAATTTTGTACTACAGTGAGAGCACTGTTCAACACCAGTTCCCATCATTAGCAGCTATTTCTAGATCATGAAAATTGAATCCTGGCCTTTAAATATTTTCCAGGATTTTGCTATTTGAAGGTAAAAAGCAGATTTCTTACTGTAGTTTCACTTCCTACAGATTACAGGTACATCTCTAGCATTGTTGATCATGTCTGATAATGATGGCTAAAATGCAGTTTTTCCTTCTCATAGAGAAGGAATTTGGTGTGTGCATTTATGCTTCTGATGCAGTTTTTTTTAGCCCGAAGTTCTCATTAATAAGTTAATATGTCACCATTTTAAGTGCCCAAATAGGAATTATGAAAGGATGCATGATTTTTCAGAATGCAGACTGACTGCAGCTATTTTAATTGTGGATTCCCAAGTTTCACGTGGACCAAAAAAAAAGCAAATTGAGAGTCAACAGTCAAATGCTGAAAGGCACTTTGAAGATAGAGGTCTGGAAGATTTAAAAAAAAAAAATATCAGTCTTTGAATTTGTCTGGAAAAAAATTCTAGAATGCAAATAGCTTTGTTCATCAGACTCTTATTTGCTTGGTTTCAATGCTTATTGACAAAAGCAGAAAAAAGTATAGAGAAGTCGTTTAGTACTTTACCACTTCTTTTCCTAGTGTCTCAGATCTGCTTCTTTCTTAGGATGTTTTTTGTGGGTTTTTTTTGATTGGTGGATTTTTTTTGGGGTGGTCTGGTTTTGTTTTTTTGGTGGCTTGGTTTGGTTTTTTTTGTGATTTTTTTTTTCCTCAGATGTTCAACTTATTTTAAAAGACAAAAAGGAAAAAAACACTATTTAGAACTTTAGTCATTTTGGTGGTGGGAAATTGTACCTGATTGATATAAAGATCTTATTCTCCAAGGGAAAATAAGATGTGTATCCAACTTTGAACCTCAGCAACTTCTTAAGTAATGTGGTCCAGTGTTTAACTACTCTTAGAGAATCTTTTCCAGTTGTTAAACTAGATTTTATGTGTTGTGAATTAAGCCATTTACTTTTTTAACTTACAATGCATATGAATACTACTTGATCATAATCTGATAATAATGATGATTTCTAAAACCATTTTCAAATATTCTTTGTCACTGTTTCTCTTTCTAAACAATCTCTCTCTTAAAATGTATTAACGTTTTCTAAAATACTTTTCAATACCCTTTTATGGACTTTTTTCAGTTTTTTTAAAACAAGGAAAGATTGGATACAGTGTTCTATTTTCAGCTCATCAGTGTCAAATAAGAAGAGTATTCATATATGTCTTTTCAAATTACACTCTTGTTTATACATCTCAGCGTGAAATCTCTCTTTCTTGCAACATCATATTCCCATGACTCCTAGTAGTATCTTACAACCTTTTCTTCAGCACTGCTGTTATTCTCTAGTTTTTATTTGCACATTTGTTTATGATCTTACTTTTCTAAAAATCACATTTGCCTGCCATTTGTCCTTATTGAGCTTTATCTTGCTGGTTGGTGTCTCTGTTTTGAAAAGATCATTTTGTATTTAGCACTTAAACAAATGTGCAGTTCACAGTTTTCATAACCAGTTACTATGTTCCATCTTCCAAAATATGGACA
Source organism: Manacus vitellinus (assembly GCF_001715985.3). Classification (NCBI taxonomy): domain Eukaryota; kingdom Metazoa; phylum Chordata; class Aves; order Passeriformes; family Pipridae; genus Manacus; species Manacus vitellinus. The sequence continues at coordinate 10,311,308 of NW_021940917.1, read as the reverse complement.
GAAATAACATCTTGACCCTAAAAGTTATACTCCAGTAGGTCCTTATTTGATACAGTCATTCATTTGGCAAGGAACTATCTCTAAGTATTCTCAAGATATATTTTTGTATAACCTTTTTACAGCAATTTAATTAAGACTATGCTTCTTTTTTATCCCATGAGATGCAATGCAGGTTGGCAACAAACATTTAAAAATCAACGTATATTACTTCTCCACTTTATGCAACATGCTGTGATTGTAGAATAAAATAGAATTTGCCCAAAAGCTTGTTCCTGGAAGATCTGTATTTCTTAGTGCTGTAATTTTGGGGGCTTCTTTTGAACTAAGAAGCAGAAATAAGGCTGACTAGTGTCCCTTTTTCCTGAATACCTGTTACAAGGAAAAAAAAACCAAACAAAGAAAGAATATAGTAGCTTCGTATCTGTTCTGCAGTGTGTATATTTATTACCTTATTGTCTAATGACCAGATACACAAAAGAACTTTCAGCAGGGTAAATGTCCATGACATCAGTCAGAATAATTCACCTTAATTTTATCACATATTTTATTGCACTAAACCATATTACATTGGGGTACACTACTATTAGTTTGAATAACCTTTTAGATGCATGATCATTTACAATTTGGATTTTGCTGATGACTCATATCCAGCAGAATCAAAGTAGTACAAAGCTATGCATAGTACTTCTGATGCAAAAACTGAGTTATATAAGCAGATAAAACAAAACCTCCAGCATTTAAAGACAAGAAAACAGGGCCAGCACCAGTGAAAGACCATTAAGTCATCTACAAGTGAGCAATTTTTACCTTAAAAAGAATAAAAACTAGTTATTTAGATACTTTTTAGATTGATGGATCAAAGAAAAATCTTGATGATCTATGTAAGTAAGATAAGGAAAGTGCTTTTTGGAAGTGAGATTTATTTTTCATATCTAGTAATTGCAAGGAATAATTGGCAAAGTGTAATTCCACATCTTTTGAATATTAAGCCACTTCCTTATAAACAAGTTGTAACGTGTAACATACAAAAGTAAGCAAAAAGAACTATCTGAAGTTAAGTGGCAAACATGGAGTGCTCATGAAAAAGGAGGTAACTGCCTTTAACATAATGTCATGAGAAAAGCATTTTTAATATCCTTTCTCAAGAGTGTGTAGACACCTGCCCACGCTTGGGCAGTTATAGCAGGTGCGCATTAAAGATGAACTTCATTTGCAGAAGGAGAAGGATACACTAGTTTCATGCACCTTCTGAAATCCTACCGGTGTGAGTGCAGAACACCATGTGTACCTGTGCTGAATCATAATCGCCAGCTGGAGTCATATTATCTTAATTGAATAAAACAGAAGATTCAAGTTGATACTTAAAATTTTGGGGAATGTGTTTAAGGACTTTTAAGGTCAGAAAAATTCCATCTGTTACCTATGTGATCTGATTATCTGAAAATGATCTAATTACATCTTATACAAATGCTTTGGAATTTACAAGGACTTCTTCAATAAAATAATGGTAGCAACAGCTACTATATTGCTTCACTGTGCTGTCAGCAGGAAATATGCTGGCGTGCTAAAAAAGCTATCTTTGAGTAATACGCGCTTTCCACCTCAACAAATGAAAACAGACACAGGCTTTTGAAAAAAAGTAAAATGCTTCTTTTAAGTCAATATTTCTTGTAGCTTTAATACCATGAGAGGATATACTAATTACGGTTACTTTATAACTATACATCTTTTTTCCTTGAGAAACTTAATTGTTATGGTGGAAGTGTAACTGAATTGACAGTATTTGGGATGATTCACTGGAGAACTTAAAAGGACTTGTTATTTTTGGATAAAAACCAGCATTAAAAATATTGATTACATTCTTGCTTTTCATTGTCTCTTGTACACAAGGTTATTTCTCCTCACAATCACATAGTCTCACTGGCAAGGGTATCAATCACTTCAGGCTCTGGTTACGTATTGCCCACAAAAAGGGGCAAGGGCAGATTGTTATAATTGAGTTTTCTGACTTGTGAATTTCATCAAACTACCTACCTACTTGTGAACTCTAAAACGTGTCTTAAGAACCAAGTGTTTTGCTAATTTTGGGATATCTACTTGGTACTAATGTGCGTGTGTTAAGACTGCACAGTGGACCTAAGTTATCCACACCTACCTTCTGCTCTGTCACACTCACCCTGTATTTTTACTTTCTCCCACACCATTAGAAAAGTCCCCAGATCTCAAGGACAGGCAAAAAGGTGTATTTAACAAAGTGCATGTGCCAAAGATTCTTCCCTTCTCCTCCCCACCTGAAGCTGCCTTTCCTCTTGGTTCTGTCGTAAAACGTGAAATAAATGACTCATCTTCTGGGTCCTTGTTACTTCTCTTCCTCTTTTTTCTTGCTAGCTCCTGCTGTCAGATATGTCTAAGCGACAAGCTAAGGCCAAATAGATGGGGTTAGATTGTCAGAGAACAGAACTAGTCTTGCTTCTCTGCCCTCCATTTAACAAGTCTGAGCAGTAAGTCCTTAGGTTTCTCATCAGGTTTCAGGTTCCTCTTGGTTTTAGTACCTTGTCTTTTGTTAAGAAATAAAGTTAATCTTGTCTTAATTTATTATTCAAAGAAGATTGAAAGTTAGCCTTAGTGGCCAATAGATAACATTACAAGCCTGTGCAGTTACTCTGGCTCTTCAAGAATCAATCACAAGGAATTAAGTGAATGTAGCAAACCCTTCCTTCGAAAATAATGCTCTGTGACCTCAAGTTATATGCTTCAGCTGTATTCCTTTCAATTGCATTTTCTACAAAGCTTTCTTTGAAAAAACACAGATCAAAGGTAAGCTGAACTGAGTCTAAACAAAGTATTTCTGCTGATAAAAGGTGGAGCTCCAGTATTCTAATCTGATGCCATTAGTCAAACTGAAAACACAGCTTGAAAACAGGATTTTTTTTTTCTGTTGTAAAATGTATTATTGTGTACCATGGCTCATGTTTTGTCAAGTGAATAATTTCAAAGGTCATTATAGATCCTTTTCACAGCAACAATTAATTTTTGTTTAGCTGTGGTCACAAACACATGCTTGTATTGTCTGCTACAAAATTGAGCTTGTGTGCTTTAATGTTAGTTTGACTGTTGTTTATTAAAAATCACAGTGCAGTTCCTTCTCCTGCAGAGGAAATGGGGAATTGAAAATAAGCTACTGCAGTTTCAATGTGGAAGTGTTTTGTCCTTTGTAAGGAACTTGACAGCCAAATGGATGGTTTGTTCTGGAACTCAGACATGTCACAACAGCGAAACAGATGAGGAACCCTCACCCCAGTTCAGGTACTGCTGGGACAGTGATTTGGGACAGGGATGTTAAGGTGTTTTCATTAAAGCAGCATCAAGTAAGAGAAACCTATTTCTCTTTGCTGAAAAGATCGTAATGACAGTTTACTTCACTGGATTATCGGCAACATACTGGCTGTTGTGCCACCTGAATTTCAATTTCTTAATTTACAGCACTGATGAAATAGAATAGAGCTCGATCTTTACTGCTCTCTACACTGGGCTGGTCTTATCAAGCGTGAAGTTTGGCGCATTGCAAAGCTATTCAAGTCATTATCTGTTGAGGACCTCTTGAGCCATCTCTATCTCTGCAGTGTGCTGATAAGACAGCTGTTTCTGTTGCTGCAGTGTCTCTCTGGGCCTCGGTCTTCATTCCGTGCAAACTACAGCTTTGTCACTGTGCCCTGATGCTGTCACTTTCTCTGTTGTGCAATAATTTGATCCAAGCACAAAAGAGGTTGATGGCAGCAACAGACTGGCAGGTGACACAGTGTTATTTTACAATTAAATGTGCATTTTGCACCAGTGGAAATACAAATCCTCAATAAAGAAGCTACGTAAGCTGTGGTGCAGCAGCAATCTGCCTTTCCCTGGTACAGTAGGGAACAAGCAAAGATACAATAATTTGGATAAATAGACAGCTTCTTTCAGGTATTATATTTTTCCAGGTGAAGTTGTCTATAGAAAATCTGAGCAGTTGTGATTACCTTGTGTGAAACAGAGCTTTAAGATACCTTTTTAGTCTCAATTGAAAAAAAAAAAGTGAAACACCTCCCTTACCTTTCCCCACCCAAATGCTAACCTCTTTTTGAAAAGTAGTTTTTATTAATATTCAGACACTGCTGTATAATAGAGAATGATACAGCAGCCTCAGCTGCAGTATTCATATTGCTGTAGTTTTGTATGATATCCGTATCTTATCACCACAGAGAGGCTCAGAGAAGAACTAGGTAAAACAACTACGCTCCTATACTGAAGGGCAGAGTGCATGCCAGGTATGCTTTGACCCGGGAGTTGTGTGTCTGAAGACTGGGTCTGAAACCTACATGCCTATTGCCGTTTATTTGTCAAAGTAGTGGAAGCAAACATAAGTTGACACTGGAAGAAGGACCCCGTGGAGTCCCCCGGGGTGCAGTAACACAAGCACACACACAGATATATACACACACACACAGACATACCCACACACGGACATACACGTGCACATTCAAACACATCCGTGTGGCAGTAGATGAACACCACGAGTTTATCTGGAGTGCCCTCGAGAGAGATAAGCCCACGTCGACATGCTGTGCGTTACCAGGGTGTTTCCTGGGGGCGGGGGGGACGCTCCCCGTGGGTGCCGTGGGGGCCAGGGCCGGGGGCCTGGCGCTCCCGCTCCGCCATCGCACCGGGCCGCGCCGTCGGGCCGCGCCGCTGTCCTGGTGCTGACGGGGCGCCGCGGGTCCGTCGGCCATCCCCTTCCTCGCCCAGCCCTGCTCTCTTTTTTGAGTTTCTTTTTTTTTCGTGGTGCCCGCCCCCCTCCTTTTTTTTTTTTCTACTTTTACTGCCATTTCTTGACCACTCAGTCCTGGCCAGGGGACTCAAGAAGGTTCATCATGCCTGAACAAGCACCATCCTTTCCTCCTGCTGTAGCTGTTCTATGTCCAACACCTGTTTAATAATCCATACATGATTTAGCTAAAGGCTGTGTCCAGACAGACAACTACCGCTAATCATAAAGATTTCTTTACAGACATATTAACTAAGCAAAGAGGAACTTAACAGGAAAACGTGTTTTCCCTGGGAGAAGGGAGAATTTAGCTTTCCTTCCTCTGCCATTGCTGGAATCAAGGGCCTCTGAATAGAGATGAGAAGGGCTGATGACAAGGCAATTCGATTTAACAGCTATTTTCTGCCTAATTTCACTTTAACACCATATATTGACAAACATAACAGATGCAAGTACATTATCGGTAGAGATATTACATCTCTAAAGAAAATGCATAAAGTTTGGATTTTGTCTCTAAGAGCTGGTCACTAATTATAGATGGAGATTGTTCCTTCTGAGTGGAGGAGCAGGGGGCAAGATGAAGTTGGAATTCTGAGTATCAGACCTGAGAGGGAAGCTGTTGAAAGCAGAGTCCTTTAATTTCCTGAAGGTTCAGAAAGACATCGTTCTGGTTTCTAATAGCATACATTTTGGTTTTCCCTTTAAACTGAGGTTTTTTTAGTTCTAAGAACAGCTGTATATGGTTTTTTGAGGGGGTAATGGAAGGGAGTGAGGTGTCAATGCATAGATAAGAATTTTAAAGAACTTTTTTATTTTCTGGCTTTCTTTCTCTCTTGTCATACCTTGCTGATGTTCTGCTAAGGAACACTGTTGTTTACTTAAACACATTCAACACAAGCTGGACAAAACAAGAAAGTAACCAGCAATTAAATCTAGTAATTCTGCAAACAGCAACACAGGGCAGGAGTTTTGCAAATGTTTTCTATTTGGTATAACAAATAACATTTTAATTTTTTAAGAGAGATATATATAAAACTTTTTGATGTATGCAACCACAGTATAAAGAACCTGAGCAAGTTGAGTCTAATATCATTAGGAGACTTTCAGAAGCAGCTTTCTTGTATCAAAAGGTAAAAGTTGCCATAATTAAACAAGACTGAACATCAGGAAAAAACAGAACAACAGTGTAAACTCAGAAGATCTTCTTCAATACTAACAGACACTGCTGAGAGCACAATTTAAACATGCAATTCCACAAACTGTGTGTGAATAGACATCACTTCACATAGGACTTTGTGTAACAGCTTTGAGGAAGTAGCCACCCCCACCCCGTTCTTTATTCAGTCCTTAGAGCCAGTAGCTTGGCACTTGTTCCACCAGGGAATTATTCCTCTCTTTGGAATGCTGCTGATTCAAAACGTTGGTGATACATTGTAAATGATAAGACTGTGTGTTCTAGAAAAACATCAGATGCATTAAGCATAAAACTAATTATATAAAATGTAAAATTAGTCCCTGTATAACTCTCAGTTGTTGTCACAGTGGTAGGATAGGGAGATTAGAATAAAGAGATGATACACAATTCATTGTATTAATCATTTATAAACACGCAAGGGCACTCTCATTGAAACACTATGTCTCTATTGGAAATTGCATTCTTCTTTATTTTTGCTCCTTGTTAAACACAGATGCCAGAATTCTAATTTAGAATTCTATTCCAAATAAGCATTTCCTTTCTGCAGGGTGTTCTGCCTTTGCTGTTGGAAATACATGATACGCACTTGTGTGTGTTCTGTGTCAGAAAAGACACAGAAGAAAAGCCACATCTAGGAAGCACTTCTGATTCTGGAAAGAAATGACAAACTGTGGTGAAGGTCAAACAGTTTAAGGAGTAAAAGGCATGCTTCAGAACACCATACAGAATTGTTACTTCCATACCACAGTCTCTTTCTCTGCAAACACTTATCTATGCAAGACGTAGAAATTGCATAATGAATACAAACTTTTTTCAACCTACTTCTCTTGTCTCTCCCTCCTTCCCTTCTCTCATCCATTCCTTCCCTCTTTGCTTCGCTTTCTTCCCTCACTCCCTCTCTCCACTGCCTTCTTCACTTTCCTTCTTCTCGACCAAAATGTTTGTTACAAGAAATACCACTCATTAATACACCAAGTCCCAGAAGGGCAAACGTCCGGAGCAGTCCCCGGGCGGCGATTCAGGCTGGACACGGGCGGTGCGGACACACGCACTGCCAGAGCTGCGAGAGCCGGGCGTAAAACAGAAAGGGTGGAGAGCGGGGAACCAACAAAACCCAACCAAGCCACGTAAAAAGCCCCAAACCACAAAAAAAAACAACACACACATAAGAAAAGGCTGCTTTCGCGGCAGCTCGTCAGGCGAAGGAATGGTGGCACCGAGAGCCGGCCGCCGCGGGCGTGCCGTGATGCGCCGCCCCGCTCCCACGTGGCCGACCGGGAGGACGGGAGC